>NC_057740.1:9302590-9378597 GCF_004010195.1 Chiloscyllium plagiosum
AGAGGTTGACTGAGCTCGGACATTTTAAATTGGAAGAAAGGAGGAGGAGAGGGGACCTAATTGAGGTATACAAGATAATGAGAGGCATAGATAGAGTCGATAGCCAGAGACTATTTCCCAGGGCAGAAATGACTAACACGAGGGGTCATAGTTTTAAGCTGGTTGGAGGAAAATATAGAGGGGATGTCAGAGGCGGGTTCTTTACACGGAGAGTTGTGAGAGCATGGAATGCATTGCCAGCAGCAGTTGTGGAGGAAGGGTCACTGGGGACATTTAAGAGACTCCTCGACATACATATGGTCACAGAAATTTGAGGGTGCATACATGAGGATCACTGGTCAGTACAACATCGTGGGCTGAAGGGCCTGTTCTGTGCTGTACTGTTCTATGTTCTAAATTTGACTCTCCAGCATCTAGAGCCCTCACTTTCTCCATTTCTCATGGCTAGTCCATCTAGCCTACACATTCCTGGACACTATGGGCAATTTAATGTAGACAGTCTACCTAACCAGCATATATCTGGACCATGGGAGGAAACCCACGCAGACACGGGATGAACGTGCAAACTCTATACAGGCAGTTGCCCAGGGGTGGGATCGAACCTGGGTCCCTGGCACTATAAGGCAGCAATGTTAACCACCGAGCCACTGCGCCACCCTGCTGTTTGATAGTTTCCTTCCTTGGTCCCTAAAATCTCCTAATAGGACCTCAGCCCTTTATCTAGCCATGTTTTTGGTGTTAATAAGGAGCATAACCACTGAACCTTTCTCAGAATGCTTTGCAGCTGCTTCCTAACCCTGATTTCAAGGATGTGACGTTCCATCCTGGATTCACCACTGTGGCTGCAGAAATAACGTATGTTTCCTTGACTATAGGATCATTACTGCATTCCCCATATTTCCTCAGCTTTCATGCAGCTAAATCACCTGTGGGTGCCTTGAACTGTAATCGAGGTAAAAGACTGAATATGATTGTATTGACTGGAGAAGCATGCTCAAGAGGGCCCACGGCCTACTCCTGCCCCTGTTTCTTATGTTCCCATGTTCATTATGTGAAAACAAATCGATTATATCTTGTAAGGAATATACTGATGAAAACCGATCAAGACCGCTGAGAGGAGGATAAATACCACACTGTACCTATAAAGTTGAGGGTTTGTTTCCAATATTGAGTATTTGATATTGAAGTATTTTGTGAAAACAGTGTCCGATTTTGTAATCGTTTGAAATACTTTGTGTGTTGCTTTCTGGACAAATGTCATCATTCTGAAGGTCCCACATTTAAATAACGAAAGATACAAATAAGGCTGAGGGAGAAAGTAGGCCAAGAGATCAACCCTTGTTTTTATTCAAATTGATGATGCCATGGAATGTTTAGCAACTGCCATTTGAATGGACAGGTGCCTGAGAGTTCAGCATCTAGACTGAAAAATGAGACTTCCAGCAATGCTGCAGCCCTTCATTACTGCAGTGGATTGTCATTATCCTCAAGTTGTGAGGTAGAACATGACTGACCATCCATCTTCTGACTGAGAGGTGACAATATTGTCAAATGAGCTAAGGGGAAATTTCCCAACTAGAATTTGCCCTAGATTTACGTCTTTTGAACAGAAGCCATTGTTTTGATAATCCTTGGCACAGGAGTTTGGTGTGGGATAATAAAGAGTTCTGTTTTAAAAGTCCTTCCAATTTTGAGTAAGCTGTTTGATGCGTTAAGGCTAGTTGCTGAGAAATGCTCTCTCTGAATGTTAATGACACCGTAAACTAATGGTAGTAACTTAGGTTTCCTCTGTTCAAATATTTATGATAATACTTCAAACAGTAGCATTTCCTTCAAGTAGAAATATTAGGTCTTTAAAAAGTCCAACCGACAACAAATCTTTGTAAAATGCACTCAACAAACACTCAAAATACATAACGAAGATCTTGTCAGATTATGAAGCATAAAATATTCACCATAAAGTCCCAACAACAGGCAATAAATGACTAGGATAATAGAGAGCTATTTGCATCTGTCTGCCTGTGCTAAATTGCTTTCTACTGTCTCCTGTGCTTCAAATATGTGTTACGTATGCTGCAGAGTGGGCACCTGCTAGGGATTACAAAATAGAGGTTGCTCAGGAAGGCCATTTGGCCCATCTTCCTGAAGAAGGGCTTATGCCCGAAACGTCGATTCTCCTGCTCCTTGGATGCTGCCTGACCTGCTGCGCTTTTCCAGCAACACATTTTCAGCTCTGATCTCCAGCATCTGCAGCCCTCACGTTCTCCCATCTTAGACTAACCATGCAGAAAAACACCTGCCCACTTCAGCCGCCCATTGCAATCTATTGCTTTAGAAATGCTGCTTGGGGTTCCCCAACAGCCCGAGGGTGCTGCCTGTTTTCTCACTAATGATAGCAGCTTGATGCTCTAGCTCAGAAGGAGCAGTGGTGTGCTCCAACTTGAGGTGTCCTTTTACAGTAAAAGAAGATGGTGCACTTGACACTCCTCCTGACTCCCCTATCCTCTCAACAGTGGCTTGTGCCTGTGGCTGTGGTCACAAGGATGAAGGGAGCCTTAAAGCCTTCCATGCTGACAAGACATTGGGAGCCCCATTGGCCATAGTTTGAGAGGTGACTTAATTGAGACATGTAAGATAATCAGAGGGTTAGATAGGGTGGACAGTGAGAGCCTTTTTCCTTGGATGGTGATGGCTAGCACGAGGGGACATAGCTTTAAATTGAGGGGTGATAGATATAGGACAGATGTTAGAGGTAGTTTCTTTACTCAGAGAGTAGTAGGGGCGTGGAACGCACTGCCTGCAACAGTAATAGACTCGCCAACTTTAAGAGAATTTAAATGGTCATTGGATAGGCATATGGGCGAGAATGGAATAGTGTAGGTTAGATGGGCTTCAGATTGGTTTCACAGGTCAGCGCAACATCAAGAGCTGAAGGGCCTTTACTGCGCTGTAATATTCTATGTTCTTTGACCAACCAGGTTGTACCCTCTACCTGTGTTCACCTATCCCTACTTCACCACCCTGCCCCTACTACCCCCTTTATCTGCAGCTCCTCCTACAGCCACCTCCAGTCCTGAAGAAGGGTTACACCCCAGGCGGTGACTTCTCTACCTCCTTATGCTGCCTGGCTTGCTGGGTTCTTGCAGCCTCATGCCTATCTACTTTGGATTCCAGCATCTGCAGTTTTTTTTGTCTCTAACCAATATTTAACCATGGTTTTCAAAAGGAAATTAGATAAGCACATGAAGGAAATCTATGCTGGGAAAGAATAATGGAGAGAGATGTTATGGGCTATATGGCCTCATTCTGTTCTATATTTGGTTATCAACGTCCTAAGCTCCACAATTCCTTCCCTGCATTTTGCAGCTGCAGCACTCCAGTTTCAGAGGTTTGTGGTTGCCTGTTGCACGCCAGACTTTGAGCACAAAAAGCAAACTTGACTCCGTAGTGTAGCATTGGGGTAGTGCTGTGTTATCTTTCAGGTCCCATCTTAAATTGAGGCCCTAATTTCACTCTCAGGTGGAATTCAGGATCCCATGACATGATTTGAAATAGAATAAGAAAGCTATCCCTGGCCACCATTCATCCCTCAATCAACAACAAAAAAAATCACAAAAAAAGGATGACCAGGAATCCATCTTTGGTTGTTAGGAAAAGCCCATCTGGTTCACTACTATGCTTTAAGGAAGGAAACTGCCATCCTTACCTGGTCTGGCCTTCATCTGACTCAGGCCCAGAGCAACATAGTTGACTCTTACCTGCTCTCTGGGCAATTAGGGATGGACAATAAATACTGGCTTCATCCCATGAATTAATTTAAAAAAAGATTATCTGGTGACTATCATATTACAGTTTATGGGAGCTTACTGTGCAGAAATTGGCTGCTGCATTTCCCACATTGCAACAGTGGCGATTGTTAAATATAAAATCCTTTGGAATGTCTTATGGTTGGGAATGGTGAATAGCCATATCTCTCCAGCATTCCTTGTTAAAACCTGTGTCTTTGACAAGACCTTTGTCATCCTCTCTAATATCTTCTTATGTGATTCAGCGTCAAATATTTACAATGTCCATCAAGCATCCCTGAAGCGGGCTGAGCTGATCTGTCCTCAAAATCCCCGAAGGTAGAGAGACCATCTTTTTTATCTTTTTATCTTCAGCAGGTTATTTGGACCTGATGAGGCAATGCTTACATTAGCTCCCATAACAAGAACAAGGCATGGGTTATGTAATTTTAATGCATCTCCTGGTATCTACATATACTGTCACTGTTTTGTCTGGGCTATAACTATTGTGTGTCATGCTGCCTGCGTTCCCAGGAAGATGGAGTCTGAGATTTTTATACCATCAGGTCACATCCATTGACATGGTTATAATCTCAACTGATGATATCATGAGCACATCACCTAAAGGTACATTGCATACTGGCTGTGAGACATAAGACAGCAAGCTCAATTAACCCTGTCAACTCCTGGCATGTCACCAACCAAAATGAGAGAAGACCCACTGGAAAGGCACTGAACACTTTGAGAGGTGAAGTTCAGGCATCAGGTAGAGCTCACAACCTCCAACTATCTAACTAACTGATATCTGGCCCACATGTGGCAGAGTCACACAATCACACATGAGACCCATCAACTATCTCAGAATCCATCAAACTGAAATGAGGCAGCACAGTGGCTCATGGTTAGCACTGCTGCCTCACAGAGCCAGGGACCCAGGTTTGATTATGACCTTGGACAACTGTCTGTGTGGAGTTTGCATATTCTCCCCCTGTCTCTGTGGGTTTCCTCCTGGTGCTCTGGTTTCGTCCTACAATGCAAAGATGTGCAGGTTAGATGGGTAAGCCATGCTAAACCGCCCAGAGTGTTCAGGGATGGCCAATGGAAATGCTGGGTTACAGGGATTGGTGGAACGCTCTTAGAGCAATGGCTGCTTCCACACTGTAGGAATTTTATGATGACTCTAAATAGAAGCAAATTATCTTTAGTCCTGAAGAACTGCCTAGGAAGAACAAGAGAGTACATTTCTAAGAAATCACCTTTGGATGTTTTCTTACTTTAAAAGCACTATTTAAATATAAGTTCCTATTGTTAATGTTTTGGAACAGTGGAGACAGATTTAGTTTTTTTTTAGTCATCAAGGCTTGAAAAAAACAGTCAACAAACTATACTTTTCAAAGTCTATTTGCTTTGCTACTGAGTTTGGGGGAGGGGATGAGTGGAGGAGGGTGGTTCAGTCTGATCTTTTTTATATTCCAATGCTCAGATGGGGGGGGAGTTGGGAGAAAACAGATCAGCTGGTTCAGAGATGAGCACTTAACAAGTTATAGCCTGGGCTACACAGCATGTTGTTAATCCACCTTGCTGGTTACTATCTCAACACAATCAGGCCTGTTACAGCAGGCTCCACTCTGCACGCGGATCAACTCAAGTAAACACTTCTGTTCCTTGCACAGCACACTGCAAGTGACTGGCAGGCATGCTGTTTTATTACAACTGTGGATTGCTGCAGGATAAGACACAGAAAGGGAAAGTGACTATCAAATGGCTACTGGAAAACAGGTAAAATATTTAATAGGAAGGTCAGATACTGTTGCCAGGACTAGAGATAGTAGCTTTTTTTCAATTCATTCATGGGATGAGGGCATCAGAAAGCAATTATTGCTCATCCCTAATTGCCCAGAGAGCAGTTAAGAGTCAACCACATTAGCTGTGGGTCTGGAGTCACGTGTAGGCCAGACCAGGTAAGGATGACAGTTTCCTTCCTGAAAGGACATTAATGAACGAGATGGGTTTTTCCTAACAATCAGCAAGGGATTCATGGCTATCGTTAAACTTTTAGTTACAAATTTTTTATTGAATTCAAACTCCACTAAAAGACATGGTGAGATTCAAACTCAGGTCCCCAGAACATTATCTGGGTCTCAGAAATAACAATCCAGTGATGATACCACAAAGTTATCACCTCCCCCCGAGCTACGTGGAGAGATTGGGGCTGTTTTTCTTGGAACAGAGAAGGCTGAGGGGGCGATACGATTGAGGTAAACAAAATTGTGAGGCAGAGAGATAGACAGGAGACACCTGATTCACTTGGCAGAGAGTTTAAAACCCAGGGGTCGTGGATTCAAGCTAAAATGGCAGAAAGATTAAAGGAGACTTGGGCAAAAACATTTTCAGGCAGAAAGTGGTAGGTGTCTGGAATTCACTGCCTGAGTATGTAATGGAGGCAGAGACCCTAATCTCTGTTGGCTGGGACTGTTTTCCCGGGAGTGTTGGAGGCTGAGGGGTGACCTTATAGAGGTTTACAAAATTATGAGGGGCATGGATAGGATAAATAGACTAAGTCTTTTTTCCCTGGGGTCAGGGAGTCCAGAACTAGAGGGCATAGGTTTAGGGTGAGAGGGGAAAGATATAAAAGAGACCTAAGGGGCAACTTTTTCATACAGAGGGTGGTACGTCTATGGAATGAGCTGCCAGAGGATGTGGTGGAGGCTGGTACAAATGCAACATTTAAAAGGCATTTGGATGGATATATGAATAGGACGGGTTTAGAGGGATGTGGGCTGGGTGCTGGCAGGTGGGACTAGATTGGGTTGGGATATCTGGTCGGCATGGATGGGTTGGACCAAAGGGTCTGTTTCTGTGCTGTACATATCTATGACTCTAAGAACCTGGATCTGCATGTTAAATGCGGTAAGCTGCAGGTCTGTGGGGTGTGGGCAGGAAGATGGGATTAGAAAAGGCGTCTGGGTGTCTATGGTTCTATGGCTTCACTTCATATCAAATGCATAACTTTAATCTTCAGGTACAATACCAGGGACAGCGTCTGTGGGAAAGCATCTCATTTGCATTGGAAAGATGGCTGCCTGATGAATCTCGGATACTTGCTAGTTCTACTGCTACCAGAAACTCTTGGCACTTGATCACGATTGAAGAGCATGTTATCAGACATACCCCTCCCTGAGATGTCATGCAGGTCTCCAGTTAGTGGGCCAATCCGGAATAAAAATGTTTTCACATTCCAATCTTTGAGTGTTCAGACCATTTTCTGTCCCTGGACCACCCTAAGGGCATCCAGGGAACCAGTATGCATTATATGACTAGCAATGGCAGCCTCAAGACCGTAATTGAATCCCTTCTGCATCAGGATAGTAGGCGATCAAAGGCTAAGGCTTAACCCCATGTCCATCCGCCTTCACTTGTCAATGCCAAGTGGCAATTCAGTCAGGACTTCAACAATGACAACTTTAATCCAATATTTTACCAAGCTGTTCAATCAGATTGTGGGCTAGAAATTTGGATTCCAGAATGATCAGGGAATGCTCTGTCACAAGTAAAGATATGGGGGGATTAGGCACTTTGAAAAGAAGATTAAATTGGTTCGATGTAAGAAGAAACTGACTGTAACGCAGCACTCCACATGTCAGTGTGCATTATGTTACCTGCTGTATCCTGAGCAGCATTGCAAGTAATTATCATTGACCTGCCAAAGGGGAAAGGAGATAGATGCAGGAAGCAGAATGTATGGCTGACGGGCATATTTTAATGCCATCATCTATAATCCCTTATTGTAAGGGTCATTGGGCACAGCTGTCACCTACTTACATTAGGTGCATTGTAATGGATAAGAATGATAGTACATGAATCCCCTTTTCTTCATTTCGATACAACTCCTGGGGACACAAACAAATCAAAAGCAATGTGGACCATGAGTTACAAGCAAGTCAGCTGTAGACAATTGCAATGTACATTAGGAAAGGACAAGAGGGTAATAGAAAAATAGATTATTGATAAGAAAGATTCATTCTTCACAATATTGAGCGGAAGGAGACTGTTAAAAGAACAGATGAATCTCTAAAAATGTATCATTGTGTGCGGTTAAAATATAACTGCTCACAAATCTGCATCGTGAATCACACTTGTCAAGTCTGTGAAATTTGATCGATTTTACCCGAACCTTTTCTGGGAGGTCAGGATTGCTGTTAATGCTAAAATTTTAGGGTGAAGCTAATCCCTTCAAAGTAATTCTTACATCCATTTTTTGTAAGGGCGCTGGTTCATGTGTTATCGAACTGACCTGTTCAGAGACATCACTGGAGCAAGTGAGATCTGAACAATGTTCACCTGACTCAGAGGTGCAGACACCACCACGGTGCCAAAAGAAGCTCTCAGGCTGCTGGTTAATAGAAGCAAACTTAATGAGATATCGGAATGACGTTCTAACCCAGACACAGTGAAATGCATTTGTGTATTATTTGTTTACATGGGGACTTTGCTAAATCTGCTTGTACGTATTTACACAAAGACATGGCTGATCGCTCTCGGTGGAATTTCTTATCTGTCCATCAGAAGACGGGCTTGGTGGTGGGGGGGGCATTTAACTTGAACAGACATAGGATCCTGCCACTTCACCATTTGTGCTACGATTAAATCTATCAATGTTCGTGAATGACATTCTAGTTGTGCTTCCAATTGTGATCTTTAATGCAGTGCATGCCCACTTAAGGGCCTTATCCTGACCTCACTGGGATTCAATCAGCAGTCAGTGGAGATAATCACAAAGTTGGGTCCTGGCGATAGTGCAGGTTGCTTATTCAAAGGCATTCAGTGCATGAATCAGGACCGGGTATACAGGAAAAGGGTTCATGGACTGACTGCAATTTCGGAGCAGTGGTTATTTTCATTTGGGTTTTATCGTCATAGCTACTCAAGTACGGCCTACAAGAGTACTGTGAAAATTGTACAATGTCATCACACACAGCGTCAGCATACATTACAAGGTACCGAGGTACAAAATCTTAATTGCAGATGTAGAAAAATCAAGAAATAAGTTACAAAGTTCAGCACTGCAGTCTTCTTAGTATAAAAGTAGAACAAAAAGAAACAAAGTCAAAAAGGCAAATATTACAGTCATTTCTTAATCCGTGGGCCTGCAAACGCTCCAAGCTGGGCATCCCCAAGTGGGTTCACTCTCCTCTGCGCTGGGCTAAGACCACCCACATATTTGCCATCGCTGACCTCCATTGGACAGGCCAGGCTTCACAATCACTGAGCTCCATCAGACACACCAGGCTTCACCATCACTGACCTCCATCAGACACACCAGGCTTCACCGTCACTGACCTCCATAAGACACATCAGGCTTCATTGCTGCTGACAGGACTTCGGCCCCAACCACCAATGCCTCCATCTTTCGCTGCTGGCCACTGTTGCCTTGAGCCCCATTGCCGTGTTAGCCACTGCATGATACTTGCTGATTACATTGATAATTGTAAATCGCAGCTATATTGCTGAATGGCATCAGATTGGTAATCGTGGGGCTTTCATGATCGTAGGGCTCCTGGTGCAGGCAGTGGTAGGGTTCTTCTAGTGCAGCAGCAGTGTCTCTACCTCTAAGCCATGAGGTCTAGTTTCAACCCCTACCTGCTCCAGAGGTATATCAAAACATCTCTGAATAGATTGCTTAAAAAGAAATCTGGATTTGACAATCACACCAAAACCATTGAAACAAGCAACAGCCAATTAAAGCCAGGCACAAAGGTGAGAGGGAGGTCTTTATGTGACTAAAACAGTGGAAAATAATTTGGGATTGTGCTAACCAATCACTGACAATCATATCCCAAAATAACCAATCCACTTGCAGAGAAGATTGTACATGAGCCCATTCAAAATCCGTACTCTGTGTATAAACCCATGAAAACTCCCTCACAGGGAACACTCAAACAAGACAGAAGATATTTCTTATGGAAAGAAACCTGATTAGCCAAGTGAAAGGATCACATTCCAATGTCACTGTTAAGCAACCTGCTGTCATCTCAGTTTGACCACCTGAAGGGTAACTGTATAGTTTAATTAAAACTTTTAAAAAACATTTTTAATAAATATGTCTGATTTCATGTGCAACTGTGTCAATCTCTAAATCTAAAACAAGAGGTAAAATGACTCACTGGGTGGCAAACGTACTGAGAGCTAGACCCTCCTCCTTGCTGGTGACCATCTCTCCTATCCCATGACCCCCAGCCCATGATGGTCATACCCTGTCACTGACCTGTAACATGGCTCCATCGCCAGTCCTGTGCCTCTCCTGGGCTGTACTGTTGCCAGTTGCCACTGCTCCCACTGATGGGCTTGCTGTGGGCAGCTGTCAACCTCTGGTTGGTTGTCAGATCTTGGGAGGAACCTCCCGTACAGTATTTAATTCAGTAGACCTTTCTCAATGATAGTGATGTGGGACTCTCACTGGCTCTCCCATTGGTGGGTAAGACCTCCATCACCAGAATTAGAGGTGTGTGTGTCTGTGTGCGTGTGTGTGTGTGTGTGAGTGTCTCCATGTGTGTGTGTGTGTGTCCATGTGTCCGTGTGTGTGTGTGTGTCTGTGTATTAACAAGCAGACCCCATGTGAATATTGCACTGGTGTGTTTACACGTGGGAATGCCATGTACCTGTCTACACACTGTTAAGTGAAGTGGGATGTGTTCAGGTTTATGAGTTTCCCTAAACTCTGGAGCATTTTATCTCTGTGGTGGGCAACATGTCACCCTCCCAGGTTTCCAAGACAGCCTTGCTGGTGGTCATTGGTGGGAGGGGGTTGTGGGGAGTGTTCCACTGGAGAAGACATGACCCACTGGGCTAAATCACCGACATCCATTCATGGCCCAAGGATGGAGTTCTATGTCTTTAAAAGTGTATCCAATCTTGCACTCCAGGGTCAAAGTCCAGGGCTTGATGCCTAATTGTTAGTGGGAATGGGGTTCAATTCCGTGGGAATCAAAAGAAAGATCAGATGCATTTCACAAAGAAGACACCTACTCCTTTATTCCCTTCCTGATCCTCAAGGAGAGTGGGTGGTTGTACCCTAGGATGGTCTAATGGTGGGAAGCTTTGGTGAATAGTGGGGAAGGATGAAGTGCCTCTGTTGCTGGTGGGACCACAGTAAGCTCTGGGAATGCCCTGAGGCCATCCTCAGCTTGCTCCCGCTTTCCAAGTTTCCTGTGGCCTGTGAAACCCAGTCTGCTAGAGTTGAACCCTCAAGGTAGGTCAAACTGAGGAAGTCAATTTGTTTGGCATTTCAAAGTCAGATGCTTTGTACCCCAGCACACACTCAATTCTAATCAATCAGCCATTTTAAAATGTTGTCCATTAAATACAGGGTCACCTCCTCCACACATGACCACCCAATCCCATCCCTTTTCCAGCAGTTAAGTTGTTAGTGGTTAGGATTCAGTGGTGGGGTTCTCCGATGTGATTCCATTTGGAAGCTGGCTTGAGGTAAATGAGAAACTTGTTTAAATTTCAAATGTTCAGGGAAGAACTTTCATCGACTTCCTACAAGGTTAATGCTAATCCAGGATTTGGGCCAGATTGAGACTGTTTTATAGAGTCTTAAAGTATATAGCATGGAAACAGACCCTTCGGTCCAACCAGTCCATGCTGAACATAATCCCAAACCAAATCCTAATCCCACCTATCTGCTCCCGGCCCATATTCCTCTAAAGTCTGAGATGAAAACTGCTTACAGTAGTGCCATAGTGGGGGCCTGGTTTCACTGCGGTTTGTTTTATTAATTCAAGGAATGCGGGGTTTACTAGCTGGGCGGATATTTACTACCTGTCCCGAGTTGTCCTTGAGAAGGTGGTGATGAACTGCCTTCTTGAACTGTTGCAGTCTATGTGCTGTAGGTAGATGCACATCCGCGTCATTGTTAAAGAATGAAAATCTCACACAAAGAAAGACGCATCCATTTAGGTAGCTGTATGTATCCCTTCTTCTTATTGTGGAGAGAACTGATGAGACGGGATGAATCAACATGTGGCCGAAAGGTAAGATGATTAATGATAGATAGGGACTTGCTTTGTCAGGTGAAGTATAGGCAGTGAGTTTGGGTTTGGGGGGTGGTGTGAATTCTCTGCCCCCTCTGATAATCCATATTTTCTATTTTCGCTTCCATCTGATTGGTAGATTTTTCCGTGCTTTGATTTTAAACTCTCCTGATTTACTTATATTTTTGCATGTGTCAGCTATTAAACATGTCCTTGAGCTTTGCTAACATCTTTCATTTCTTTAATGCCTGCTGTCTGGTTGATATGATCCACAGCAGATTGCAGGTCGCTGGGCCATTAAGTCTGTGCTTGGAGATTTGTCCTTCCCCCTTCCTCTGTGATTTTCTTTAATCTCATTCCAGTGAAATCCATTCATTTTTGTGTTCTGAAGACTGGTTCATAGGTAGCAACTAACCTCCTATAAGTTTGGAATATTATTTTATTTTGAAATTCTACCATTTGCAGTTTTCTTTCAGATTGTTGATGCAATAGATACTCCGTACCAGGACGGAGCTTGCATCTTTAAAGTGGTGCAAGACAAAAGCATTGTCCTGGTGGCATTGCACAGGGCCCCTTAAAAACCTGGGCATGGCTACTCAACTGAAACGTTCAGTAACTCTAGGCCATTCTTCCTTTGTTGCAATACCTAACTTGCGGCAACATGCTTTGAAGATCCACATGGGACAACAGGAAACAACATGAGGGCAGCATTTATCTTGGCTGCCTTCCTGAAACTGGAGTGAGTGTAATGAGGTCAGCCAGGTGGACCTCAGAGAATATGAGTTCCCTGACTGGGGCTGTTAATCTGACCCAATCAGGGAGCCCTGGCTGACAGATATGAACAGGAGTGTCAGACGTCCTATTTAGTCGGAGAGCTGGATCAGTGTCAAGGACTCTCCATATGTAAATGAAGGGTGATTTGGTGCCAGGATACCGGCCTCTCTGGAGTTATTTCAGCGGTGACAAAAGAATAGCATGCTCCGGAAGAAATTGGCTCACAACATCATCTTTGAGTTAGGGGTAAGCATTTCTGGCATCAGGCTGTTATTTGGGAAGGCAAAAGTGAGGGCTGCAGATGCTGGAAATCAGAGTTTAGATCAGAGTGGTGCTGGAAAAGCACAGCAGGTCAGGCAGTATCTGAGGAACAGGAAAATCGACGTTTCGGGCAAAAGCCCTTCATCAGGAAGCTTGACTCATTTGATCTTGTCATCAAAGACTGGGCCCAGTATGTGAAAACAATGGGCAATGTTTTCCAGGCAAGTGACATTGGGGCACATGAAAACCAAACAGTAATTCTCCTGACAGCTTGTGGATCCACAGGTTTTTCGATTATTAGAAGACTAACAGCACCTGACACTAAAACCTTTCAAGACTTGATGGATTTAGCTAAGGTTCATTTGTGAACCCAACTTTCCCCTAATTCTGAGATTTTGTCAGTTTTACTTGAGAACCGGGGAATCCGTACTGGGATTTTTAACTGAGTTAAAATGACTGGCAGAGGCATGTAACCTTGGTTAAAACCTTATTGAGTTGTTGAGGGACCATTTGGTCGGTGGAATTAATGATGTAGCCATGCAAATGTACCTTCTATCTGAAGCCCAACTGGACTTCAAATAGGCACTACAACTGGCTATACCGTTAGAAAATGTGCCCCAAGTGTGACATGTGAGTTGCAGGATATTCCGATAGAAATGGACATCCTTACCAGTCCGACTGATCTTAGGAAACAGTACGTGAATGAAGGCTATTGCATAACCTCACTCCAGACATATCCTGAACAGAGGGACTCTTGGTCAGTCCACAGCAAAACCCCAAAACAAAGCCAAACCTTGGACAAATGGTTAAAATTATCTTCAGGATCTGGGTCGGCAAGCCATTGTCATTGCTGCTGGTATGTGGACTAGATATACGAGACTGCCATTTGGGGTATTGTAAGCCTGTGCAACTTTTCAGTGAACGATAGAGAACATTCTTGAAGAAGGGCTTATGCCCGGAACATCGATTCTCCTGCTCCTTGGATGCTACCCGACCTGCTGCGCTTTTCCAGCAACACATTTTCAGCTCTGATCTCCAGCATCTGCAGTCCTCACTTCCTCCTCGATAGTGAACATTTTACAAGGTTTACCTCAGATTGTTATTTACATAGATGACGTGCTAAAAACAGTGGAAGACCAATAAGGAGCACTGAAGAGACATTGGGCTGAGTGCTTAGATGTTTCTCCCAGATGGGTGTATGCCTTCAAAAGGAAACATATGTGTTCCGGGCTCTGCAGGTGACCTACTTGGGTTACTAGACCCGTTGGAAGATAAAGTGAGGGTGATCAAAGGTGGCCCAGCTCCCACATCTGTACCAGAGCTTAGGTCTTTCCTGGGGCTGTTGGCTTATTGCAGAAAGGTCATACATCGCCTGGCCTTCATTCCGGTGCCTTTGCAGCAATCATTAAAAAAGGGTCAGCCTTGGAAATGGGTGCATTGCCAAATCATAGCTTTCAGTGAAGTGAAGAAACTGCTATCATCCTCTAAGATGCTGGCACATGGTGACCCCCAAGCGAGATCTGATATTGATATGCAATGCGTCCCCATACAATAACAGGGTAGTATTAGTTCTTAGGTGGCCCAATGGAGTGGAATGTCCATTAGTATATGAATCCAGGACTTTGGCTAGTGCAGACATAAAGAATCAGCCTACAGCTTCACTAGATACCAAACTGCCCCGGTTCCTGTTTGATTATGTGACCACCCTCATGCAACTACAGGGACAGCTCCAACAGAGTTGCTAATGGGGTGAGGTCTCTGCACCAGGTTAAATCTGATCTATCCGAACCTGAGGGGGTGAGGATGGAACAGCTTCAGTAATGTCAATGCCAGACACAAGAGTCTGGTAATTTAGAGAGACTGTTTACTTCAGGGGATGAAGTTTAATGCAGGAACCACAGGAATGGCCAAGCATGGCTAAGAGGCATGGTCGATGCAGGGTCAGGTGGAGTGACGTACAAGGTTTGGGTAGGTGTGACAGTCCTAAACAAGCACATGGACTATATGAAAGCTGCAAACCTGCAAACAGTACAAGAGCAAAAAAGTGCCTGACTCCTCGCCAGCCTTTCCAATTTTTCCAGAAGCTATGGGCTCTCCCTCTCCATTAATTATTGGAGAGACCTCAGATTCTGAGATAGACGTGGCCGATGTTGCTGCCTCGATGCCTTTGCTGCTTAAAGAGGAGAATGAATTTCTTCCAAGAGGCTCCGAGTGCAAGGGGTGAGCTACTGTGTGGGACAGGCTGTCTGTATCAGAGGAACCTGATCTAGTGCTAAGACACCTCAGGCAGAGCTACAAAACAAAAACAGAACTGGCCAATGCCCTTGAAGTCAAAAGGGGAAGAATATAATGATTGCAACAAGGTCAATCAGGTGGACATCATAAAGTATGAGTTCCCTGATTGGAGTTGTTAATCTGGTTCCATCAGGGAGTCCTGCCTGACAGCTATAAACAGGAGTAACAAAGGTTCTGCTCACTCTGCGGAAGCTGGGTTAAGTGTCGAGGACTCTCCATGTGGAAATAAAGGGTGACTTGGTGATGGGACATCAACTTCCGTGGAGAGTTATTTCAGAAACCAACAAGTACCTTCCAACAAACTTGCTACTGGCCTTAGTGTATGGGTGAGGAAAACACTGACACTTCTGGCCACTTGTAGCCAGGCTGTTCTTGTGTTGGTCTTAACTTCAGGGAGGGAAAGGGACTAGCTCATTGTGAAGGACCTCAATCCCATACCTGCAGGACCTCACTGATAGGAGTTCAACTTTAATAACTTGTTTCAGCCATTCGCATCTTTTGAGGGAAACTCTTTCTAACCTGCTGTGCCCCCATGCCCTACTGTCTGACCTGCACAAACTGCTAACTCGCTATGCAAGATCCTAGAAGAGCCCTGACTAGAGGATGGTCTGATTAGCAAGTTTGCAGATGGCACTAAGATTAGTGGAGTAGCAGGTAGTGAAGGGGCCTGTCAGAATGCAGCAGAGTATAGATTGATTGGAGAGCTTAGCAGAGAAATGGCAGATGGAGTTCAATCCGGGCAAATGCGAGGTGATGCATTTTGGAAAATCCAATTCAAGAGCGCACTATATGGTAAATGGAAAAGCCCTGAGGAATGTTGATGTACAGAGAAATCAAGGTGTTCAGGTCCATTGTACCTGAAGGTGGCAACGCAGGTCAACAGAGTGGTCAAGAAGTCATATGGCATGCTTTCCTTCATCGGACAGGGTATGGAGTACAAGAATTTGTCGTGCTACAGTTGTATAGGACTTTGGTTCAGCCACATTTGGATTACCGCACACAGTTCTGGTCGCCACATTTCCAAAAGGATGTGGATGCTTTGGAGAGAGTGCAGAGAAGGTTCCCCAGGATGCTGCCTGGTATGGAAGGTGCTAGCTATGAGGAGAGGTTGAGTAGATTAGAATTATTTTCATTAGAAAGACGGATGCTGAGGGGGCACCTGATTGAGGTCTACAAAATCATGAGAGGTATAGACAGAGTGGATAGCAAGACGCTTTTTCCCGGAGTCATGGACTCAATTAATAAGGGTCACGAGTTCAAGGTGAGAGGGGAAAGGTTTAGGGGAGACATGCATGGGAAGTTCTTTATACGGAGGATGGTGGGTACCTGGAACATGCTGCCAGAGGAGGTGATAGAGGCAGGCGCTATGGCATCATTTAAGATGTATCTTGACAGATCCATGAATGGGCAAGGAGCAGAGGGATACAGATCTTTGGAAACTAAGTGACAGGTTTAGATAGAGGATCTGGATTAGTGCAGGCTTGAAGGGCCGAAGGGCCTGTTCCTGTACTGTAATTTGCTTTGTTCTTTGTTAGGCTGGCATGGTGTCTCAGTGGTTAGCACTGCTCTTCATAGCACCAGGTACCTGGGTTCAATTCCAGCCTTGGATGACTGTCTGTGTGAAGTCTGCACATTTTGCCCGCATCCAGATGGATTACCTGTGAGTGCTCTGGTTTCTTCCCATAGTCCAAAGATGTATGGGTTGGGTGGATTGGCTATGCTAAATTGTCCAGGAATATGCAGGCTAGGTGGGTTAGCTATGGGAATAGGGTGGGATGCTCTTTGGAGGATTGATTATGGACTGAATGGCCTCTACCTGCACAATGCAGGGTTTTAATGTTTCTACATGTGGGAGTTCCAGAACCTCGTATTCTAATACTTTACTCTGTGAAGGGCCCAGCTCCGAAGCCGCTGTGGGCCTCATCACTCTGAAACCAGATGGCATTCTTGTCACCTGATTTCTCTTCTTGTAATCAAATGATTGGAGGAAGAGGGGAATGGGGACACCCAGGGGCAGAGACAGAAATCACAGGCTCTGGTGTTGGCCTGAACATGCACAGTCCTGGCCCCAACCAGCCCACAGCAGGCTCCCGAGAGCCCTGTACCCTGATTTATCCCATTGTTCTGAACCCAGAAGGCACCCAGAGGTATCGGAGCTCTGGTTGGCTACAGAAATGGAATTTCCATACCAGAAGGTATAAGTTGATGGTGTCCTTAGTTCCATTAATTGTATACCGTTTCACAGGGATGTATTGAATTTTGTCCCTTCATTTCCATAGGAAAGCAAGGACATAGAGCACAGAACAGAGAACATAGGACATTACAGCACAGTACAGACCCTTTGCCCCTGATGTTGCACCAACCTGTGAAACTAATCTGAAGCCCATCTAACCTACACTATTCCATTATCATCCATATGTTTACCTATTTAAAGGCCCTTCAATTTGGAGAGTCTAGTACCATTGCTGGCAGGACATTCCATGCCCTTACTACTCTGAGTTAAGAACCTACCTCTGACATCTGTCCTATATCTATCACCCCTCAATTTAAAGCTATGCCCCTCATGCTAGCCATCACCATTTGAGGAAAAAGGCTCTCACTGTCCACCCTATCATCTTGTATGTCTCTATTAAGTCATCTCTGAACCTTCCTCTCTCTAACGAGAACAGCCTCAATTGCTTCAGCCCTTCCTCATAAGGCCTTCCCTCCATTATAGGCAATATCCTGGTAAATCTCCTCTGTACCCTTTCCAATGCTTTCACATCTTTCCTACAATGCGGTGACCAGAACTGTATGCAATACTCCAAGTGCTGCTGTACCAGAGTTTTGTACAGCTGCAACATGACCTCATGGCTCCAAAACTCAATCCCTCTACCAATAAAAGCTAACACATTGTATGCCTTCTTAACAACCTGGGTGGCAACCTTCAGGGATCTATTTCCCTGGACATCGAGATCTCTCTGCTCATCTACACTACCAAGAATCTTACCATTAGCACAGCTGATCATAATCAGCTTTTAATTTTATAGCCTGGACATGCCGACTACATAGTCAGTCAAAGCTCTTACACCCTCAGGCTGTCCCAATTGAAGGCATCCTGCATTTATGTGACGTCTGCAGTCCTCATTAACGGTTCAGCCTGCTTCATCTGGTTTGGGAGTATTCAACTCACTGCCAGGAAGGAGTCAGTCACCATAGATATTCATGGCACAGTCTCCATGCCTCAGTTGTGGTGACAGCAGTTGGCAGATTTCAGCCAAGATCTCCTTATTGAGGTAGAGACAATCAACACACTGTTACTCAGAGAAAACATCCCCCCAAATACTGGATGGACATTGACGTCCATCCTATTGATGGCCGTTCTTCCGCTATTCCTCCTCCTTCTTCCAAGAGCTTGTCCTGCTCTGGGTTGTCTCATGCTGTATCTCAAGGGGAATGTTTCCTTCTTCACGCACGCCTGGGAGAAAGTGGCTTGTGCAGAATTCTCATTCAGACTTTGAAAAAGCCAGGAGCAATGAATCAGTGACTGGCCTGAAGGAGGCTCGTGATTCCTTTACGGGATGTTCTTTCCTGCTCCTGTCATTAGGATGGGCTGCTGGCTTCAGAATGAAGCTCTAACTGGCATCAAATACACAATGCCTGACTTTCTGACCTGCCTAATCTGCACACGTTCGATGGACTTTCCCTGCACCCACATGATCATCCTACCCAAACTGGCTTCCTATATGGTGCACACAAGATATGTGCACAAACACCTTTGGAAACAAAATAACACTTCTCAAGTCTTTAGCTTTCTGAGATGCTTTGATCACTTTGGAGGTTCACAAAACACTTTTATCGAAGTCCTTACCAAATAGTAAGAAATGTACATGGGGCCACTGGTATGGCACTTTTTTTCCTTAGAATGAGCCATAAGGTTATGACAAGCAGCTCATGTTTTCCACTGGTTGAAAGAAAGAGGGAGTCATTAATAACCTGATGAATATTGGGAATGGAACAGAGACTAGGAAGTCTACAGCAAATAACTCACCTCACAAGGCAGAGGTCAGGAGTATAAGGAATATTCTTCACTTGGCTGGATGGGGGCAGTTCTACAACACTCAAGAAGCTTAACACCATTTGGGACAACACACCATCTTAAACATTCACATCATCGACAGACACACTTTGGCCTCCGTGTGTGCCACCTAGAAGATTAGTCTCGACTGGGTTCCCTACAGTGTGGAAACAGGCCCTTCGGCCCAACCAGTCCACACCGTCCCTCCGAAGAGTAACCCACCCAGACCCATTTTCCCTCTGACTAATGCACCTAACACTATGGGCAATTTAGCATGGCCAATTCACCTGACTTGCACATCTTTGGACTGTGGGAGGAAACCGGACCATCCGGAGGAAACCAATGCAGACACAGGGAGAATGTGCAAACTCCACACAGACAGTCGCCCAAGGCTGGAATCGAACCTGGGACCCTGGTGTTGTGAGGCAGCAGTGCTAACTACTGAGCTACCATGCCGCCCACCCACGAGCTCCTTAGACCCTCCCAAACCCATGAGCTCTCCAACCTAGAAGAATAGTGCAGATGATAACTGGAGCAGCGCTATCTACAGGTTCCCCTCCAAGCCACGCACAATCCTGATTAGAAAACTATTGCACTCCTTCACTGGTGTTTGGTCAAAATCTTGGAACATCCCTCCTAACAGCACTGAATGTGAAGCTACCCCAATGGATTGCAACAGTATAAGACAGTAGCGAACCACTTTCTCAAGGGCAGTTAGGGATGGACAATAAATGCCCCTTCTGGCCTTGGCAGCAACATTCCCTGGACGAATTAAAATTTGCTAATTTTGGTTGGCAGCTCTAAATGACCAAATATTCAACTAGTCCATACCCTGTCCCATCAGGTAAAGAGCAAAGTGGACAATCACTAGCACTTAATTTAAGCTATCGTCCCCTACCCAGCACAGCATTCCCACAGATAGATTTATTCCAACATGACATAGAGAGTAAGATAAAGGTTCCAGCTTATAGTTGTCTCCGTAGGCATGTGGAAACGGCAAAAAGTGTTGGAAGAAATTCCAGTGATGACCATAGCACTTTTCCCGGAGTTAGATTCAGACTTGAGTGACAACATGCATCAGCTGAAAAACAGAAATCTCCATGTGGCAACACTATGGGTGCATTACAAAATGTACAAATCCCAAATGTAAAACAAGAAACCTACTTGCTGCAAATTGAAAAATGCAAGTCCACGGTATCCAATTCTGTTCTGCTGAACAATTCAAAAATGTCTTTGTGCATAAAGTTCACCCATTTTTCAAACACCAGAGAGAGAAAATTCCATCGTGAACAAAAGAGAAAAGTTATAGCTTAAGTTCCATAATTCACTGTAAGTGAACTCAACTCATTCAAACTCCAACTGTGACTCTCACTTTCTTATAAATGAACAGCATCTACATCAATAATGAAATTCTCAATGCACCAATTTACCAGAACATTTGCAGCTGTTCAGTTCCAACCTATTAATTGCCAGTCATCCCCTGCTGTTATATCTCCAATTTGACTGGCCAGTTTCTTACCAGCCATTTGCCAACCAAGTTAATTTGTGGTCACAGTGGCACTATAAATGCAGACTTTGAAATTAGCTGGCGCCTGTCTGTCCTGGTCAATCAGTGGCTGTTGTAAACATCCAGTGCCAAGTTGCAGACAGTAGTCTGAAAGGGGAGGTCATTGTTTTTGTTCTTCTTGCCTGGTCTTTCTGCAAAAGCATTCACTTCCCCAGTGTCGCAGCCTTGTCTGTTTGCAAGTGCCTCCTGCCTCTTTTAAGGGACTTTTTGAGAAGATTTTATGTAAAAGGATTTCACTAGGAGTGAGCAAACACACTTATGTCAGGCATGGCTCACTGGTAGCGTGACTTGCATTGGAGTAAACTGATTGCGCATTGACACCCCATTTCAGAGGTCAAATCATATAATTCCAGGCTAATACTCCAGTGCAGTGCAAAGAGAACTGCTATCCTAATGATGAAGTGTTAAATTGAGTCCCAATCTACCCTCAAGTCAACGTGAAAATACATTGAGGTATTTTGAAGAGTAAGGTAATTCTCTTTGGCGCCTCAAACAACATAGTGAACAGACAATTCAGTTAATACCTTGTTGCTATTTGTGGGACCTTGTGTACATGGATCTTCGAAAGTGCCAGAGTAGCGACACACTTCAGAAGTATTTCATTGGCTATTGCAGTCCCAAGGTCATGAAAGGCCAAAATAAATGCAAGTCTTCCTTCCTTGCTATTCATTACACTGGGGAGAAAGTGAGGTCTGCAGATGCTGGAGATCAGAGATGGAAATGTGTTGCTGGAAAAGTGCAGCAGGTCAGGCAGCATCCAGGGAACAGGAGAATCGACGTTTCGGGCATTAGCCCTTCTTCAGGAAGGGCTAATTCCTGAAGAAGGGCTAATGCCCGAAACGTCAATTCATTACACTGGCAAAGGTTATTTTAAGGACTAAACGCGTCCAGACTGGATCTTGTAAGTTTTTATTGGGATCTAATTTGACCTAAAACATTGGAGCCATTTGTCATCTCTTTTCATTCTGACGTTTCCCAGGATGTTGCTGGATATTGAGGGTTTGAGTTATAAGGAGAGGCTGGATAGGCAGAGATCTTTTCGCTGGAGTGTGGGAGTTTGAGGAATGTTGTTATAGCGATTTATAAAATCAGGTGACTTTTTCCTATGGTGGAGGTTTGTAAGACTAGGGGGCATGTTTTCTTAAGTGAGAGGAGAAAGGTTTAATAAAAATCCTTTTTACACAGAGAATGGTTCATGGGTGGAATGAACTGCCAGAGGAAATGGTGGTTGTGGGTACAGTTACAATGTTTAAAAGACATTTGGATAAGTACAGGAATAAGAAATGTTTGGAGGAAAATGGGCCAAGTGCAGGCAAGTGGGACTGGTTTAGTTTGGGAGAATGGTCGACATGGACTGGTTGGACCGAAGGGTTGTTTTTGTGCTTTATGGCTCTATGACTTTGTGAATGGTTACAATAACTGTGTAATCCCAAATGGTTTAGTTTAACACAAGTCTCTGGCTTAGCTTGTCCCTGTTCTCTTAGTGTACATCACATGAAGGGCCTTTACTCCTTTGCTTCACCAGTAAGTGGATCAGAGGCATGGTAAAGTAATTCTAACTCTTTATTCACACTCTATATATTTCTGAATTCTGGGTTAGAACTGTGTCTGCCCAGGTACTGATTGATGCTTCTGCCTCAGCCATCTGTGCAGACTATTATCTTTAGCAATGTTTCCATCATCATTTATATTAACCCTTTACGCTACACATAGATCACACACTTAAATACATTCATGTAATGAATCAGGTAAGTCTCAGTTTGCCATTGGGAAAAAGAAGGACAACAGTGTGAATGCTGACAGTCCATTCTTCAAGCAGGTGAACAGCCACTCTATCTGATATCTCCATACATAGTTCTCATTTCACATCAGGACACCTTTGAGGCCTTCTGAAGCTACATACTTAGAAAGACAATAGCTGCACCATCGATGTGATCAGTTCATCATCACCTCAGTACATGGGAAGGATAACAATGTGGGCTGTCAATAACGCTCCACCCTACCCATCATGAGCAAATAAAATACTGATGAGAGTCATGGGTTGTTTGATTCTTCAGAGCACCTGTGCAAATAAGAGAAGGATTGGATTGAGACAGGAGGTGATAAATCTATGGTTGGGTATTGCACTCTCCGCCAGTATGGCTATGTGTTCAAGGCTTGTCCTGATGAAAGGTTCCAATCTGAAACGTTGACTCCCCTTCTCCTCTGGTGTTGCCTGACCTGCTGTGCTTTTTTCCAGCTCCTCTCTTTATTCACTTTGAATCTCCAGCATCTGAGTTCTCATTATCTCCTGGTTATGTTTTCAAGTATCACCTAATCTTGCAGTGAGAGACAAAACAGCAGAGAACATTAGGGGAAAATAGGACAAAATTCATCCTCTCTGAATTGTGATTTCTGAACTTATTCAAGCTACAGAGGAGCATGCACTAAACCTATCTCCCAACAGCAAGCTGCATCTCTCACATCATCTCACTGTTCTTTCCTATATGTTTAGCATTGAGCAGTTGAGTCAGTTACTGAAGTAGTCTTTGTCCAAATGTACCAAGATTTGGACAATAGCCAAGTTTTGGCTGACCCAAGTGACAATTATTATTCATCCCACACCATTGCCAGGCAATATTAGTGTCAACAAGAGAGAATTAAACATCAACCCTTGTCATTCAGTTACATGACCATTGTTAAATCTCCTATCACTAACATCCCGGGTGTTACCATTGACTAGAAACTGAACTGGACTGGCCATAAAAATGCTGGCTAAGAGGGGAAGTCAGAGGCTAGGAAGTCAGAGACAGGGAGTAACTCATACCTGGACTCCCCAAAGCCTGTCCACCATCCACAAGACGCAAGTCAGGAGTATGATGGATTACTTCTCACTTACCTGGATGAGTTCAGTTCCATCAACACTCAAGAACAGGAAGGTCATAGACCGGTGATACTATCACTAGACTGTTAATTCAGAGACCTAGAACCCAGGTTCGAATCCCGCTATGGCAGATAGTAAGATTTGTATTCAATAACAAATACCAGGATGTATCTAATGATGATTACAAATTCAGTCTAGATTGTCAGGGGGAAAACCCATTTGGTCCATTAATGTCCTTTAGAGAAGGAAGCTGCCACCCTTACCTGGTCTGGCCTACATGTGACTCCAGATCCACAGCAATGTGGTTGACTTTTAACTGCACTCCAGGCAATTAGGGATGGGCAATAAATATATCCTAACCAGCGATGCCCTCATCCCATGAATGAATAAAACAACAAGCTTGACACCATCCAGGACAAAGCAGCCAGCTTGATTGGCATCAGATCCACAAACACCTACTCCTTCCAATACCAATGCTCAGTAGCAGCAATGTGTTCTATCTACAAGATGTATTGCAGTAAATCACCAAGAATCCTTGGACAGCATCTTCTAAATCAATACTCACTACCATCTAGAAGGACAAGGGCAGCAGATATGTGAGATCACCACAATTTATAATTTCCCTTCCAAGCCACTCATCATCCTGACTTGGAGTTATAATCACCATTCCTTCACTGTAATAGAACATAGAGCATAGAACAGTAGAGCACAGTACAGTTCCTTTGGCCCTCGATGTTGTGCCAATCTTTTATCTTACTCTAAGATCAAACTAACCTACATACCTTTCATTTTACTATCATCCATGTGCCTATCCAAGAGTCACTTCAATGTTCCTAATGTATCTGATTCTACTACCACTGCTGACAGTGCATTCCACGTACCCACTACTCTCTGAGTAAAGAACCTACCTTGACATCTCCCCTAAATCTTCTTCCAGTCACCTTAAAATTATGTCCCCTTATGATAGCCATTTCCGCCTTGGGAAAAAGTCTCTGGCAATCCACTCTGTCTATGCCTTTTATCAACTTGTACACCTCAATCAAATCACCTCTCATCCTTCTTCGCTCCAATGACAACAGCCTTAGCTCCCTCGGTATTTCTTCATAAGACATACCCTCCAGTCCAGTTGGCATCCTGGTAAATCTCCCCTGCACACTCCCTAAACCTCCACATCCTTCTACGTCCTTCCTATAATGAAACGACCCCAGACCTGAGCACAATATTCCAAGTGCTATCTACCCAGGGCTTTATAGATCCCCAGCATAATCTCGTGGCTCTAAAACTCAATCCGTCTGCTAATGAAAGTCAACGCACTGCCTTTTTAAAAAAAATAATTTTTGTGCTGGTTTCAATTTTAAATATTTCTAAGCTGCCACCTTTAAATGTGATCTATCTGATTGAGAGCAGATGGCGTGAATTCGACTCTGTGCAGTTTAACTCCCAGGATTTAATCATTTCTAATGGTACGTGATTCCTGGATATGTCCACCCATTGACTCTTGTCCCATGACAACTGGGGTTGAGGCCTAGTTTCAGTGTTAACCACCTCAAACATGGGTAAACAGTATTTTCCAGAATGCTGTAATTGTCACTCTTAAGTAAACATTGATGAGACCAGATTTGTGTGGATGCGTGACAACTAGACAACCAAGTAGGTTATGTTTACACATTATGTAACAGCAGCATCAGGTTAGATGTTAGGGGCTGTACTTCGAGTGAAGTTTAGCAACTTGTGGGAAAGTTGCTCATCATCTGTTTTGGTTTTGTTTGTCTATGGGATGTGAGAGTTGCTGGCAAAGCCAATTGTATATTGCTCATTCTTAGTTGCCACTTGGTGGTGGTGAGTGACATTCTTACAGTGTGGCAGTCCATCTGGTGTATCTACACACTCTGTGCTTTTGGTGAGAGAGTTTAAAGACATAGACCCAACCACATAGAAGGGATGGTAATATGTTTCCAAGTCAGAATGGCATGTAGCTTGGAGGGGAACTTGTATGTGGTGGTATTCTCATCTATCTGTTGTTCATATCCTTCTTGGTGATAGAAGTTACTTATTTGGAAGGTGCTATTGTGTTTCAAGTTTTCCCCTGTGAAATGGGACTCAGTGGTTAGCACTACTGCTTCACAATGCCAGGGACTGATTCCAGCCTTCGGTCACTGTCTGTGTGGGGTTTGAACATTCTCCCTGAGTCATTGTGGGTTTTCTCTGGGTGCTCCGGTTTCCTCTCACAGTCTAAAGCTGTGTGAGTTAGGTGGATTCTCTGTGGTAAATGCGAGGTGGTGAAGATGGAGATGTTGGGTGTGGATGGGATGCTCTTCAGAGGATCAGTGCAGACTTGATGGGCAGAATGATCTCTTTCCACACTGCAGCAACTCCATGAAGTCCAATATGTCACTTCTTCAGAACTCAAGAAATTAACAAAAGTGTCTGTCTCATAGGCGCTGCCAAACCTGCTGAGTTTCTCCAATGCTTTCTGTTTTTATTTCAGATTTCCAGCATCTGCTGGATTTTAGTTGGATTTCTTTGGATTTTGAGGGTTGAGGAAGAGTACACACAGTCCTCCACCATGACTTGTCAATAACTCCATGCATTGAACTGTTGTAAACACTGAGCATGCTCTTTCTCCAGGGGGAACCTATAAAGTTTCTGGCAGTCTTACAGCAGGCAATTGAATGGAATTCCGAAGAAATCCAACTCAATAATTTCCACCAGCAGTTTTGTACTCTTCAAAATCTAAATATGAGCAGGCACATAAAAGTTCCATGTGTAAATTATGTATTTAAAAAATGTAGACTTTGTTTTTAATAAAGATCCTCCTCTTTGCCAATATAGTTCTTTCTGCTTTTGGATTTTTTTCCTTTCTATTTTGCCCTCTACATAATTTATTTAACCTGGGAGACCTTCATGAATGTTAATTATGAGATGTTAAAATGTAACTAAATTACATGCAATTTCAAATGAGTCATTATCGAGCACCGAACCATGACTGTTGGCATGGTGATGCATTGGCCCTATTTACATAGAGGCGCCAGATCGTTGTTTTTTTTCTTTCTAGAGGCTTGGTTATAGCAATTTTGTCACATTTTATTGAGCAATTTTGTGCAGTTTCTTAATGCAATGACAATCAGATGCATCTTCATAAATCATGCAATGGGATTATCCAAGTAATTTGACTTGACATATCAGGAGGCAACTTTGTTCTGACAGAAGGCAACAATCTAATCAATATTTTTTTAAAAAGTACATGAACATTTACATGCAGTTTTATAATGAAGTGAAGCTGTTCTTATTCCACATCATTAATATAGAACTAATGAGATTAGTTAGCTTGATAGATGATTTTCGCTTACATGTAGCTTCCAGCTTCTCCCTCTTCATCACAATGCTTTTTATCTTCATCCTATCAGCACAAGAATAGTCATTGATGCTCTGAACTTTGCTTCACTTGTAAGCTGAAATACAAACTCTTTCTGCTTTGTGCAGTCACATCATCTTTAAATAAAGATTCATCATGTTATCTCTCCTTCGATCAGGCTAATCAGCATCTCATACTATGTGTTATAGACCAGGCCCCCTCAACATAAATAAAACAAAGAGGAATTTAGAGTTACTTAACTATTGGAAAACTTAACTGATCAATTGATATAGTACCCATTATTAATTAACTGCTCCAAGATAGTAACATCCTATCAACACACCCCTTGGCAAAAAGGTGAGTTCAGATTCTCATATGTAGTTCTCCAATCCTGGAGGAAGCAACATCAAGAGAAAATTCAGAGAAAGTAGCAGCTAGGAGTCATTCACAGAAGCTTCCAACTCTTCTGGGAGCCCAAACAGTCTCTGACTGCTAAAGCTAAAAAAAACTAGAAATCCTGATCTGTGAAAGTTGGCCACACCCGTTCAGGCTGCTCATGTTATTCTAACTGCATAAAAAATCCTAAAGGCCTCCCACGTTATTTACTCAAGCTGTTCTCAGTAGCCAGTTCAGCACCTCTGCCTTTACAACCTCTCTTCAAAAAACCCAGGGCAAAATAACCTTTTACGGTGACAGCATTCACACTATGCAACTCCTTATCTCCTCTTACCTGCCTTCCTGTCCACCATCTCCACAACCAGAAACCTGAGCCACTCTAGTCCAGCACCGAGCAAGTGCTGCATTGCCAGAGGGACAATCATTGCCATGGAGACAGGAAGGACTGCAGATACTGGAAGCTGGAATTAATAGTTGTGGAGCTGGAAAAGCACAACAGGTCATACAGCTTCAGAGAAGCAGCAAAGTCAACATTTCGGCTCTTCCTGATGCAGGGCTGTGGTCCAAAACGTTGACTTTCCTGCTCCTCTGGTGCTGTCTGACCTGCTGTGCAGTCACTGCCATCCAAGTTATGAGACACAGTCTGCCCTCTCTGTTTGCAAAAGATGATATGATCCCGTGCTGAGGGAAACCGTGGTGTAGTGATAATGTCACTGGGCTAGTAATCCAAGGAACGTTACTTCAAAGCCCCACCTCGACAACTGATAGCATTTTAAATTCAATGAATAAATCAGCCGGTCTCAGGAATGATACCCATGAAACTATCACAGCTTGTAGAACAAAAGTTGGTTCACTAATGTTCTTAAAAGATGGAAATCTGGCACCCTTACCCAGTTTGGATGACACATTTATAGATACTGTTATAAACACTTAATTATGCTTTCCAATGGCTAAAGCATCAATCACTTCACAGGACTATTGAGCTTAACATCAAACACTGGCTTCGTCATTGAGTCCTGTGAAAAACAACTTTAAATACTAACACTATTTTAATGAAGAGCAGGGGAGATCTGCCTTTTATCGTAGTCAATATTTCTCTCTCACATAAATGCTTAAAGACAGAGTACTTTCACATGAAAACAGCACAAAGAAAAAAACCAAGGCACATAAATAGAAAGCAGGACATAATACCAGTAATTCACCTGAGGCTCACTGATGATGTAACCTAGTATGGTGACAAATATCTGAAAACAAACCTTACAGCTCAGTGAGCAAACTAACAACGGTGGCACAGTGGTTAGCACTGCTGCCTCACAGCGCTAGAGACCCGTGTTCAATTCCCGCCTCAGGCGACGGACTGTGTGGAGGTTGCACATTCTCCCTGTGTCTGCATGCGTTTCCTCCGGGTGCTCCGGTTTCCTCCCACGGTCCAAAAATGTGCAGGTTAGGTGAATTGGCCATGCTAAATTGCCCGTAGTGTTAGGTGAAGGGGAATGGGTCTGGGTGGGTTGCGCTTCAGCGGGTCAGTGTGGACTTGTTGGGCCGAAGGGCCTGTTTCCACACTGTAAGTAAGTAATCTAAAAAAAAACCACAAAACAAAAAACTTTGGATGCTGGAATCTGAAACAAAAGCAGAAATTGCTGGAGAAACCAAACAGGTCTGGCAGTATCTATCCTGAAGAAGAGTCACTGGATCTGAAATGTTGACTCTGTTTCTCTGTCTGTGGATGCTGCCAGAGTTGCTGAGTTACTCCAGCAATTTGTGTTTTTGCTTGCTTTCACATACCTCTATGACATTTATAGGAAGCTTCCTGGGTGGAAACTTGGATTGTCCTGGTTGCAGGGCCATTCATGACCAAAGAGATGACACTCAAAGTTAATGTATCCATAAGGAATAACTCCATGGTTGCCAGTATCCCATCACCAAGTCACCCTTTATTTACACCTGGACTTGACCAGCTAACTCAGAGCCAATCCCAAGAATGGGGAGAGTCTCTGACACTCCTGTTTGCATCTGTCAGCCAGAACTCCCTGATTGGCCCAGGTTAAGAGCTCCAATCAGGGAACTCATACTCAATGAGATCCAACTGGCCAACCTCATTCCAATCACTACACTAACTTATCTGATACATTATGGCACTCGCTGGTGCTCCCCAATACTGTCTTCTGCTGAATCTTAAAGACAAACTCAGTACACAACAGGAGACTTGAGGGCTGTTTTTCCAGATCACAGGCTGCATTTTATTCCTCCCTACTGGATGGCGTAAAGGCAAGGTGGGGGTGATGGGTAAATCCGGCCTAAACTTCCTGCCACCAATCCAAACATGGTGGAGATTTGGAGGGGTGTGATTTGGGGGAGGTGTCAGGCCTCTGTCCCAGCTTAGGCCTCTGTAGGCTCCCAAGTGGCTCTTTAATGGTCACATGAGGTTCTCATCCCAAACTCTACCCACATTGAGTGGGGTGACAACACTGTGCAGGCATGCCAGCAGGTTTAGCCATTGGGTAATTGAAGAATGAGACAGAAAAAAACTGCAGATGCTGGAATGCAAAGTAGGAAACTGGAAGAGAAGAGCACAGCAAGCCAGACAGCATCAGGAGGTGGAGAAGTCACTATTTCACTAGGGAATGACTTCCTTTGTGGTCTCCATGAAACCTGTGACAGGTACTTCCCCTAAAGCTTTTTTTTGCTTAAGCGTTCCCATACCTCACCCGCACTGGTCTGGAACCTAGTCTCACACATCCCTCCTCCCTTTCGCCAGGATACATAGGCAACACATCGACCCAAGACTTGACTGAACTCTTCAGCTTGGCAAGAGTGCTGCTACTGAGCCAACTGGCCAACAGCAGACTATAGTCAGACTTCCTCCTATGGGAAAGGAGGAAATCTTCTCTTGAAGTAATTAACACAGCTCGTGACATTAAATAACTGCCAGGCAACCGTAGGATTGTAGGTTTCTTTCCCCGATAGGCCAATGGGTGGCAACCATGTTGTGTCATTAAGATTAGATTACTTACTTACAGTGTGGAAATAGGCCCTTCAGCCCAACAGGTCCACACCGACCCACCGAAGCACAACCCACCGAGACCCATTCCCCTACATTTATCCCTCCACCTAACACTACGGGCAATTTAGCATGGCCAATTCACCTAACCTGCACATCTTTGGACTGTGGGAGGAAACCGGAGCACCCGGAGGAAACTCACTCAGACACGGAGAGAATGTGCAAACTCCACACAGGCAGTTGCCTGAGGCGGGAATTGAACACGGGGCTCTGGTGCTGTGTGGCAGCAGTGCTAACCACTGTGCCACCGTGCCGCCCATAGAATTAAATTTTATTATCACTCATACTCCAGTTTAGGAATGCAGGAGCACAGAGTAAAGTCTACAAATTTGCAGTTCTTTGGTGCCACCTTGGTTATAAAACCAGAATTTTAAAAAAGCAACAGAAACATTTTTTTTCAAAAAAAAGAGCCAAACCATTTTTTAAAAATGGCCTCATCTTAAGGTCTAAAGTCTTCTCTCCATTAAGGTGTGTGGAATGCTCAGACATCGATATAGGCACCTAGGGCCTAGTCATGGCCTGGAGTCGAGGTTAGCCTATGAGTCTTGCATCAATCACTGGGAGGAGCCGTGTTCTTGTTGCCACTGACAATGGCGTCGCCACCTCTGATCACCAGGAAAGACCTTGCCGCTGTTGCCACCCCCAAACATTGGAAGGAGCCATGTCGCTGCGAAATAAATCTAACCCCATGTGACACATGCAGCTTGCTATTCTTAAAGGCAAGCCTGATGTTAAAGGGAGGCTCAAAATGAGAGATTGCTGAAATAAAATAGTTTCCAGGTTAAGTACCAGGTCAGACAGGCAGATCCACACTCATTGATATGGTATTGAGGTGATAAAGTTGTAGTTGCGCTTGAGCGGACATCCCATAATTCAGTGGAAGTGGGACAAGGCAGTGTTGAGGACCCATCCTTAGTAGGCAATGAGAGCAGGTCAACTCCAGCCGTTTAAACCCAAGATGGGCCATAAAATGTTCCACAATCTCGTGCCAGATTTGCCATTACTGAATGATACCTCATGGCTATCCATAATGCCCATCACCCACCCTGCAGGCACATCCTGGCAATGAGGATTCACGCCCACTATCCAGGTATGCCATCTAACCCTCATGCACCTACCAACACTGCCAGCTCTCCCCTTGCTGCCTCTGAGCCTCCTGCTGTTCAGCTAAGGTAGGACCATCATCAAAATGAAAGCACTGCACAATGTCTCTTACAGAATGAGGTGGCACTTTTTAGGAAGGGGGATACGACAGGAGTGGCATAGCTTAAAAATTCCTGCAGCTTCTCAGTCCGACAGAGGATCTAGCACACTTACTCGTGAACCAGTGATGATGGGCATCTGAGAACATTAAGAAGGACACGATGTTCCTGACTTCCACCCTTTCTCAGTGACTGTATACCCTGCGAATGGCATGGCAAGCAAGCTGCCGATTGTGTCACCAGGAGCCTTTTGATTTAAACTTCAACCGTTTTGCTCAAACCATGTTACTGAAGAGTTCCTGCCTTCAGAAAGTCAGGCATGGCTACCTGCCAAGTCAAAGCAGCCCCAGGAGAAAGAAGCTGTACATTGTGCTAATGATCAGGCCCTATCACTTGACATGATGCTCACAGCCTCCAGCTCAGGCATTACACCTGGAGGCTGGTGTGGAGTTGGACCAGCACATTCTGATTCCGTTGGTAAGAGTAGGCCGCAACCAGACCTGACATAAACCATGGAGGAGGTAGACAAATAATTCTGAAAATTACTCAGATGAGGATTAGGTGGGGTACTGTTGAATATAGATCACCATTGAAAGGGGGTGCACCAATGGCCTACCAGTCAACATCCAGTCACTGTCAAGGAGCTAGGAAAAGTCCCACTACAACTTGTCAAAGGATATGAAACTGATCCTGTCCTCTTTGCAGCTTGTCATAGAATCTCTGCAGTGTGGAAACAAGCCCTTCGGCCCAACAAGTCTACATCAACTCACCGAAGAATAACCCACCCAGACCCATTCCCCTAAATTTACCCCTGACTAATGCACCTAACCTACACATCCCTGAACACTATGGGACAATTTAGCAAGGCCAATTAACCTAAACTGCACATCTTTGGTTTGTGGGAGGAAACCAGAGCATCCAGAGGAAACCCACACAGACACGGGGAGAATGTGCAAACTCCACACAGACAGTCGCCCGAGGCAGAATTGAACCCGGATCCCTAACACTGTGAGACAGCAGTGCTAACCACTGAGACACTATGCTGCCCCTCCATCTTTTGGGGTTATTCCAGGGGCACTGGCAATGCCGCTGTTTGCACCCATTGTGTTCACAGGACTCCTATCCTTGATCATATTCATGTGAATGTGACAGCATTTCCTAGAAATTGTAGGAACCTGCCAAACAGCAGCCAAGACCTGTCTGAATCCTGTCAGGCACTCTATCATGTGGGAGGCATAGTTCCAAGTGTATAACATAGCTGTAATCAGGAAAGTTGCCCCTTTTATGTTACTGCAGGGTACATAGAGCAGCTTTATGTATCTTTTTTATTGACTGAACATGTATTGATGACTTTTGCAATGTGGTGTCATATCAGCTGGTTTAGAAATGTGGCATGAGATTAACACCAACTTAATAACCCTGGCACACATAGAGTCTGTGATGTCATTAGAGGTGATCTAAACAACTGAGTTTCTTACTCAGTGTGGAAATTACTTTCCATATATCCCATTTATAACCATGATTGTGTATCAAGTGCTTTGGGACATAATGAACTTATGAAAGGGGCTACATAAATGCATGTTTAAATCTACCGGTGATGTTACATCTGAACACTTATCACTGTCATATTAATTATTCTGCATGTGAGCTGAGAACAATTTAAAACACTTTTTCCTCTTAGTTCAAAACCCATGACAACTTCCATCGAGAAGGACAAGGGCAGTAGATACATGAGGTAAACCACCACCTTCAAGTTTGCTCCAATCCATTCACATTCCTGACTTGGAAAATATATCACTGTTCCTTCACTGTCGCTGGCTTGATATCCTGGAATTCCCTCCCTAATGGCATTGTGGGTCAACCTACAGCAGGTGGACAGCAGTGGTCAAGAAGGCAGCTCACCACTGCCTTCTCAAGGACAACAAGGGATAGGCAATAAATACTGGCCCAGCCAGCGATATCCACACCTTACTAATGAATTTTTAAAAATCACATATTTTGTTCTCCTTTTGGGGAATGGAAAAGGAGTGATCCAAGCATTCCTAGGAGGATTTTCAATCCATTGAACAGCATCATGGGTACTCCTTCCATGTCTAACAAAGCCTGGTCTTATCTGGAGCTTCTTGCCCAAAGGTAGGGACACTACCACTGCTCAGAAAGGCCTCCATGTCTGGTATACCGCACTTGACTCTCTGCATTAGGAAGACTAAATGCAGGCCAGGTAGCCCCTTCGCAGCCATCTCCGTTCATTCCACAAAAATAGCACGGTCCTTCCAGTCACCTGCCATTTCAAATCCCTGACCAATGATCTCAGAATAACCTCAAGGAAAAACAGCTCAGCTTTTCATTAGGTACTTCACATCGTCCTACACGCATTGGTCATTTCAGACGACAATTGCTGCTTCCAACATTTTTGTTTCATTGTAGAACATGAGCCATTGTCATTTAAACCTCCTCTTGACTCATCTTTCGTTTTGATACTTGTTCCTGTCCTATTGGATAAGGTAATGGTTCTGAAAGGGTTAATGTTGGAGGGTCAGACAGCGCTAAGCTCCAGCCAATCTGACAATGTCATGCAGTCTCAGATGGAGAAAAGAGGAATCCAGTCAAGGTTAGAGTGGTGCTAGAAAAGCACAGCAGGTCAGGCAGCGTCCAAGGATTTTCCTGTTCTTCGGATGCTGCCTGACCTGCTGTGCTTTTCCAGCACCACTCTAATCTAGACTCTAACCTCCAGCATCTGCAGTACTCATTTCTGCCCTAAAGAGGAATCTAGCCAGTTCTAGATTCTGTTAGACGCAGATATGTTATTATTGTCTTCCTTATTATGTCCAACACTCAATGTAACTTGTATTTATTTCAGTCATACATTAATCTACATCATGCTAAGCTAAGTGCCTCTTCTCTTTACTCCTTACTAGTGTAAATTCTTTACTGCTTCTCTCTAAATAGTCCTTTCATATAGTTCAAAAGGGAGGATGGACACGCTATCTCAACAATTATTTCTAAAGCTTCTAAAGCATGTACAACACGGTGATCAGTGTTGGGCAGCATTGTTTAGCTAGCAAAGGGTTACAACAGTAGAAAAACCGTGGGTGGCACGGTGGCTCAGTAGTTAGCACTGGTCCCTCATAAAGCCAAGGACCCAGGTTTGATTCCTGCTATGGGTGACTGTCTGTGTGGAGTTTGCACATTCTCCCCATATCTGTGTGGGTTTCCTCCGGGTGTACTGGTTTCCTCCCAGAATCCAAAGATGTGCCAAGTCAGGTGAATTGGTCATGCCAAATTGCCCATAGTGATTAGATTAGATTACATTACAGTGTAGAAACAGGCCCTTCGGCCCAACAAGTCCACACCGACCCGCCGAAGCGAAACCCACCCATACCCCTACATTTACCCCTTACCTAACACTACGGGCAATTTAGCATGGCCAATTCACCTGACCCTGCACATCTTTTGGACTGTGGGTGGAAACCGGAGCACCCGGAGGAAACTCACGCAGACACGGGGAGAACGTGCAAACTCCACACAGTCGCCTGAGGCGGGAATTGAACCCGGGTCTCAGGCGCTGTGAGGCAGCAGTGCTAACCACTGTGCCACCGTGCCGCCTGACTAATCCACCAGTGTTGGGTGGATTAGTCAGGGGTAAATATAGGGTAGGGGAATGTGTCTGGTTGGGTTACTGTTTGGAGGGTCAATGTGGACTTGTTGGGCCAAATGGCCTGTTTCCATACTATAGGGGATCTAATCTAAAAATGCCCTTTGGACCTTGAAAACAAATTCCAAAGACAATTGAGTTTAAAACTTTAAGGACTTTACAACTTTAAGACAATTAGTTAGCAGCTGCAAGCTCTTGAACAAACCAATAGTTTGCAGAGTACACGGAAGAAACATCAAGGCAGAAACAACTTTCACTTCCCTGCCGTCCTCCAACAATCAACTGCTGATAGTTAGCTGTATAACACAGAGGAAAAGAATTACCAACTCCTTTCATCTTGCGTCTTCATCCTTTTTGTTAGTGAATCATTACTCTGTAAACGATTTCCCCTCCTCCTCTCTCCACATGTTCCCTGCTCCGTGCCAGCTTAAAAAACTGTCACTGTTCTAATCCTGTCCAATTCTGATGGAAAGTTACTGACCTGAAACATCACCTCTGTTACTCCGTAAATGCCTTCTGATTTGCTTCGCTTTGATTTTAAATAACAATGGTTCAGAGAGGCAGGGGTTCCCCTGATGCAAATGCAAAATCCCATCAAAGCCAAGAAATTTCCAACATTTCAAATTCCAGAATTTCCCTGATCCTGCTGCCAACTGAGAGGAGTGCCTGTGTGATCTGCTCTTTAAACTTAATGATCTTCTCTTCACAACGACATAAAATATGCAATTTCCAGACAGTGAGCTTTACTACGTGTTCAGAACACCTATATTCTAATTATTTGTGGTTTTTAGCAATTAGAATGCACTGAATTTAAGTGGCATGAGACCAGAACAAGTTGATGTTTGTGAGCGGGACCTTTACTGAGCACATTGGATGTGTGTTTAAATCTTCCTCAAGGTGATATGGAAGCTGACAGCAAAGGCATCCCAAATAGCAAATTTAAAGTGTTTGGAAAAATACCCAAGTACATAAAGGATCTGTTAGTTTATTAGTCACAAAGAGCACTGAATGGAACCAGAATTAGCACTTACATTTTTTACAGATTACATTACGGTGTGGAAACAGGCCCTTCGGCCCAACAAGTCCACACCGACCCGCCACCCACCCATACCCCTACATTTACCCCTTTACCTAATACTACGGGCAATTTTAGCATGGCCAATTCACCTGGCCCTGCACATCTTTGGACTGTGGGAGGAAACCGGAGCACCCAGAGGAAACCCACGCAGACACGGGGAGGACGTGCAAACTCCACACAGTCAGTCGCCTGAGGTGGGAATTGAACCGGGTCTCAGGCGCTGTGAGGCAGCAGTGCTAACCACTGTGCCACTGTGCCACCGTGCCACCCATATTTTATACTTGGAAAATTAAAGCCCCCATCAGATTAGATCAAATTACAGATTACATTACGGTGTGGAAACAGGCCACATTTTCTCTAATCAACTATTTAAAGTTATATTTGTGAGGGAAATATCATTTATTCTATATTTATATTGGCTTCTTATCAATAGTTTGAGATTTGAAGTCTGTAGATGGTGTGATGCTATGCTGTGTCAACCATTAATGTGTTTCCTTACACCCTTATCTTACTATTGAACTCATTTATCACCCAACCTTTAGTACACAGAATATAGAACATTACAGCACAGCACAGGCCTTTCAGCCCTCGATGTTGCGCCAACCTGTGAAACCAATCTGAAGCCTATCTAACCTACATATTCCATTCTTGTCCATATGCCTATCCAATCACTATCTAAATGCCCTTAAAGTTGGCAAGTTTACTACTATTGCAGGTAGTGCGTTCCATGCCCCTACTACTCTCTGCATAAAGAAAATACCTCTGACCTCTATCCTATATCTATCAGCCTTCAATTTAAAGCTATGTCCCCTCGTGCTAGCCGTTGCTATCTGAGGAAATGGGCTGTCACTGTCCAACTTATCTAACCCTCTGATTAACCCTTTAGAAGCTTCATTGTAAAATCACCATCCAATATCTCTCCATGGCCCTTTAAAAAAAAATGCATATTCTATAGCTTAATAAAACCATTTACCATGACACCATTTATTGTCCATCATTTATTACTCTTGAGAAGATGGCATTTTTGCTCAACCACATTTGACATTATGATGATGAAAAAATGATGCAATATGTGCAGTATTAGATAGTGTATGAAATTGAGGTGGGACTATTGGCTCTCTGCTTCCATTGTCCTTCTCCGAGATATAGTTTGAAGGTTTTGTAGATAGATTTTGAAGAACTTGGGAAAGTTGCTGCAATGCATCGTGTAAATCATGCAAACCCTTTAATCTTTCCATTCCTTCTTCAATCATACACACCCCTCTGTTCCTTCACAAGCTTCCTGTAATGTTCCTGTTCAGCTTCTAAATTCCACAATATAAATTGGAGATATTCTGTTGTGCATTTCCTCTAATAAGTCATTTTATAAAGCATTTATTGTCAGGGATTCTAATCAATTCACCAGTGAGAGTTATGAGAGTGAACTCAAAGTTTAACTATGTGCTTTCCACCTGGGGCATCTTACCAAGATTGGCACCCCAAGCTGATTTTCTTCTAACAACCAGAATTATTTTCTTCTCGCAATCAGTGAACTTGCACCCAGAAACCTGCTAAGAAAGCTTGTAGCCTTACACATCTGCTACAGGAGATGCAGGAAAGAGCTGGACCACAGCAGACGGAGGGGTGGGCTCATTTTTCAGAAGAATTAAGGTAATCTGTTCTCAGTGTCAATAGATCCGTGTAAATAAGGTGATAACATTTGTATACTTGTGGAATGTATGACAGTACTTCCTTCTCACCCTCGGGGCTGGAAGCTGTGCATATTTCACAGTGGGATGTTGGATAACCGAGTTTCTGGTTTATATTGACAAAACACATATTCAATAAGAAAAGAACTTGTAATTTAATAAGCTGAGTGGAATATGTACGTAACAGAACAATCCTGATACAATTTCTTGTATACCACACTGAGCAGATTTGAATTTATGAAGCTCAGCTCCCTTATCTTGACTGTTCTGGAATGTGAATGTCTCATTACCCTTACAGGCTGGGAAAACACAAAGGCTAAAACTGAGAGAGTAGGAAAGTTGGAAAATGTTCATGTGTGAGAAAGAGAGAAAACATTCTTCTGTAAATTACTTTGACAAATGGTTTCAAGGGACACTGACAGAGAGAAAAGGAGAGACAGGATGGAAGCTGATGGAAAAGTTAACTCTTTGCGGTCTGATTTGAGCATACGCTGGCTTGTCATGGACTGAATGTTTGTGTGTTGTTCCCTGGAGCTTGAGATCTGGGAATGTTATGAATTTAATTTACATTTTGGGAATCTAAGATGATTTTATAAGAAAAAGCCATCTTGTAGGACAATGATACTGGGTGTGATAGCTGAGCAAGGTTACCTCATGACTTTTCTACATAGTTTAGACGAGTCTCTTGTTATGAGGTACTGTTAAAAGGAAAGGTTGTCTAGCCAAAGCAATTGGCCATTTGGCCTGGCTTGATCAGGGTGTCCACTTTGATGTGCATATAGCATAATTAGTCAAGTGTACTCAGACCTGTTAATGAGTTTCTCTTCCTCTGCAATCTTTTGCCATTTTATTGCTGTTTTTCTGATGAAGAACATGTGGCATTTTTGTAATTTTAATACCAAATTCTGTATAAAGGCAACTTGTTTGCAGCAATAAGGCGAGTAGCCTGAGAGAGCTCTTTGGGGTAAGAGCTGGCACCGCTACACTGCTAATAGCTTTAGAACCTTAGCTCAAGCTTGGCTTTTAAGTCTCTATGTTATAGTGTAACATTGATGCCATTGGTAAACAAAGGTAATAATTTAAACTAAACTGTCTGTAAGAGTTTTATATTCCAGATTACCACAGAGTACAATCTCTGGCACAAACCAAGAGAGGCTTACAGGTCAAGCCCACCAAGGACCAAATCAAGTAAGTACTTTAACACTGCAGTCTCTCTTGTGTAGAACTTTCCAACTGCAGGGTTTTTTTTGTGCGTCTCTATGGTGGGGATTTTGAAAAAAAAAAGTAGTCGAGATGTTAATGTCTTTAATAGGAACAGATTTCTTCCCAGCCCATTGCACAGTGAAAATAGAGGATTTCCAAATTAAACTGGAGAGCCAAAATGGCAAAGTCCACTGTAAAATGATCATAACGTGAAACATCGACGTATTTGTTCCAATGCTGAAAGACCCATTTTGTATTTCTCGATCTTTTTGTTTCATTTCTAAAATGTTTGATAGGAATCTATTCCTCTCAAAAGGTCTTAACATTTAAACCATTTTGAGATTCTTATGCCCCTCTTTCAGGTTGCTTGAGTGCTATGATGCCAAGGTTTCAATCTGGCTTGAGGGAGCTGGCCTCTCTAATTGAGAGAATTATTTTCTGGCCACATTCTCATTTCTTGGAGGATGATCATTAGTGTTTTGGGTTCTTTCCATTGATGAACACACAGAAGGGAAAGTCTGAATCATGTGGCTGTTTGTTCTGTTAAATGGTAGATTCTCTTGCACCTTTCTTACTATTCAGTGTGCTGATAACTCTCCACACATGGAGAAAGAATCTCTCAGTGACTTAAAGAAAGCCTGACAAACTCATTGCTGAATCCCTAAGGCACAAAAATTGAAACCATAGTTATCAGTAATATAAATAAATGTGAATTATCTCCGTTCCTATATACTTCTACTGTAACTTGCAGGTCTGGCAGCACCTGTGGTGACACAATTCAGATTTGCAGCACCCACAGTGTTTTGCTTTTACTTCAGCATTTAATTCACTGCTATTTCACTGCCATGTGTGCCCACCTCGAAGACCTTATTGCTCTTGTAAGATGACAGCGGAGTAAGCCATCTTTCTTCTTCTTTCCTCTCTTTTTTTCTTTCTTTTAGTTCTTGTTCTTTCTCTACTTGCCTTCTGGAGGGAGCTCAGTCACGGAGGCAGTGACACCAGCAGGTGGGGGTCATTGACAGTCAGCCACTAGGCAGCTGGTGGGTCTCGATAGAACTTGACAGCATCGCGGCTTTATCGGTGTCTGGAGCAGTGCCAGAGTGGGTCTCTGCAGTGAGGCAGCTAACACAGTGGCTGGGGCTCAGCTTGAGCCTGGATGGTGGCAGTGGGGAGAGCAGCTAGCGAATACTGGGGACGTCTTAGCCTAGCGCAGGGGAGAGTGAGCTCTCTTGGGGAAAGCCCAGCTTGGAGTATCTGCAATGTCAAACTGTAATGTTTGACATTTATCAACTTTATTTCTTTATTTTTCTATTTTTATACTAAGAAGAATGCAGTACTGAACTTTCTAACTTATTTCTTTATTTTTCTGCAGCTAAGATTTTGTATGTAGGATGATGCCACACATGACCACATTGTAGACTTTACACTTATTCTCTATAATTGAGTACATATGACAATAAAATCTAAATCTATGTTCTGCTGTTCTCTCTGACATAATTTCCATTTTAACCTTTCTGCTTGTTTCACCTTCATTGCTTTCTATTCCCCCCTCAAGAAAAAGACAGGAAATGGCATCACCACAGGAAATGACATCACTAACCCAATGAAACCTAAACGTATAAATAGAAAACGGGCCATACCACCAGTGCTTCATCCAGAGGTTCACTGATCATGTTACTGCGCATGGGGACGAAACATCTCAAAACAAACCTTCCAGCTCAGCGAGCAAACCTGCATCCATTGCTTTTTATTCTCCTCTTAGAGTTTTCCATGTTTCGTACTCACATTTCACTCCTCAATGACTGTCTCCAGGCCTGCTTTACCCAAAACGACAAAAGAAATCTCCACAGACGCTGTCGGATCAGCTGAGCTTCTCCTTTCAACAGGGCACACTGTCAATCACATTGCAGGAGTTTTGCAGTCCTTCAGACCAGGATATTAAGTGTTTTTGAGTGTAAATTTTATAAGGAGAAAGTGAGGACTGCAGATGCTGGAGATCAGAGCTGAAAATGTGTTGCTGGAAAAGCGCAGCAGGTCAAGCAGCATCCAAGGAGCAGGAGAATCGACGTTTCGGGCATGAGCCCTTCTTCAGGAATGAGCCCTTCTTCAGGAACACATTTTTCAGCTGTAAATTTTACAACACTGATTGTGAAATAAGTGATGGGAACCTGTGGGATTAAGGTAGAAATTAAAAACATCATGAACAAGTTTCTTTTTAGATATAACTTTATAATGCAAAGAATTTATTTTTGTAACAAAGTAAATTGATATTCAAGAAATGTAAAATGACTTCAGATTCGGCTGGCCGTTTTAGCAATAATTATCAATTTATTATGCCATTAAAAACCCAGCTGTACTTCATGCAACACGATATACATTGTTAAAAGGTTTTTATAGAAAGTCTGAGACAGTGTGAGTGGACATTTTCATCTGTTTGATTGCAGTCTGGGGGCCCTCATCAGTACATTCTCTGGAGAGAAGGAGAATCCCAGACAGAAATACCTGATTCCCATGCTTAATGGTGTGTGCCTGTCGATTTCTGAAAAGTAATATTGTCCGTGCTGTCCATTTCATCATTACTATGTCAGCAGGATCACGACCACTTTTTTTCTGATTGTCAAAGCCTTATGAGAAATCTCAAAGCTGAGTGACACCGTTGATGACAGCAGGCTGCTCTTTACAGTAAGTGATCAGCAAAAGGACCCTTGACTTTGTCTTGACATTTTCAATTGATTCACCATTAAAGATGCCATCTGTCAACACTGCCACTGTGAGTACTTAGACCCAGGATGCTGGCAAGTGCTGTCATTACTGCAGCTAGACAGCGTGGGCACTGGGGGCTGTGATGAATGAATTGACTGACTTTTTGTCCCCTCGGGGTCCTAGCTGCCTCCCCACATTGGCGGCCAATTCCAATCACGATTAAAACGGGGTTGCCACGGTAACACACTATATTACACAGCTGCACCTGGACGGAAAGGAGGATGGCAGAAAGCATAAGATGGTAAAGATATGTTCAGGCATGGATCCAAGAAAACCCTTGATTCATGAATAATATTCATTCTCCAAAGTCTGAAGGATATCTGCCCATCTTCTACGTCTGAATGGTGCTTAACATTTCCTGTAAGGACTCTGGGTTTTTTTTTGCCTCAGCTGTTTCCACTTGCAACTAGTATTCTTTAATAATCACAATAGGAACAGGATTTGATCAGTTGTCTGTACGTATCACCTTCAATCGTATCTGTCAGCATTAAGAAAGCCTGGTGTAAGTACCTCTCTCACAAGCGAATGGTTCAAAATTGTACCAAAGCAAGACATGGAATTAAGAGTGTGGCTAAGACTGATATGAAACTAAACACTCACCACAGTCAGGCTTGGCATATACTATGTATACTCGAGCAAAAATCAATCTCATGTAACAGTCGACTCTGTCGTTTTGGCCATAAAATCTGGAACTTTCCATATATCTCGTGTATAGGTCGAAACTAGTTCTTCACAAATAACAGATCAACATTTTTTCTCTTTAATTGTTAATTGGCCTTCTGATGATGATTTGATATTTTGGACTATAGCATGAATTTGAGCCTCTCAAAAGTAGTATCCACGTAATAGTTGACCCCATAAATTTAACCTTAAAAAATTGCCTAAAAAGTTCGACTTTTACAGGAGACAGAGTACTTCAGTCAACATTGAATATCATTCACAAATAAAAAAAAAATATTTTGTGTTTTTCTTTCCTCTCAGGGCTACACACGATTGTGTTATCATGCCTGAAGGTAGCAATAATATGTACAAGAATTTAAAATTTGAATTAGATTTATTGTCATGTGTACTCAAGTACAGAGGACATTGAAAAGTGTACAATGTCACCTCTCATGGTGCCAACTTAGGTACAAAGTATGGGCAGCACGGTGGCACAGTGGCTAGCACTGCTGCCTCACAGTGTCAGAGACCCAAGTTCAATTCCCGCCTCAGGCAACGGGGAGTTTGCACATTCTCCCCGTGTCTGCGTGGGTTTCCTCCGGGTGCTCCAGTTTCCTCCCACAGTCTAAAAATGTGCAGGTTAGATGAATTGGCCATGCTAATGTTAGGTGAAAGGGTAAATATAGGGAATGGGTCTTGGTGGGTTGCTTGCTCTTCGGAGGGTCGGTGTGGACTTGTTGAGCTGAAGGGCCTGTTTCCACACTGTAAGTAATCTAATCTAATCTATACATATCCGGAAACAAATCTGAGACACAGCAAGAGGATTAAAGAAGAAAAAAGGTTGTTACCTTACACTGATTCACAGTATAAGTTAGAGATAAGGTATAATTACAAGGATAAACATTCCAGTCAGATAAATAGATTACAGATAACCATTCCATTGTAGTAGATCAGCACAGAGAGCTTCACACATGGTCTGACTGGGATCACAGCCACTGACTGCCTGCACCAGACTCCAATATAACAATCGTCCATACTCCACTCCACTCCAGCCCTCAACCTGCTCCACTCTACTCCGTGGGCCTCCAACCCGTTTAGATTAGATTTTAGATTACTTACAGTGTAGAAACCGGCCCTTTGGCCCAACAAGTCCACACTGACCCGCTGAAGCGCAACCCACCCAGACCCATTGCCCTACATTTACCCCTTCAGCTAACACTACGGGCAATTTAGCATGGCCAATTCACCTAACCTGCACATTTTTGGACGGTGGGAGGAAACTGGAGCACCCAGAGGAAACCCACGCAGACACGGGGAGAATGTGCAAACTCCACACAGACAGTCGCCTGAGCTGGGAATTGAACCCAGGTCTCCGGCACTGTGAGGCAGCAGTGCTAACCACTGTGCCACCGTGCCACCCATAAAGGTGACCATGGAAGTCGGAATCTGCTAAGGAGTGTGTAACAACTCATCTGCCGAATCAACTAGCCCTGAAAATGGATGGCGCTGGAGCGTCGGGCCCATACCTGGCCGTCGCTGGCAATGCAGAGCCCGTGGGGTCTAAGCCGCGACGTGTAGGAGGGTCATTGTGGTGAGCACTGAAGCCTAGGACGTGGGCATGGGTGGAGCCACCGCAGGTGCAGATCTTGGTGGTAGTAGCAAATATTCAAACGAGAACTTTGAAGATCGAAGTGGAGAAGGGTTCCATGTGAACAGCAGTTGAACATGGGTCAGTCGGTCCTAAGAGATAGGCGACTGCCGTTCCGAAACACAGTTTTACCCATTCCGCTCTGGCTCTCAGCCACTCCGAGAAGGAATAGCAGTCTTCATTCTTTAAGTTCTTCTGAGATTGTAATGATCGCTCAATGGGAAGTGTTGCATCATCAATTCATGAAACCTTACAGCATACTTTGAAAAATATATTCAAGGCCTGGATTTAATTTCTCTTCAGTTTGATCCCTTTGAGTTCCTGAGTTTACATTTTATGGCACTGAATATGAAGTTAACCTGCAGGGTTAAGGTAGAAAGCAAAAATATCATGAGCAAGCTTTTTTTTAAGATGCATTATTTTTATAATGCAAAGAATTTCTTTTCATAATGAAGTAGGTTGGTATTCAAAAATGTGGCTGCATATGCCCTCACACAAATCAGCTTTGAGGAGACTGTGCTGGTAATACAGAGTGGGGTGCTGGTTGCCAATCTCTGTTAGAAAGCTCATGGTATGATCAGTGTGGAGAATGAGAAAATGCCATCCAATTGTAGTGTGAACATATAAACCAGGAACCAAAGTCGACCATTCAGTTCCTCAAGCCTGCTCCGCCATTCGGTGAGATCATGTCTGATCTGATTGTGGCTTCAGACCACACTCCCACCAACCCTCAATACCCTTTAACTCCCTTGTTCGTCAAAAAGTGAGGAAAGCAATTCTTCATTGCTCTAAAGTCTGCAAATGCTTTCTTTCTGCATGTTTACCAAGCATTCTTTAAGATATTCCTTTAAAAAAAAATCCCTTGTTGACCCAGCATTTAATTTCCTTGTAATATTGGTGTCAAATTTTGTTTGAAAACATTTTGGGGTGGTGCAATGGCTCAGTGGTTAGCACTGTTGCCTCACAACACCAGCGAACCAGATTTGATTCCAGCCTCAGATGACTTTCTGTGTGGATTTGGCACATTCTCCCTGGTTTCTTCCCGCAGTCCAAAGATGTACAGGAAAGGTAATTGGTCATGCTAAATTGCCCCATAGTGTCCAGGGATGTGCATGCTTACAACATAGGACATAGATTATTACAGCATAGTACAGGCCCTTCAGCCCTTGATATAGTGCTGACCTGTAGAACCAACCTGAAGCCCATCTATCCTACACTATTCTATTTAAAATCAAATGTCTATCCAATGACAATTTGAATCCCTTAAAGTTGGCAAGTCTACTACTGTTGTTGACAGTGTGTTCCACACCCCCTACTACTCTCTGAGAAAAGAAACCACCTCTGACATCTGTCCAGTATCTATCACCCCTCAATGTAAAGCTATGTCCCCTCGTGTGAGCCATCACCATCCAAGGAAAAAGGCTTTCACTGTTCACTCTATCTAACCCTCTGATTATGTTATATGTCTTAATTAAATCACTTCTCAACCTTCTTCTCTCCAATGAGGGCCTCAAGGCCCTCAGCCTTTCCTCATAAGACCTTCCCTCCATACCAGGCAACATCCCAGTTAATCTCCCCTAAACCCTTTCCAAAGATTCCACAGCCTTCTTATAATGCGGCGACCAGAACTGTATGCAATTCTCCAATTCTCTGGTGAATGCACCAGAGTTTTGTACAGCTGAAGTATAACCTCCTGGTTCCGAAACTCAATCCCTCTACTAATAAAAGCTAACACACCATATGCCTTCTTAACAGCCCTATCAATCAGGGTGGCAACTTTCAGGGATCTATGTACATGGACACCAAGATCTCTCTGCTCATTTACACTACCTAGAATCTTACCATTAGCCCAGTACTCTGCATTCCTGTTACTCCTTTCAAAGTGAATCACCTCACACTTTTCCACATTAAACTCTATTTGCCACCTCTCAGACCAGCTCTGCATCTTATCTATGTCCCTCTGTAACCTGCAACATCCTCAGCACTATACACAACTCCACTGATCTTAGCATCATCTGCAAATTTATGGATTATTGATGGATTAGCCATGGGAAATGCAAGGTTACAGGAATAGGGTAAGGGGGTGGTTTGGGTGATCTGCTCTTCAGAGAGTCAGTGTGGGCTGAATGGCCTGCTTCCACACTGCAGGGATCCTATGAACATTCTTGAGAAGAAACTTGCATCATGTTCCAGAATGAATAACAAGTTCCTCTTTTTAATGCTGTGGGACAATGTTGGGGCAGAGTAAATGGAGAGACATTGTTGTGTCATGGTGTGTGAAAGGGATAATGCTCCTTCTGTTGCAGCTCTGCCTGAACATAAGACTGATTTGACCTGAAAAGCTTCCAGTTTCCAGCTTCCAGCCATCTGTGTTGACCCAGACAAAAGTGATAGTGACACATTCCTGATGAACGGCTTATGCCCGAAATGTTGACTCACCTGCTCCTCGGATGCTGCCTGACCTACTCTGTTTTTCTAGTGCCATTCTGACACTCCAGCATCTACAGTCCTCACTTTCTCCTAAATGTTACAGGAGATACAAAGACATTGAGCTGAAAATGTGTTGCTGGAAAAGCGCAGCAGGTCAGGCAACATCCAAGGAGCAGGAGAATCGACGTTTCGGATGAGCCCTTCTTCAGGAATGAAGAAGGGCATTCCTGAAGAAGGGCTCATGCCTGAAACGTCGATTCTCCTGCTCCTTGGATGCTGCCTGACCTGCTGCGCTTTTCCAGCAACACATTTTCAGCTCTGATCTCCAGCATCTGCAGTCATCACTTACTCCCATACAAAGACATTGAACCAGTTCATGATTTTCTGATCGATGTGTTTACATTTACTCTCAGTTCAAATCTTGGCAGAAATAGTGTGGAAGATCTCTTCTTCCTCAGCCTGGGTCTGTGGCACGAATTGAAGAAGGCAATGATTTCATCAACAATGACTTGTTAAAAAATAATTATCCAACGATAGGAGGTGGGGAGAACTGAAGCTAATTTACAGACTGAACTAATCAATGGCTATTCTTTATTGTATCTCAGTGGTAAAAGATGAGGAGATCAGCCCACACTCTTCTCCCTTTCAATCTCCTTTCCTTCCCCTTAGAGACTGTCAGTCTGACTGAGCCAGTGTCGGCATTGACAGATTGGCCAAATATAATTAACATTTGATTGCTTTATCTAACATTCGGCACCGTGACAGGTGTCAAATGTCATTCATTATTCTGCTTTGAAAGCTGTCAGAATCCTGCTGGAACTCATGAAGGCGACTGAGCAAGGAATCTCTCAGTGTTTAGACAGAGGGCCTGACCATCAGTAATTTATTATTCTCTGCTTTGTTGCTGTTTGCTTATTAAGATGAAGGATGTCAATGCCAGGCGATGGAACTCTTCCCTGCTTCAAGTGTCAATATTAAATGTCCACACGTTCAGCAGTGGATAGGGACAGAGGGAAACTTCATCTCTGCACTAACTGTGCCTTAACCCAAACATGCATTCTCCAAAGTTAAAAATCACACAACACCAGGTTATAGTCCAACAGATTTAATTGGAAGCACACTAGCTTTCGGAGCGACGCTCCTTCATCAGATGATAGTGGAGGGCTCAATTGTAACACAGAATTTATTGCAAAAATTTGCAGTGTGATGTAACTGAAATTATACATTGAAAAATTGATTGTCTGTTAAGCCTTTCACCTGTTAGAATACAGTGTGTCTGTCTGGGGTGGGGGTTGTGGGTGTGAGAAAGTGTGTGTGTGTGTAGTGAATGCAGAGTGTCTTAAGTCTGTGAGGAGGTGCATGTGACCCCAGACAGACACACACACACAGACAGACAAAGACCCACATGCACACATATATTTTGTGGGGCAAATTTGTACTTGCAGAGTTACTTTGCACTTTGCTCAAAAACTGCATACATTCATGTAGAACTCTGAGCTCAAAAACTGCATGAATCTATGTAAAACTCTGTCATCTCACTTTTTAGATTAGAATCAATCTAAACATCAGGTCATAGATAGAGAACACAGGGGGCTAACACCTTCAACATATTGTCTAGCTATCACCATTGTTAACAGCTAACCCGAGAATGCAACTTTTAAAAAAAGGTTTTGTGATTTACACATGAAAGAAGTGAAACTGTCACGGTATTCTAACAGGGAAAGGCTTAACAGACAATCAATTTTTCAATGTATAATTTCACTGTAAATTTTTGCAATAAATTCTGTGTTACGATCGAGCCCTCCACTACCACCTGAAGAAGGAGCATTGCTCCGAAAGCTAGTGCTTCCAATTAAACCTGTTGGACTATAACCTGGTGTTGTGTGATTTTTAACTTTGTACGCCCCAGTCCAACACCGGCATCTCGAAATCATGCATTCTCCAGCTATTATAGTGCAGGACTATAGCAATATCTGATATCAAAAGTCAGTTAAGACTGACAGAGGGAAAGAGGGCTATTATGGTTCTAGAATGAAAGATGTGGATTGATACATTGGAACACATGAAGTAGAAGCAGGTTATTTGGCTGCTCAAGCTTGTTCTGCCATTGAGCTTGATCCAGGCTGAGATTCTACCTCAATGTCACTTCCTAGAACAATCCCAAATTAATTATCCCTCCAATCTCCCTACCTGCTGCACAGACTTCTGAGGTCGGTATGTAGCAGCAACTTATGAAACCAAAAGTCAGTATGTGCAGGATGTCCCAATCAGCATGTGCAGAACCTCTAAACGGCTGCCACACTTTGAGGGAATGTAGCCCCATACTGACCTCTGTCTTCAATATCCTCAATGACTGAGCTACCACAGCACTCTGGAGTAGAGAATACCAAGCTGTCTGAGTGAAGAAGCTCCCCCTCACCGTGGTCCAAATTACAGTGACGGAGACTGTGTGCCCGGGCTCTCGTTGTTCCCACACACCTCCAAAGTCAGAAGAACCATCAGACCAGTAAAGACTTTAGTAAGCATACTTTACATTCTTCAATCCTCCTGTGAATATAAGGCCAGTCTCCACAGCCTTCACCAAGTTAGCGAGTTCTCCTTTTGATAGTGAGCAGCCCTGTCCAATATTACTCATTTGGGACTTTTTGTGTAATAGTGTGAGTTTTTTTTCACACTTGTGTAGCCAACACTTAGAAATAAATACATATTTAGGTAAACCTCAGATCTAGACTCCAATTTAAATAAACTAGGAATTAAGATTTGTTTTAGCGCCTTCCAATAAATTCTGATGTTCTTTACACTAGTGGGATATTTAGGACATTCTGTTGTAATGTCAGAAACATGACAGTTGATTTTTCCCTGGTAAGGTCACAGAGTCTGCAATGTGCAATTGAATTGAATTGAATTAGCTTTATTATCACATGTGCTCACATGAGTACAGTGAAAGGTTTACAAGTCACCACTTATGGCCCCATCTTAGGTACAAAGATACCTAGGTACAGAATCTTGGTACAAAGCAGAAGAAAATAAAGAAAACAAAGTTAAAAAAATTAAAAATTGGCCAGATAGTTTGCTTTCTGGAATGGTGTCCACTGAGGAATGAATGTTGGTCAAGACACAGGGCTAACTATAATGAGATAGTGATGTACATGGCGATGCAACATTGATATCAGCAGTTATCTATTAGTGACTAAGAATACAGAATGAACAATGTATACCAAAGAGAGATTTGCTTCATTTAAATGTAGAATATACCATGCTGCCCATACAGGACTTTTGCAGAAGTCTCTTGTGTACAGGGGACCTCTTTAAGTACAAAACAGGCCATAAGTTATTTGAAGAAATATCCAGGTATTGGATGCACTTTCAATGAAAAATGTGGAACCAAGTCACAAACTAATAATTCCTCTGTTCTCGTTCAAATAATGTTTTAGGATTTTTTATTTAGGAAATGAAGGGCTCATGCCCGAAACGTCGATTCTCCTGCTCCTTGGATGCTGCCTGACCTGCTGCGCTTTTCCAGCAACACGTTTTCAGCTCTGATCTTCAGCATCTGCAGTCCTCACTTTCTCCTCTTAGGATTTTTTTTATGTTCAGCTGAGTGAGCTGATTGATCTCAGTTTAATGTCTTAGTCAAAAAAAAATGATTCCAACAGAACAGACTCCCTCATAGATGAAGCATTAGCCTGGATTAGTGCTCAAGTCTGTATTGTGGATATTAATCATACAACTTCCTCACTCAAGGGTATCCTACTGGTTTATACGAAGAGAAGTAAACCATTCCAAGAGTCAAACTTGCATTTTGTTGGATTATACTGATCTGTAGCTCACCTTCAAAATTCATTACATCATAAAAAATTATCAAAATCAGTCTTGAAGATATCCAATTGTCCCACATCCATACTTATTTAGGAAATGAATTCTTGAGTCTTATTACAATTTCTGTGGAAACATGCTCCTTAAACTTTCTCTCACAAATGGCTGGCCTCCAATTTTACAATCAAATTCCTCATTGCTGATTTGCCCATCACAGGAAGTTGCTTTTTAGTATCAACCCTACAAATACCTTTACTACCCGCAATATTCAAGCAAGTACAAGTGCTGTTTGCATAATCTATCATCAGCATTTCCTACTTTTAGCCATGGTGTGGTGCCCAGAAGTGGACACACTGTTCCACATGGGGCTGTTTCACTCTATTTGATAGCTGCAATCTCAACCTTAGCATCTCTTTCAATGTTTACCACTTTACTGAAGGAGAACATGAAGTGGTGAAACAGAAGTATGTATCTTGATTCACGCTGTTCTGCTCAGCTGGTTACAGAGTGGAGTTGCTGAAAGTGACCTAATTATTGGCTTAAAACTACACTGTGCACAATTAAAATGTTTCTGTGCAGATCCTCTCTCAACGCATCAATAGTATCACACTGTGAGATTGAGAATTGCACTGATACTTATGTTTGTATTTGAATGTCTGTTGAATGACTTGTCTGTTCTAATTCATAACCAGCCCTTCTCGATTTCAGGTTTATTCCTATTGTGGCTGGCACTTAGCCTGAGCTTGATAAGGAAATGAGGTCAAAATCTGCCCTGGAGCAGCTAGACATTCACAAGCCAAGAGAGCTCCCAACCATTGCAGACATCTCAACTTGCTGCTTCCTGGTTCGGGTGGGTATGTGGGCTCATGATTTGGTGGTGGGAATTGTAATGATCGCACCCTAATCAACTGGAAACTAGGTGGGGTTGGGTGATGGCAAGGGATGGACTGTTAAATATTCTCTCCAGCCCCATACCATTCTAAAATGCTCAGGCATATCAAGTGCTCACCTCAATCAGGTAGGGTGTGGTTATGGGGGAGCGCTAAAACATTTATGTAAACCATGGTCCTTTACATAAATCACACCCCCAGGCCACTTTAACCTTGAATTCACAGGAGAACTGCAATGGCCACTCCAAATGAAAGACACAGCGCTAAAGATAAAGACATTTTTAACACCCAGATTGATGACAGATTGGGAAGGTCTCTGAAGTGGTCCCTCCAGCATTGTTTGATCGTTTCTTTGTCTTTGATAAGATTAGATTAGATTAAATTCCCTACAGTGTGGAAACAGGCTGTTCGGCCCAACCAGTTCACACCAACTCTCCGAAGAGCAACCCACCCAGACACATTTCCCTCTGACTAATGCACCTAGCACTAAGGGCAATTTAGCATGGCCAATTCACCTGACCTGCACATCTTTGGACTGTGGCAGGAAACCAGAGCACCCGGAGGAAACCCACACAGACACTGGGAGAATGTGCAAACTCCACACAGACAGTCACCTGAGGCTGGAATCGAACCTGGGACCCTAGTGCTGTGAGGCAGCAGTGCTAACCACTGAGCCAGCATGCCACCGTAAAGAGTCACTCCGCCTTGACCAGCAGTGGGGTGGGTCCTTGGCTGTTTGGTCCATATATGGAAGACAGATGCACCAACGCCAGTGCCCTTCTCAGGTCAACATTCCTCAGGTTCAAGGTACTGACCCCGCCTTGATCGGCTGTGATGGGCTGGGCATTTTGTCCATATGACAGACACGAGACTCCCCAAGCAGGTGCTCTACTCCCAGCCCCAGGTACAGAGGTGGTGCATCAGGGATGCCTTCAAGGCCTCATTGGCAAAGTACAGCAGTCCCACAGACACCTGGGAATCACTGACCCAAGACCATCCGAAATGGAAGAGGAGCATCCGGAAAGTTGTTGAGCACTTGGAGTCTTGTCATCGGGACAAAGCTGAAACCAGGCAGAAACAGTGAAACGAGCGCGCTGCCACACCAATGCCCTACCCACCCCCTTCCCATGACCACCACCTGCCCCAAATGTGACAGAGCCGCATCAGTCTATACGGCCACCTATGGACTCACCCTGAGAGTGGAAGACAGTTATCTTCGTCCGGGAGGGACCACCAGTGATGATGATGATTTAAAACTTGTGGGCTCTTGAACAGGACTGTCCCAGCAATGCAGACTTGCTGCTGATCTCGATGGTAGTCTTGGGACCACTCAATTCTCTCACTGACTGCCCTTCTGATTTGGATTCTGAGGCAGAGCCATTAAAATTGGCTTGTCATTATCCCCACACTTCCTTTTGGAGTTCAGGTCCTCATTGCTCTCTGTATTGAAGGACATCCTATCAATTTAGAAAGAATCAATGTTGTACATAGATTTGGAGAAACTCTCTCAAGTCAGCTCCTGAAAGCATTAGGATTCAGAAATCAGATCACAATTGTACGAGAGCCTGAAACTATTACCTGCTCTATTATATTGCTGTCCAGTGAATCCAGCTCTAAATGCCAGTAGAAAGTATGAAACAAGTGATGACACCCAGCTTTCTGCAATGGGTTTAGGACTGGGGACTTGATGCTTGTGGAAGGCCAGAAGAATTAACCATCTGCGTTTGTCTGTGACATTGGGTGGCACGGTGGCACAGTGGTTAGCACTGCTGCCTCACAGTGCCAAAGACCAGGGTTCATTTCCCGCCTCAGGCGACTGACTGTGTGGAGTTTGCACATTCTCCCCGTGTCTGCGTGGGTTTCCTCCGGGTGCTCCGGTTTCCTCCCACAATCCAAAGATATGCAGGTCAGGTGAATTGGCCATGCTAAATTGCCCGTAGTGTTAGGTAAAAGGGGTAAATGTATGGGTGGGTTGCACTTCGGCGGGTCGGTGTGGACTTGTTGGGCCGAAGGACCTGTTTCCACACTGTAAGTAATCTAAAAAAAAATTGTCAATAAAAGATTGAGCCAGTTCTGTGTCATCGGAGGATTTTCCACCCTTCTTGTATCAGTAACATTACCTCATTCAATCATAGCCATGTTTCAGAATCTGAGATCTCACTGGCGTTACACTGTTATGTAAGGGGGAACATGACATGTTTAACATGTACATCAGGGAAGAAAAATCGTTATTGTCTTCAGGGCTGCAGATACATCATGTTGGTGGTTTTAGAATGTAGGATGAACGTATCAACAGAATTCAAGCCTCATTTCGCCTGAATAAAATGATGCCTGTGATGAAGATTAATCCTCTTTTATTTGTACAGAGAAGCTGAATGTGAAAGGAATGGTTTAATCCTTTAACCCTCTGCTATCTCTGTTTTCTGAGTGGTTTTCTATCTGGTCACCAGTTATCTCTAACATTCCTTGGCATTGAGACCATCAACATTCACTGCATCTGTATTTAGGTTAAAAAGAGCTGTGTACCAGATTAATTTTGAGGATGTCAGCACAAGTCTTACTTTGTATCATCACAGGTCAGAACTCCAAAGCACCGCGGACATTTTTAACTTTGACTTCATATCCTGTTTCTTTAAAAGAAGACTAATACATGTAGAAATGATGACAGATGTAAATCAAGTGGCTATCTGGAGTAAGACAGAGACACCCACAGAATGTCACACCTGAACATGGAAAGAGAACTGCAAACAATAACCCATCACAGGGGTAGGAGGCTAGTCAAACCGGCTAGATTGCAATCTTTTATGGCTTCCAAGAAAATGAGAGGAAGATGATCCCCCCTCCAGCTCAGTGGTAACCCTCACCCTATGGTTTATGTTCCAAGCTACAGGCACATTTTGTGCTTTTCCTTATGAAGCCTACTCAAGATCAACGATTAAAAAAAGCCAGGTTCAATTCGACTGGAGTGTACTTAGTAGGACTCTTGATGAAGTGTTTATGCCCAAAACATCGACTCTCCTGCTCCTGGGACGCTGCCTGACCTGCTGTGATTTTCCACACTTGTTGACTCTGACTCACCAACATCTGCAGTCCTCACTTTCTCTTTAGTGGGTTTCGGTGTCCTTGTGTGTGCCGGGAGGCTGTTATCCACATGCCTGGGTTCAAATGCAAATCTGAAAACACAGTCGAAAAACAATTCACTAGTCACCCATATGTTGCAGGTCAAGAAGTTCTGTCGTTCTGAGTGCTAGCAGCCAGTAATCTACTATGCCATGTAAAAGGAAAAAAGGCAATAGAAGGACTCTCTCACCCTCAATGCTGGAATTCAGCCAAGGTCAAAAGGAATCTATACTGTAAAATCTCAACCAACCTACAAAATGAAAACCTTGAAACTGGCTGTTCAACCACTAAAGTCAGCACCACTCATAATCTCTAGCACAATGGGGGCATTCTTCATTTATCTACTCCTTATAAACATTTCGGAGACTGATGTGTATTTCTGTTTCTTCCGCTTTCATCTTTTGGACTTACTTCTAGCTTCTCATCTGGTTTTTGGTGTTGTGTTGTTAGTCCTTCTCATGTTTAGGAATGAATAAACTCTCACTTTTTGTAACACATGGTTATGTGGGCCCTTTTAAAACATTGGGTTGTGGGAGGCAGCTAAACACACAAGGGAACGCATTCATTTTTGACCTAACCTTGTTATGACCAACTGAGGGAGTGTATAACTAGAGAAGATGAGCCATTTAGTCACTTTCAAGTGACAGTAGAATGATTTTTGGTATATCTAATGATAATAAATTAAGGAATTTCACCTGACCCCTGGACGTAATATTTAATAGTTTGGCAACTTTAATAGTGTTTTTAAAAAAAATGTCAAGAAATGAGATTGATCATCAATCAAAGAAGCCACACAATGTGGAAGCGGGACATTCGGCCCATTGAGTCCACACCAACCCTCTGCAGAGAAACACGTACCCAGGCATACACCCGACCCTATCCCTTTAACACTGCATTTCCCATGGTTAACCCACCTAGTCTGAACATCTCTGGCCACTATGGGCAATTTAGCATGGCCAATCCACCTAAACTACTCATCTTTGGACTGTGGAAGGAAACTGGAGCACTCAGAGGAAACCCACGCAGAAATGAGAGAGAATGAAGAAGGTTACCTCAGAGTACAATGGGGTCTTGATCAGATGGGCCAATGGGCTGAGAAGTGATGGATGGAATTTAATCTAGATAAATGCGAAGTGCCACATTTTGGTAGGGCAAAACAGGGCAGGACTTCTGGACTTAATGGTAAAATCCTGGGGAGTGTTGCTGAACAAAGAGACGATGGAGTGCAGGTTCATAGTTTCTTGAAAGTGGAGTTGCAGGTAGACAGGATAGTGAGGAAGGTGTTTGGTACATTTAACTTTATTGGTCAGTGCATTGAGTACAAGAGTAGGGAGGTAATGTTGTTGCTGTATACGACATTGGTTGGGAAAACTGCATTCAATTCTCGTTGCCCTGTCATAGGAAGGGTGTTGCGAAACCTAAAAGGGTTCAGAAAAGATTTACAAGGACGTTGCCAGGTTTGGACGATTTGAGGTATAGGGAGAGGCTGGATGGGCTGGGGTTGTTTTCCCTGAAGTGTTGGAGGCTGAGGGGTGACCTTATAGAGGTTTATAAAATCATGAGGGGCATGGATAGGGTGAATAGTCAAGGTATTTTCTCCAGGATAACGGAGTTCAAAACTACAGGGCATAGGTTTAAGGTGAGAGGGGAAAGATTTAAAAGGGACCTAAGTGGCAAACATTTCATGCAGAGGGTGGCGTATGTATGGAATGAGCTGCCAGAGGAGGTGATAGAGGCTGGTACAATGACAACATTTAAAAGGCATGTGGATGGTTACATGATTAAGAAGGGGGTTTAGAGATGTATGACAAATTCTGGCAATGGGAGTAGACTAATGGACTAAATTAATGGCTGGTTGGATTTATTGGATTTACGAGTCTGTTTCCATGCTGTACCTCTCATTAACTCTATGCATACAGACAGTCGCCCAAGGGTAGAATTGAACCTGGGTCATTGGCATTGTGTGGCAGCAGTGCCAACCATTGAGCACCAACCTGTTGAACTTTCTGTAAAACACCAACTGTGTTCATCAATTCCTTTGAGGAAAGGATACCAGGCACTTTTACCTACAACCTGCCCATAAGCGACACTGATCACCGATTAACATGGATGACTCATAAGTGAGCTTGGAAACAAGGCACATTTGCCAAACCCGCTGGAAGGATTTGCAGCATTCCATTGGCTCCCTTTCAAGAAGCAGGGCTGGTCTTGTCAGCGACACAAAAATCGACTTAAAATGAAGGTTGCCTGGGGCCTAGAAGTGCTTTCCGTGATAGAACAGGACATTTAAGGTGAAAACTTTTGAGTGCAAATGCCATTATTGTTGCAGTTAATGCAGTCTTCATCTGATCACCAGAGAAGTCCACTTTTCATCTGGGGTTGGCGTATGGTAACGTTGAGGTCTAAGGCTGTGTTGCAACGTTTCACACTTACCGAGCCGTGAGAGCTTAGTGCACAACAGACTGTGAATCAAACACAACTATATGTGAAAGTCAGATGATTAAATATATAAACAGACAGGTCAACAGACAAATTGATGGATTGGGGCAGCACGGTGGCTCAGTGGTTAGCACGACTGCCTCACAGCACCAAGGAGCTTGATTCAGTTCCACCTTTAGGCAACTGTCTGTGTGGAGTTTGTACATTCTCCTCATGCCTTTGTCTGTGCCCTCCAGGTACTCCAGTTACCTCCCAGCGATGTGTAGGCTAGATGGATTAGCCATAGGAAATGCAGGGTAGGGAGGATGGGTCTGGGTGGGATGCTCTTTGAACGGTTGGTGTGGACTTGATGGGCCAAATGTCCTGCTTCCACACTGTAGAGATTCTATGATAGATGGGTGGGTAAACAACACTTCTGATGAGAGAGAGGCTGAAGGAGGAAATGGATAGGGGAGGAAGCCAGTTGCGGGTGACATGAAAACAGAAAATGTAGCAGATCTGACAAGATAAATCTGTTTTAGATAGGTGACTGTGCAGACTTAACTCTGCTTCTCACACACCACAGGTGCTGTCACACCTGCTGAGGATATTTTCATTTAGGTTTCCAGCTTTTGCAGTTTTTTTCCTTTGCAGTAGTCAGGTAATTATGGCAATGGTTTAAGGAACCCAGAGGTTATCGGTTCAAGTCTTACTTTAGCTACTTGTGAAAGTGAAAAGAATAAATGTAGTAATTTGTGTGCTACCACAGCAAAAACATAACCATGGTAACTGCTGGATTGCCATCAGAAACCTCACAATGGATTTCCCCAGTCAGGACTATGTGGAATGAGACTCCTTACACCCTCAGGACAACGAAGAAAGGCAATCAGCATTTTTCAGAGGTGGAGAGGGGAATTACATTTGAAGGCAATAAGATTTAATAAATCAGGAAGGAGATTTTTCTCACTGAAGGTGAAATGCTTAACATTTTTTATTCTCAGGTTTATGAGCTTGCCGCAAATAACAAACTAAGAAAATCTTCTTGATAATGAGATTTTTCTTTGAGATAAATATGCCCTAAACTATTTCTTTAAAATGCATTAGCCACTTTCACGGTATAAGAGTTGATCTGACAATAAATGTGGGACATTCCAGATCTTGATTACACACATAACCATAAATAATTTATAATAATATTTTCGTGTGCAGCAGTTCTTTCAGATCAGATATCAAACTCAGGCCCGGCTGCCTATTCCAATGTGTCAGCTGGACATTAAAGATTACATGCTGCACTACTTAAAACTGTTGGACTATAAGCTGGTGTTGCGTGATTTTTAATTTTGTACACCCCAGTCCAACACCGGCATCTCCGAATCATGACTACTTAAAGAAGAGAGTGCTCTGTCCAATATTCTTCCTCCAAGCAATATTAATGAAGGAGAAAACGAGTGATTCATCGCTGAGGCTTTCCAGGACCTTCCATCAAAGTAAAATGACTGTAACATCAGGTTTACATCAGGAAATGCAGATCTACACATGGCCTAACTTAGCAGCTTTCCCCTGTTTGCTGATGCCTGAGTTAGACAAAGCAAGTACTCCCCCCATTAGATTTTCCTGAACTGGGTTACCAGCTGCTACACCTTGAGGTACATGACTCTGCATCAAGAAAGACTGGTTAGACCAAAGGAAAATCCAGTAACACAGCCCAGACCATCATGGAAGCCAACTTCCCATCCGTTAACTCCATCTACACCTCTCGTTGCCAGGGAAAGACTGCCAGCATCATCAAAGACCCCTCCCACCCCGGTAATGCTCCTGACATCTCTTGAACAGGCAGAAGCTTGAACACACGCACCAACAGTTTCCAGAACGGCTTTTTCCTTGCTATTATTAGACTGCTGAATAGACTTCTCTAAAGTCAAGTATTGTTGATCTTGCTTTGCGTACCTCCTGTGCAGATGTAACCTTGTATTCCTTGCTCTGTTGAACACCCTATGTCATTGTATGTCCTTTTTTGCTATGATCTGCCTGTATTGGTCTCAAAAGAAAACTTTTCACTGTACCTGGGTACACGTGACTCTAATAAATCAAGTAATATTGGTGAATGAATGACAAGTACTGGTCTGACTTGGCCTGTGTACTTCAATATGGTGGCCCAGTACAATCATGTCCGAATATTCCCCTTTGAGAAGGGGAAGCCTGCCATTCTTACTGCCTGCTGCATGTTGATAGTCAACCTGTCGGAATGTACTTTCCATGGCCAGCAATTTCTGGACTGGGTTTCAAATGCAGAGCTCCTGGCTCAGAATCCATCATGACACAAGGCCTCCTGTAGTGTGGCCTAATATCCAGCCCTTTAAAGACAGTCTATCAGGCTGCAATAAATATATGCTCTAAATCCACACTTACCCGATCCTCCTTCTCACATGTTGAAAGCATGTTGACATCTGTGAAATCTGCACCCACCCCTCCCCAACTCCCACCTCAGCACTTACTCTTCAGGCATCTACCACATGCTCTCCTCTTGATGCTGAGTGAAACTGATATGGTTTCTTGGGTCAAACCCCATTGTCAGTATGATGTGGTCTAAATTTTCCCTATATTGTAGTTCACATGATGCTACAACAATTAGGTCTTGAAGTTTCTTAGTAACAGGTGTCTTGAAGTTTCTTAATACCATTAGTATCAAATTGAACGACAAAAATAAACATACAATGCACCAATTAGCATTATGGTGGCTCAATGGTTAGTGCTGTTGGCTCACAGCACTAGGGTCTTGGGTTTGATCCTCGCTTCGGGCAACAGTCTGAGTGGAGTTTGCACATTTTCCCCTTGTCTGCATGGATTTCCTTTGCCTGCTCTGATTTCGTCTCACAGTCCAAAGGTGTGCAGGTCAGGTAGATTGGCCATGCTAAATTACCCATTGTGTCCTGGGATGTGCAGGCTTGGTGGATTAGCCATGGGAAATTATAAGAATTGGGCAGGGGTTAGGTTTTGGGTGGTATGCTCTTCAGAGGGTTAGTATTGATTTGTTGGGCTGAATGGCCTGCTTCCATGCTGTAGGGATTCTATGAATATGACAGTGATTTATGGTAAGCCAGATGATTGGGTGAGTTTTAAAAACTAAAATAATGAGGACCAAAGCAAAATAATGAGGGACAAAATAAAATATCAGAGTTAACTAGCAAACTCACATGTATTTAAAAAAGATTAAGAACTTCTTTAAGCATAAAAAATGAAGAGAACAGCTAAAGACAATGTAGGCCATTAAAGAGTGAGGTTGGGGAAATAATAACTAGCAGAGTAGACTCAATGAAACAAATAGCCTTAGGGTTGTTACAATCTGATGATATCTCAGATTTAAACATATTTCTTATTCTGTGCTTATCAGCTATTACATTACATGTAAGATAAGGTATACCCACCCATAGTCCTACCAGACCATAGGGCTGCTCTCTCACTTGAGGAAAGTGACTGGGGCTGGTGTAACCTGGTCACCATCTCTCAGTGAAGCGTGAGGTTGATTGGGTGGAACCTTTCAGGCAACCTCAACCAATGCAGGAATTGAACCCACGCTGTTGGTACCTCTTTTGCATCACAAACCACTTGTCCAGTCAACTGCGCTAATGAAGCCCTGACTGACTACATGCACAATACTGACTCCATTGAACAGATCAGAGAGTGGCTGAAAGCATTATATTGAAGCACCACATGTTATGATGTCCAGTGCATGTCTTAAAGGTACATGCCCAGGCTGGTCTAGTACCTATGAAACAGTACAACAGCAAGCCACCCTCCTGATTCAATTACCTGACCTCTATATTTGGCCACCTTCCTCCGTGCTCTTCCAACACTTGCCTGTTGACAGTGTCCTGATCTTTCATTGCTCTTCAGTGCCAAGCTGCCAGAATTAGCTGCAAGATGTTCACAGCTCACTGACTCATTAATCATGAGGTCCATGATCCAACATTGAGTGATCTCTACTGTCAATTCTTGTGCTCCAATGATTTCAGCCAAAGTATTAGATATTTTCATGCATGTAAAACTTTATTGAGAGACAGCAACAATATCAGTTAGGCGAGGTGTGTAGAGTTGAGTAGGTGCAGTTTTCCTCACCAGATTACTGCGGAATATCTTTGCACTTTTATTTTTGATGGAATTATAGAATCACAGATTTGTTACAGTGTAAGATATTTAGTCAATGTGTCTACGTCAGCACTCTAAAGCTAACTATAACTTAGTTAGGGTAGGATAGTATCACTATGTAAATGGACCAGAAAAACATAGGCCATTTTGCTATTGAGTCTGTCATTCAGTAAGATCATGGCTACTCTGATAATCCTCAACTCCATCTTCCTGTCTTCCCCATTAGGCTTGCTGATTAAATATTGATCTACCTTTATGCCAGAGTTAGACAAGTTTAGAATTTACAACTTCCTTATAGATTGTAGCTGAAGTGCTGAAGAAACCCCAAATTTAGAGGGATATGGGCCAATTGCTGGTAAATGCGATGAGATCAGATTGGGATGTCTGGTCGGCATGGACGAGTTGGACCGAAGAGTCTGCTTCCATGCAGTATGACTCTGTAACCTGGATACACTGCACCCCCACTTCCCACACCTCTTCTCCCCAGGTAGTTTCTGCAAGGCATTGGTTAGGTAAAATGTCTGTATGCCTCTAAACAGGTCAACCACTTGAAGCATGGCATAGCAGGGGCTAGGCACGTCCTCTTAAGAACATAAAACCAGAAGAACTAGGAACAGTAGTAGGCAATTCAGCCAGTCAAACTTCTCATCCATTTAATTCAATCATGAATGATTTCATCTCGGCTTCAACTTCACTTCCCTGCCTACTCCCCATAACCCTTGAACCCGTTACTGTTTAAACATCCATCTCTTCCTTAAATCTACACAATGTCCCAACATTCACCACACTCTGGAGAAGTGAATTCCACAGATTCATGAACTTTGAGAGAAGTAAATCTTCCTCATCTCCGTTTTAAATCTTTTTTTATACTTTCTGATGTACTTTTTTATTCAATACAAGTGACAATAAGTCATTAAATTCAATTCAAATCAGCTACTCCTTTTCCTAAAACTGCAACCTCTCATTCAAGATTGTCCCACAAGGAAATACCCTCTGTGTGTCTACTTTGTCACTTCTCTTTAGTAACTTGTTGACCACAGTTTGATCTCCTCTCATTCTTCCAAACTCCACAGAGTGTTGGGGTGGCATGATGGCTCAGTGGTTAGTACTACTGCCTCGCAGTGCCAGGGACCTTGGTTTGATTCCAGCCTCAGGAGACTGCCTGTGTAGAGTTTACATGTCTTCCCCCTGTCTGTGTGGGTTTCCTCCAGGCTCTCTGGTTCCCTCCCACAGTCCAGAGATGTGAATTAGATTAGATTCCATACGGTTGGAAACAGGCCCTTCAGCCCAACAAGTCCACACCGACCCTCCGAAGAGCAACCCACCCACGCCCATTCCCTTACATTTACCCATGACTGATGCACCTAACACTACGGGCAATTTAGTGCAGCCAATTCACCTGACCTGCACATCTTTGGACTGTGGGAGGAAACTGGAGCACCCGCAGGAAACCCACACAGACACAGGGAGAATGTGTAAACTCCGCACAGACAGTTGCCTGAGGTGGGAATTGAACTCAGTGCTAACCACTGAGCCACCGTGCTGTGTTAAATTGCCCATCATATAGGTTAGGTAGATTAGCCATGGGAAATGCAGGGTTACTGGAATAGGGTAGCGGGTCGGCCTGGATGGTATGCTTTTCACAGGTTTAATGTAGATTCGATGGATTAAATGACCTGCTTCCACACTGTAGGGATCCTATGATTCTACTGGCCTAAGCTGCTCAATCTCTCTTTATAAAACAAACTCCCCATCCCTGGAATAAACTTGTTCCAAACTGCCTCCATTGAACTGTATTTCTCTTCAAATATGGGGGATAAAATTGTATTCAATATTCCAGGAGTAGTCTCATTAATATCTTATGCATTTGCAGCAACATTTCTCTGCTTTTATAATGTATTTCTTTCACAATAAATGCCAAAATTCCATTTGTCTTCCTTAATATCTGCTATACCTATCACCGGAAACCCACAAACGATGTTACCTAGTAGGGTAACGAAACATCTGGAAATGAACCTTCCAGCTCAGTGAGCAAACCTACATCCAAAACCCTAACCTGAGCTACAAATCTTCTCAAAACCCGTTAATACCTGTATGCTAGTTTTGTGCACACAGACAGCTGGATCCCTCTGCATTGAAGCACTGTGGATTTTTATAGTCACCAAAGTTTCATCAAACAGGGAACACCGAGCAGGCCAATTGGTAAAAATAGGAGTGCAGAACCTTAACCCTGAAGCTTTCAATGAGTTTCAGTTGCCTTACAAGGGTGAAGTTTAACATTACCAACTCTCCAGGACTTCCCTGGAATTTGAAGATTAATGTCTAAGACAGTGTTGGAGCAACCTAGGAGAAAGATTACTGGAGCGTTAAGTAAAACCCACATTCTCCTTTATTTTCTAAGCTGAGGTCTGTCTTCTTGTTGAAGACACAAGGGTCAGCAGATGGCAAAAAATATGGAGTTTGATAAATCCAAATTCATGAGCTTGAATGAAGAAAACAAACAAACTACAATACAGGAACAATATTTATAACTCAATGTTTAATTGGGATAAATACCATTAAAGCATTCAATTGCATTTTCCCATTTGACTTTATTACGTGTCTATTTTTACTTAATGATGATGATTAGCTGAGTTGGCTTGACAACTACCATATGGATCAGTTCAATTCCAACAGCACAGGATTCAATCTCTATTCTGGCTGAGATACACTGAGATTCTGGTTGCCTCTTTGTCCTTTCATTGCACTTAGCTGTGATTAGAATATCAGCAAAAAACTTCAGTGTAAAGGGTTAGTGCAAATAAGTAAATAAGATTGTCGACATGACCTGCGGTTCTCTCTAGCAGCCTCAGCAGAAAGTGAGGTGTTTGGTTAATGTTTGTATTTATCATGCTTAAATTAAAAAAAATGCTTTCTAATTTCAACAAACTATTTATCAACACCTTTCTCAGATGCAGTCACAGTAGAATAGCAGAAGTATCTTGTTGTCAAGCAGAGGAATAAAGATGGTGACACCTTGCCCTGGTTATCTGAACAGGTTAGGCACCTTTGCAGAAGCTGCTACAAGCATAAATCACTGGATTACCCTTTGGGTTTCTTTACTTGTTTTTTTGTATGTTTCCAGTGGATCTGCCATCACTTTGTTCATTATTAATTTATTAGCAACTCTTTGCACAGCAGCCCTTGAAAGGCTATACTGCACCAGTTCTACAGCAAGTAGTCCCTATTATGTATAGTGGTAAAAGAAAGATTTATATTTCTACAGCAGATGGATTCCGTGTCTTGACTGGTCTTGCAGAGCTTGAAGCCTCACAGACAAACCACTGTTGCCCCAAGGAAGCATGGAACACTGCTTCTGGATAGGGTAAGGTTGGAGCAAGGCGGAACCATATGAGTGTCTCCGCCAATTGCAAAGACCTGATGTGGAGGTGCTGATGTTGGACTGGGGTGGACAAAGTTAAAAAGCACACAACACTGGGTTATAGGCCAACAGGTTTATTTGGAAGCACTAGCTTTCGGAAGGCTGCTCCTTCATCAGGTAGCTAGTGGGGCAGGATTATAGGACACAGAATTTATAATAAAAGATCAAAGCGTCATACAACTGATGCGATGTACAAACCAAACCTAAATTGACATTAAGTCTTTACACGCAGAGCCAGAGTGATTTCAGTCTGTTCAACCTGGAATTCCAATAGACACCTCCAGGTGAAGAGAACAATCAACCAAACCTGGACTGAAACTAACTTTTATATCTTGGGCAAGCACTTCATCAGCCAGCTGTCCTTCAAACTGCACTTTCCCCAGTGAAGAATCTGAATTCCTGAGACGACAAATTTTCCATCCGAGGGAGGGGAAGGTGGGTAATGACGTTGCATGGGACCCCAAGGGTAGGAAACCTGATTAAAGTTTCTGTGATTAAAACCCTTGTGTTAAATTCTAACAGTGTTTAATTTAGCTAATGACATACTAATAGCATTACTGTCCTCAATATAATTGATTATGTAAATGTCACTGTTTATTGCATTCACCTTTAATTCTTGTATTATACTTAACTTTTTTATTGAATAAACGCAGAGATTCTTTTCCCCTGAAACACTGTGTCCTGCCTTCTACATTTCACATTCCCTAAATAAGTCCAATGTCAGAACCAGGGATCTGGGAGTGATTCGAACCATGTAAAAATGACTGATTGCAAACTAGAACCCGACAGCAAACTCCACGTTGGCGAAACCCCGTTTGGCTGTGGGCGGCACCGGGTCGGTGTGGACTTGTTGGGCCGAAGGGCCTGTTTCCACACTGTAATGTAATGTAATGTAATGTTTAAGCTGCAGTATCTAATGCTGGAACTCTGCTGATAGAGATTCAGATGTGTGGAAGGACAGGTTGTGACTGGTATTGATGCACTGTTATATAATGCATAATATTTAAGTTGTGTTGGCTATAATTTGCCTGCCAATTCTTTAGAATTAGATTCCCTACAGTATGGGAACAGGCCCTTCAGCCCAGCAAGTTCGCACTGATCCTCCAAAGAGTAACCCACCCAGACCCATTCCCCATTACTCTACATTTCCCCTAAATGATGCACCTAACCTTCACATCCATGAACACTATGGGAAATTTAGCATGGCCAATTCACCTAACCTGCACATGTTTAGACTGTGGGAGGAAACCCATGCAGACATGGGGATAATGTGTCAACTCCACACAGTCACCCGAGGTTGGAATCAAACCTGGGTCTCTGGTGCTGTGAAACAGCAGTGCTAACCACTGAGCCACCTTGATGATGGTTGGGTTGATTGTGAAAGTAAGGATAACTTTAACAATGTTAACGTCCTGCTCTAGGAAGCCACACTACATTGGATTCAACAAAAACAATTGCCAGTGAATGCTAGCAAAAAGCAATGATGGTCCTGAGAGTAAAAGTCTGCTCACAGCATAATCAGTCACCTCAATACCTATCTACTCCTCATAATCGATACTGTCTATTTCTGCTTTCAAGCCCTTCCCTGCACGATACACCTTGCAGCCTTCTTCTCTCCCTTGCAAATGGCCATCTCCGCCCCCACATACCAGATGCAATTTCTTACAGAAACGGTCCCTAACTGCTGCTTAAGGCTTCCCAGCTCTTGCCGGTTAAAAAAACTCCCCAAAACTTTCTTACTTATTTACCAATTGCTCACTTTGTTAATTCTGTCCATTCTACTTACAGGGTTGATTTTTCTCTAACTCGTCATCTCTTTTATTGAATTTTCTACTCTTTTGGGTGAATTTGCTGGCTGCCCCACGTATTTTGACCATTACATTGCACTACTTTCTATACTTTCTCCACCCCACTTTCTCTCAATTACTGATTTTTCTTCATGAGGATGGTGACAGTTGAACGTTGATGGTTGATCTGGACGTTGAGTTGATGTTCCCCTGTGTGGGACAGTCTCAAAACAAGAGGGCGTAGGTAGAGAGTTGAGAGGAGGTCAGCTCAAAACCGAGATGCTGAGAAACCACTTCTCTCGAAGGGTGTGAATCTGTGGAACGCACTGCCCCAGACTGCAAGGGAGACAGAATCAATCAACAGATTCAAGAAATAAATACATATGTTTCCGAGGGAAAGTGGGATAAAGGGCTAAATGGTGTTGAGACCATGATCATGTTGAATAGCAGAGCCGACTGAAGGGCTAAATTGCCCACTCCCATCTGAAATTCCTATGTTCCTATATTCCTTTAGAGGGTATACACTTTGGCATCCAATGTCAACACCACCAGTTGACAGTTCTGGATTTCACAGATGCCATTACCTTGTTAATAGATGAATCACTCTTGCTCCAAGACATGACAATGAGTCTTTTCATCAGTAACGCTAAGGCTGTTAAATCATCAGCTGTAGGAAAACCAAGTTAATGAAGACTGAAGGTCATTAAGTGTATTTGAAAATGAGGTAGAAGGTTTTAATCAGTGAGGAAATCAAAGTTATAGCAAAAAGTCAGGAAAGTGGAGTTGAGGGTTATAAGATCAGCAATAGTCTCTGAATGATCAAACGGATTAGATGGGTTAAGTGGCTTACTTCTGCTCTTCAGTCTTATGGTCTAACATGACCCACGGTTTACCAGTGGGCAACAGAATACCAAGGACATTGGCCACTTCCCCAACCTTCGAAGCAACATCTCTAGCGAGGGTGTCGATGAAGGTCCGTTCAAGAATTGAGCAACATCAGTAGGCCAGTAACACCACACTATGTACAGAGCCATGCAGCTGGGACCCTACACATCGATACCAATCACAACCTATCCCAGCAATCCTTGGAAGAGCACAGCAAAGATGTCATTGCAGTTGAAACTGTTTTCCCAGTCTATGTATTTGTGTAATATACTGGGTATCACCAGAGGCAGCTCAACAACTGAAGAACTGGGCAGCGTGGTGGTTAGCACTGCTGCCTCACAGTGTCAGGGATCTGGGTTCGAATCCAGCCTCAAGCAATTATCTGTCTGGAGCGTGCCCATTCTCCCTGTGTCTGCATGGGTTTCCTCCTGCAACCTAAAGATGTGCAGGATATTTGAATTAGCCATGGTAAATTGCCCACAGAGTTCAGAGATGTATAGTTTGTGTGCATCAGTTAGGGGTAAATGTAGAGTAACAGGGTAGGGGAATGGGTCTGTATGGGATACACTTCAGAGGGTATTGTGGACTTGTTGGGTCTAATGGCCTGTATCCCCTCTACAGGGATTCAATGAAGCAGCAAAGAAAACTGGTTTCAGGTACATGCAGGGTGCTATGATGGAAAGATGACCGATGGTGGCAGGACATAGCTTTGCCTCCTCAGAGTGGAGAGTACCAGGCAGTAGAAATTGGGTGAGCCATTGACCATCTGGAAAAATACATAAATACAATACGCTTTATATGTGAGACACCACCTGTGCAGTACCAACAGAGATTGCAATGAACTGAGGCAGGTGTCAAAAATTTGCTGCCCATTTTTCCTAACTTGGGCATATGTCCTCAGTACTGTCAGTCAATGTTGGAGTTATGTCTTGTCCATTAAATTTCTCATCAAGGGTCATTCAGTAAAATCGGTTCACCCCAGGAACGATCATAAAGATAGCACTTTCCAGTACCTCAAGACATCTCAGAATGCTTCACAGCCAATGATATAGTTTTGAAACTTACAGTCTTTGTTGAAATGTGTGAAATGAACTGCCAGTTTAATCACAGCAAGGCTTCACAGACTGCAAGGCAATGCAACAATTAAAACACTATTGTTAACAAACTGCAACATAAACATTGGCCTGGACATTGGGAATAACTTCCTAGCTCTGCCATCAAAATTCCATGGAAGCTCCTATACTGACCCAAGAGGCAGATGAGGTTAAGGGTCCAAGATTGGGATGGAGTAGGGCTCCTGGACCAGAGCTTATCCCCTCTAACCGTGTTTCTTTTTCATTCTTTTCTCCCTCTCTTCTTTTTTTAATCTACTTACCTTGTCCTTGGCCTGGACAGCAACAGCAGCAGCGACAGCCTGATCTGCGGGCCTCAGGCGGGCCAGGGCATAGGTCTCAGGCAGGCTCAGGGCACAGGACTCAGAGAAGCCCAGGGCACAGGACTCAGGCGGGCCCAAGGCACAGGACTCAGAGACACCCAAAGCACAGGCCTCAGAGAGGCCCGGGGAACAGGTGTCAGGCGGGCCCAGGTCAGAGGACTCAGGCTGGCCCAGGGCACAGGACTCAGGGAGGCTCAGTCCACGGACCTCAAGCCAGGCCCAGGACACAGACCTCAGACAGACCTAGGCCTCAGACATGAGGCAGGCCCAGGGTACAGACCTTAGGCAGACCTACTGTAGATTTTAGGTGGGCCCAGGGCAGAGGACAGAGAATCCCTACTTACCTTTCTGCAGCAAGCACAGGTCCTGGAATCGACGGCTGCTACATCAGCACAGGTTACATTGGCGAGGTAGACTCAGAGGCAAAAATGGCGCCTGAGGATCAGCAACTTTATTGTCGATTGTGTCTAGTGTTGCCGGCGGCGAAGTGATGGTGCATAAGCATCACAGCGACATCAACAAGGTGGGCCCAATGGAGAGAGACACGAATCTGACATTGGTGGGTCTGGTGCAGGCAGCGGTGAGGCAATGGCAGAGGAATATCTGCCCACCGGCAACGATGGCGATTGAGGACCAACGACTATGGTGTTGGTTGGGCCTGGTGTGGACAGCATCGAAACAGCTGCGAAGGAATGGCAGAGCAGATATCGCTGACAGTGATGAGTTGGCTCAGGATTGTTGGACTCTCTTCAAGCTACATTTTTTTTCCTCATTCTTATATTATTCAACACAGCAGCGTTTCATGGCGACAAATGAAAGCTTTTCACTGTATTTTTTTTTGTATATTTACAGTCAAACACATGTAACAATAAAACCAAAATCAAAATCCAGTACATGCATGTTGCCAGAAGTGTCAGTTGTTTTTATGTGTGCAGGTTTCCAGGACTGCAGCTTGAAACCATGATGTTCTGGCGAGGGTGTGGAGGCTCATACATAAAAGGATATGTTTTCTGGATCAGAATCCAAGTGCAATTGATGGTTTCCCAGGAGGAAATAATCTGTAAAGCTTGCAAATGACGTATTGGTTCACCTCATAGTGGAGCTCCATATGGTCAGTATATCCATTTGCATGTATTATTCTTTATTTACTGTTTTAGAGTCATAGAAATGCACAGCACGGAAACAGATCCTTGGGTCCAACTCATCCATACTGACCAAATATCCCAACCTAATCTAGTCCTATTTGCCTGCACTTGGCCCATATCCGTCTAAACCCCTCCTATTCAGCCTCCACCACTTCCTCTGGCAGCTCATTCCATACATGCACCACCCTCTATACAAAAATGTTGCCCCTTAGGTCCCTTTTAAAACTTTCCCTTCACAACTATGCCCTCTAGTTTTGGACTCCCCTACCCAGAGAAAAAGACCTTGGCTATTTACCCTATCCATGCCTCTCATGATTTTATAAACTTCTATAAAGTCACCCCTCAGCCTCTGATGCTCCAGGGAAAACAGCCCCAGCCTATTCAGCCTCAAACCCTCCAATCCTGGCAACATTTTTGTAAATCTTGTCTGAGCCCTTTCAAGTTTAACCACACCTTTCCTACAGCCTTTCTTCTGGGTTGGCCAGAGCAGATATGAGCTAAGTTCAAGTGCACGTCTATAAAGGAGAAGGTTCTGACATTAGCTCTGCCCGCAGAGGCACTGTTTCAGGAAAACCTGCCTCTAAATCATTGTATCTGGTCAAGAATTCCAGTGGGAGAATGAATTCTGTTTGAATGCCAAGGCATGTTAGCATGACAGAATGTAACTCCTTTTGCAGTTCCTTAATTGGAAGCCACCCTGATTAACAGGCTTGACTCCACGTGGGTCAAGACTACAGTCTGGTAGCCAATAGCTTTCTGGAGCCTAAGGCAGAGAATGTTTGGGCTAAGCTGGGTGAACTCACGGCTTACAAAGGTTGGGATTGATCAGAGCAATTGAGGAGTGATTGAGGGAGAAATAAGGAGACAGGATTCACAAAAGAATTGGCAAGGGCTTTAGGGAGAGATTAGTCATTGGTTGGGGAAGTGTGGGGGGGGGAGAATGGAAACATCCGATTGCGAAGTTGGGGTCCAATCACGATTGTGGGGAGATTCCGATGGTGGAGAGGGAAGCAGGGTATCTTGGGGGACAGGGAGGAAGTATTTCTGTTTTTCCCATTCCAAGAGCAATATTGGAAAATGGTTCCCTATTCCCACGCAGTCCTCATCTCCCTTCAGCTGCTAGAATGCCCAAGACCGAAGAAAACTAGCTGGCCAGAGATATGCCTGAAAAGGAGATAGAACCTGGAGTACGTTGCTCCAATAAAGTATTTGAATAAATAGGACATCTCCTGGGAGAAACCTGGTTACCTGCCTGCAACTGGGCTTCTGCTACATACTATTCAAACCGATCTGGTTCTGGGATAAAACATATCTCGATAAAGTTTATACTGAGCAAGTGAGAGAGCGAGAAAGAGAGAGAATTCCATCTGCTGACTAATCACTGCTTGCTGTTTTGACTACTTCATTAATATTTTCATAAAGAAAATGTCTATTTATGGAAACGTTTTACTTCAAGGCATGTTAATTCATTCTTTTTTAATCTACCGATTTTTATTAAAAGTGTGGCTTTTTGTAATAAACATGAGTCTCAAGTTAATCTCCAGATTTGTTAATGGTCCTTGTAATATTATGCCATCTGAGGCATGCCATAACAGCCCGTGTGATTTTCCTATTAAGGTGCCTCATTATCTCTCTGAGGACAGTATCTCTGTAGTGATGGCTTTTGGATCAATGGCAGAATTCTCACCTCTGAGTCAGAAGACTGTGGCTCCAAGTGCCACTCTAGAAAGTTGAGAATTTGGCCCCAGCCTAAATATGAGTGCAAAGCTGTTGGCTGAGATTGTTTCTTTTATTTGCTTGTGGGTTGTAGGTGTCAGTGGCTAGGTTAGCATTTATTACTTCGAGCATGGTTAAGAGTCAACCCACATTGCTGAGGGTCTGGAATCACATGTTAGCCAAACTAAGTAAGGATGGCAAATTTCTTGTACTGAAATTACATTAGTAAACCATAGGGGTTTTCAATAATAGTTACATGGCCATCATTAGGCTTTTTTTAAATTGAAAATACATTTTAACCGTCTGCCACAATCAGATTTGAACCTGTGTTAGCCAGGGATTGCTATGCTAGTGACTGTACCACAGGCCAGTGACCCTACCACTAGGCCAAAGACTATACCACTAGACCAGAGACCGTAGCACTAGGCCAGAGACTGTACCACTAGGTCAGAGACTCTACCACTAGACCAGTGACCATACCACTAGGCCAAAGACTGTACCACTAGACCAGTGACCATACCACTAGGCCAGAGACTGTACCACTAGACCAGTGACCATACCACTAGGCCAGAGACTGTACCACTAAGCCAGAGACTGCACCACTAGGCCAGAGACTGTACCACTAGACCACTGCCTCCCCATGGGAGTTGTTAGGTTGAGGTCCCTCTCAGGTCAATGTAAAACACTTTTTTGTAAAAATAGAGCAGTGCTATTCCTGGACTCCTGGCCAATAGCTATCCCTCAATCAACAGCATGCATATAGATTGGTGAAGAACAACAAATAAGCATTGGAACCAATCTGTCTGGTTTTGGGGTGGTATATTGTGGTGGGTCTGAATTTTTTAGCTGGTCCAGGGTGTGATCCAGGAATGCTATGATAGGTTAGATGCCGAGGGCATGATGTGTTACGAGAAGTCACTTTAACAGTTTCCCAGGAGTTAAAGCAGGTTTTATTTCCCCTAGCTTTTCCTGAGTAACCATTAAGCTCAGTCAGTACAAACTATCTGAAGCCTCTGACTCTAGGTCAGACTTAGGGATGTTTGCAGGGAGGTCCAGGCACCAAATGATTGCCTATTTGAAGTTCTAAATTCCCTGGGCATTTTCAATGGAGTTAGCTGCACCTGGGAAGTTTATCGACATTCTCGCTCCAGTGATTGCTCCAGTATGTGAGCACATCTCCATGGAAACGGGAGATGGCCTATGACCCAGGTCCAGCAGAACACTTGACTAAAAAATATTAAAGAACTGTGGATGCTGGAAATCTGGAACAGAAACAGGAATTGCTGGAAAATCTCAGCAGGTCTGGCAGCACCTGTGGAGAGAAATCAGAGTTAACGTTGCGAGTCCAGTGACCCTTCTTCAGATCACTTCACGTCACAACTTGAACATTAACTCTGATTTCTCTCCACAGATGCTGCCAGACCTGCTAAGATTTTCCAGCAATTCCTGTTTCCATTCCAACTGGACTTTGAGTAGCTGCCGCATATGTTAGATTAGATTCCCTACAGTATGGAAACAGGCCCTTCGGCCCAACAAGTCCACACCAACCCTACAAAGAGTAACCCACCCACACTCATTCCCCATCCTATATTTACCCCTGACAAGCGCACCTAACACGATGGGCAATTTAGCATGGCCAATTCACATGGCCTACACATCTTTGGACTGTGGGAGGAAACCAGAGCATCTGGAGGAAACCCACGCTGACATGGGGAGAACGTGCAAACTCCACACAGACAGTCGCCTGAGGAGGGAATCGAACCCGGGTCCCTGACGCTGTGAGCCAACATGCTGCCCACATATGTGTTTGGACTGAGATGCCTTAGCTTTAGCCATGGGTCCTCAACATCATTGGCAAAGTGCGAGGGGAACAAATGACCTTCACATATTTTCAGCTACCTGTAGCTTGTGCAGAAATCCCTGGCATTAAAACGTACGAGCAGAACCCTGGATTTTGGACAGAACCCCGCATTTTAAATAAATGAAACTTTCACAGAACTGTGCTGCAAGGAATAAGCAAAAGCTACCCGCAGACCTGGGAACATTGTTCATCATGAGCATTCCCAATTCACACCTCCCCTCTGAAACAATTGACTGTAATCCAATAGAATTTAACTCTGGCTGCACAGCTCTGACAGTGTGGGGCCTGTAGAAGGTATGAAAGGCCTTGGCATGAATTGGCACCTTGTCTAACAATCAGAAAGCCAATTAACTTTAAGGAGAACATCAATCCAAACAATGAGACTACAGATTTGGCAGGGAGGTAACAGGACTCATTGACAGTATAACTGTCAGCTCCAATCTCACCCAAGAGGCTTCTGAAACAGGACTCAAGAGAAGGTGAATTGAGTGGCCGAACAGAGAAGTCGAATTGAGAGGCTGAACCAAAAGCATCATTGGAACAAATTAAATCCAAGAGGGGGATGCCAGCAACAGAATAGATCTAACCAACTTTTGAACAAAGAGCTTCTGAACATGGGCCTTTCCTAACCGAGAACACCGATGGCAATAACCTCAACCAGTGACCAAAGGCCGACAATTCGAAGCAACAATCAACTCAACCAATCCCTCAAGTACTCAGGTACAACCTAGTGTGAAATCCGGGCTCCCCCAACCAGTGGAAAGTACAGAAGACCAGGTATTTATCCGACAGATCCGATATGTTCCTAACCACCTCAGCGGACACAACCCAAACTGAAAGGGTTGCGCAGTTTGAAGTCCTCAACCATGCTCTGGGTATGGCAAGCCAGTAGAGCCAGGCACACTTCAAAATCACATTCTGAGCGGTAAGCCGATACTCCCAAAGTTTCAACACAGTCAGCAGTGGAAGGTAGGTGGTATCAGTGCATTGGGAATCTGCTGGTTGGAATTCTGATTAATGTTGCTTTTAAATACTGGTGTCTTTTTTGTATAAAGGTACTTCCGGGATAACCTGGTGGTTCAGTCTGCTGCCTCACAGCACCAGGGACCCAGGTTCAATTCCAGCCTCAGGTGACTGTTTGTGTAGAGTTTGCAGATTTTCCCCATGTCTGCATGGGCTTCCTCCCACAGTCCAAAGGTAAATTGGCCAAGCTGAATTGCCCATAGTGTTCAGGGATATTAGGTGCATTAGTCAGGGGAAACGTAGAGTAATAGGAGAGGAGAATGTTTCTTGATGCATTACTCTTCGGAGAGCCAGTGTGGACTTGTTGGGCCTAATGGCCTGTTTCCACACTGTAAGGATTCTATGAAATTGGTGTTTCAGCAGTGCGATTTGGCTATAACATCGCTGAAGAATTAGGCAAGTTTATTTTGGATCACGCTTACGTCTGTTGGCAATAGCTCAAATCCCATGGGAATCGATTCACACGCATGTGTGACATCAGTGCTGGTCTTTGTGCTGTTCTGCGCATGTGTGGTGGCTCAGCAGTTAGCACTGCTACTGCTCCATGTCAGGGACCTGGGTTCAAATCTTACCTGGGGTGACTGTCTGTGTGGAGTTTGCACATTCTCCCCGTGTCTGTGTGGGCTTCCTCTGGGTGCTCCAATTGCCCATAGTGTTAAGTTTCTTAGTCTGAGGTAAGTGTAGGGAAATGCATCTGGGTGGGTTATTTTTCGGAGGACTTGTTGGGCTGAAGGGCCTGTTTCCACACTGTAGGGTATCTAATGTCAGCTGCCGACAGAGCAGCTTTCTTACATTTTTTAAATGTACTGTTACATTTACTTTTTTTATTAATAAATATGATTTCAGCCTTCATTCAGGCTGTGCGAGACTTTGTGTTAAGACTTTTAGGTGATGCTGTGGTTCTGTTCGCCGAGCTGGAAGTTTTTGTTGCAAACGTTTCGTCCCCTGGCTAGGCAACATCATCAGTGCTTGGGAGCCTCCAGCCTTCATTCAGGCTGTGCGAGACTTTGTGTTAAGACTTTTGGGTGATATTTGATCGTGAGTGATCTTTATTGCTGGTCTGCCCCAACCCCATTTTCCCCACAGGCCCATTATTTCTATTTAGTGAGTTTCTATTAAATGACGTTTCACTGTAACGCAATTATGGTGTTAAAGGAGACCTACCTGTAATAGTTAACAGCTGGGACTCTATTGGTGGTAATCTAATTAATAGCATATTTTAAAGTACTATTGTTTCCTGTATTTCAATTAGAGTCATAGAGTCATAGAGATGTATAGCATGGAAACAGACCCTTCGGTCCAACCCGTCCATGCCGACCATATATCCCAACCCAATCTAGTCCCGCCTGCCAGCGCCTGGCCCATATCCCTCCAAACCCTTCCTATTCATATACCCATCCAAATGCCTCTTAAATGTTGCAATTGTACCAGCCTCCACCACATCCTCTGGCAGCTCATTCCATACACGTACCACACTCTGTATGAAAAAGTTGTCCCTTAGGTCTCTTTTATATCTTTCCCCTCTCACACTAAACCTATGCCCTCTAGTTCTGGACTCCCCGACCCC
>NC_057740.1:9379220-9380243 GCF_004010195.1 Chiloscyllium plagiosum
TTTGTAAACCTCTTTAAGGTCACCCCTCAGCCTCCGGCGCTCCAGGGAAAACAGCCCCAGCCTGTTCAGCCTCTCAGATCCTTCAACCCTGGCAACATCCTTGTAAATCTTTTCTGAACCCTTTCAAGTTTCACAACATCTTTCTGATAGGAAGGAGACCAGAATTGTACGCAATACTCCAACCGTGGCCTAACCAATGTCCTGTACAGCCGCAACATGACCTCCCAACTCCTGTACTCAATACTTTGACCAATAAAGGAAAGCATACCAAACACCTTCTTCACGATCCTATCTACCTGCGACTCAACTTTCAAGGAGCTATGAACCTGCACTCCAACGTCTCTTTGTTCAGAAACACTCCCTAGGACCTTACCATTAAGTGTATAGGTCCTGCTAAGATTTGCTTTCCCAAAATGCAGCACCTCGCATTTATCTGAATTAAACTCCATCTATCAGTCCTCAGCCCATTGGCCCATCTGGTCCATATCCTGTTGTAATCTGAGGTAACCCTCTTCGCTGTCCACTACACCTCCAATTTTGGTGTCATCTGCAAACTTACTAACTGTACCTCTTATGCTTGCATCCAAATCATTTATGTAAATGACAAAAAGTAGAGGACCCAGCACCGATCCTTGTGGCACTGTACTGGTCACAGACTTCCAGTCTGAAAAACAACCTTCCACCACCACCTTCTACCTTTGAGCCAGTTCTGTATCCAAATGGCTAGTTCTCCCTGTATTCCATGAGATCTAACCTTGCTAATCAGTCTCCCATGGGGAACCTTGTCGAGTGCCTTACTGAAGTTCATATAGATCACATCTACTGCTCTGCCCTCATCAATCTTCTTTGTTACTTCTTTAAAAAACTCAATCAAGTTTGTGAGACATGATTTCCCACACAAAAAGCGATGTTGACTATCCCTAATCAGTCCTTGCCTTTCCAAATACATATACATCCTGTCTCTCAGGGTTCCCTCCAACAACTTGCCCACCACCGAAGTCAGGCTCACTGGTCTATAGTTCC
>NC_057740.1:9380328-9393710 GCF_004010195.1 Chiloscyllium plagiosum
AGGCCGTCTTGCTGATCTTTGAGGGGCCCTATTCTCTCCCTGGTTACCATTTGTGTTCATTTGTTGGAATTATTGAATTACCTACTTCATGTATTGTTGTTACTTTCTTGTACACAAATAAATGCAGAGATTCTTTTTCCCCTAAACATTACATCCTAAGTAATGAGTACAGTGTTCGATTTGAATTGCTTGAAGGTCAGAAAGATAACTGACTATAAACCAAGACCCTACATGCCCTGTCTCAAAGAGATAGGGCTGCCATCCCCCTCCCCCATTCCCCCACCTCCCACCCCAGGATTTGGAGAGGCAGACAGGAGCCCTGCTCTAGAGGACACTCCAGAGGGAACCTGCCTCTCCATACCACCTCAAACCACTATACCTCAGCTCATTGTCTGTTCCCAAAGCCTGCAGCAGTTCAAGCCAAGGACGGTGAAGCTGCATCTGTGCTGAAGAATCACAGCAAGTCTTGGCCCTTCAGACCCAAAGGTGTTACAGGAGGACACCCTAAGTCTTCAAAGTCACCAGGACATCCAACACTTCAGGTGCTCTCTCGCCCAACAGTGGATGTCGGGCCTGCACTGTGATGCAGTGGGAGAGGGTGCAAGAGAAAATCTACTCAGGGCACGTCAATAGCGTTCAATTAATTTGTAGCACCTTCCAAACCCATAAGCACTACCATCTAGATAGACAAGGGCAGCAGATACATAGGGACATCATTAACTGCTATTTCTCTTTCAAGCAACTCAGCATCCACTCTTACAAATATGTGCTCCAAAGCTGCTGGTTCAAATCCTGGAACTCTCACCCTGACAGCATTATGGGTTTACCTACATCAAATGGACTGCAGTGGTTCACAAAAGCAGCTCGCCAACACCTTCTCAAGGGCAACTAGGGCCAGGCTATAAATGCCAGCAATGCCAAGGGCCTGTGAGTGAATAATTTAAAAAAACACTTTTTAAAATGCATGTGTTATAACCTCTTCTGTAATCATATTGTATTGACGGGACTGATGTAATTTTCAGCACTGGAAAGGCTATGATGTTTTACAAGCAGCAAACATTGGTTTTTCTCACATAGTTCGCCTCTCACACTCACCTCCGGAACAGATTTCAGTATGTGTAATGCTTCTATACATTTCCCAAGGGCAAGCTCTATCCCACGCCTTCCTTTCTCAAAGGAACACTAACATTCATGTTGGTGATAGCTAACACACAACTCCCACGTGCTTGTTTATCCAATTTGCAACGCTCATTAGCGAATAGCTAATCAAATCACAGCTGAGTGCTGGCTGATTGAATCCTGCAACACTGAGATGTCCCATTGCTCCCTCTGAGCTGAACCAGGATCCATAGCTGCTCCCTAACTCCTTGTGTGAAAGCAATAGATAACAGGTGGGAAAACTGAAAGAACTGCAGATGTTGTAAATCAGAGACAAAAATAGAAAATGCTGGAAAAGCTCAGCAGCCTTGCACATCTGTGGAGAGAAATCAGAGTTAACATTTTAGGTTGAGTGACCCTTCCTCATAAACCAGCTAGGAGTCGGCTGCCCGGTAATGCTGCCCCTGTAATACCTGAGCATGGCCAATGACAAGAAAACCGTTGTTGCGAGGTTACTGTGTTGCCGTTGTCCAGTTGAATGGATGGAGAGTCTCAGGTGACCGTTGCCATTGACTGTACAGGCACCTGCTGGAGGTGTAGTGGGTCTAAGCAAAGAAAAAGAATATGGTTGGCAAAGCTGTGAACTTGCCCAGCCTTAACTCTGAGGGTTGAACTCGACAGAAGCCAACTCAGTTTAGTTTTTGAGTGATTGTGGGAGAAGATAATCAAGAAGGGGAAGTGACCAGGGTGAGTTGCACAATTGGCTTCTCACCACCAGCCAGAAGTTGACCTTTCCACCAAAGAAGGAACCAACTGAAGCTGTTGTGGCACATTAATGGTGTTCCTGCCTGTGGGTCAGGTCCAGATTCAGGTCCTGCTTGCTATGAAGGTGTATCATTGGATGTCTGAGCAGGTTGATTTAGAAAAATGAAAATCTAACTGCAGAAACGTTGCTCAATGATGAGAATCTGCTTTGTGCGCTGTTGGCCAATTAAGTCATCGTCAATTGTCATCAAATCCCTATAGTGTGGAAGCAGACCATTCAGCTCACACTGACTCTCCAAAGATCATCCTACCCAGAGCCGACCTGCTACTCTATCCCCACATTTCCCATGGCTAAACCACCTAGCCTGGACAATATGGGCAATTTAGCCTGGCCAGTCCACCCAACCTGTACATCTTTGGACTGTGGGAGGAATCCGAGGCACCTGGAGGAAGCCCACACAGACACTGGGAGAATGTGTTCCTGGGTGCTGTGAGGCAGCAGTACTAACCACTCAACCACCATGCCACTCTATTGTGCTCACCAATACTCTTACCCCAGGCAGGGGAAAACTTTGCCTTTTTTTTTATTTATTCACTGTTTTGAACAAGAAATCCCTCTCCTGTCTGGTATCCTTTCCTCGAAGACAAATTGTATGGGGGGACTTGCTCTGCACCATTAGTTAGCTTCCTAATGCTTTATTTGCTGACAGGAGTTGATGGAGCAGCACTTTCCTCCCATCTCCCTACTGATAATCTTAAAATGTAGCCTACAGTTCGATGTCAGTCAGATTGCTCTGTCGTGCTCAATGCAATGTCTGGCTATCTTATAAGATTTTTTATATAATTGCAGGCATTTATAATTATAACTTCAGTTATTCTATTAGTAAAATGTGAATTTTGGAAGATGCAGCTAGGTTTGTATATGCATAACTGTATATATGTAACAGGAAGGCATAGCACTGCTGCTTTACAGCACCAGGGACCTGGTTTTGAATCCCATCTTAGGGATGACCTCTTTCCGCACCTTGTGGATTCTATGATAATCTGAACTCTGCAACAACCTAGAAAAAAACTAGGTGCTCAGTATACGATTGAATCATTTGGAATGTGATGTTTCCAGGCTCTGTTGCTGGTTCATGTTAAATTTAAGGTCGTCAGCAGGAGTGCTAAGATGAGCCTCAGAGTTAAGGATGAGATAAAATCCACCTTAGTTGTCATTTTCTTTGTCTCTTAACGTCTGGAGAAAAGGCACGGATGAAGAGGTTCAGTGAGGATAGGATCAATAGTTTGGGCTGTGTAGACAGCAATGATAAACAATCAGGAACAGGTTACCCTACCTGTTCCACATATTTGTAATGCGCCATGCATTGTAGCATTACATCTCCAGGGAAAGGTATAAATCAGCTGCCTACCATCACTGACACGTTCAAATGTGAATAGTGATCTCTTGGGTGAGATACTGGACAGGTCTTAAATTTGCTGGAATGGTAAAGGAAGAAGGACTTAGCTCCTTCAGCAGAGAAAAGAAACAAAGAAAAGGGGGAACTGTCTATTGGAAAATACCATGTTCACAATTCTTGGACATTATCACAAAATTGCCTTTACACCATCATAATTTGTGTCAGTAAAAATCTGTATTAGTACTGCAATTACAAACAAGAAACCAATATTACAAAATGCACAAGCATGAAGATTTTAAGATATTGTTGGTTCCTGAAAGTTGAGGTTAAAAGCTACTAAAAATGGGAGAGAATTCCTGTATAAGTAGCTGGCATTATAGATGTGATCTATTGTATTCAATACAGTGAAACGCTTTGCCAGCAGGACGTACAGATCATGGGGTGCTTAGACAGAGAGCATGCAGGTTACACTACACTGGAGGTGCACAAAGTAAGATCAACACTAACACGATCAACATTATTTGTGGGCGGCACGGTGGCACAGTGGTTAGTACTGCTGCCTCACAGCACCAGAGACCTGGGTTCAATTCCCGCCTCAGGCGACTGACTGTGTTGAGTTTGCACGTTCTCCCCGTGTCTGCGTGGGTTTCCTCCGGGTGCTCCGGTTTCCTCCCACAGTCCAAAGATGTGCAGGTCAGGTGAATTGGCCATGCTAAATTGCCCGTAGTGTTAGGTAAGGGGTAAATGTAGGGGTATGGGTGGGTTGCGCTTCGGCGGGGCGGTGTGGACTTGTTGGGCCGAAGGGCCTGTTTCCACACTGTATGTAATCTAATCTAATCTAATTATTTGAAGTAAGGGAGTCCATTCAGCAGTCTAATAACGGCAGGAAGAAGCTGTTCTTGAACCTGTTGGTACTTGTGTTCAAGCTTCTGTATCTTCTGCCTGATGGAAGAGGCTGTAGGAGAGCATTATCAGGGTGGGAGGGGTCTTTGATGACGTTGGCAATCTTTCCACAGCAACGAGAGGTATAAGTGGCGTCCATGGATGAGAGGTTGGTTTCTGTAATGGTCTGGGCTGTGCACACCACCTTCTGTAGTTTCTGCAGCAGTTGCCATACCAGGCTATTATACACCCAGATAATACGCTTTCTATGGTGCATCTGTAAAAGTTGGTGAGGATCCTACTGGACATGCCAAATTTCCTGAGCCACCTGAGGAAGAGGAGGTGTTGTTGTGCCTTCTTGACTGTCACATCTACATGGAATGTCCAGGACAGGTTTTTGGCTATCGTCATGCCCAGAAACTTGACACTCTCGACCCTCTGCTGTGTTGATGGAGATAGGAGCATGTCCTCCTCCTTTCTTTCTGAAGCCAATGATCGTTTTTTTTCATTTTGCTGACGTTGAGAGAGAGAGGTTGTTCTCATTGCACAAGCCCTTTAGCTCCTTCCTGTATTTAGACTCATCATTGTTTAATACCCATCCTACCACGGTGGTACTGCCAGCAAACTTACAATTGACGTTCAGTTTAAATTTGGCGACACAGTCGTGGGTGCATGGGGATACAAAAGAGGGCTGAGGATGCATCATTTTCGGGAGCTCCAGTGTTGAGTGCTATCGTGGAGGAGGTGCAATTACCTACCTTCACTGATTGCCGTCTGTGGGTCAGAAGGCTGAGGATCCAGTTGCAGAGGGCAGAGCCGAGACCTAGATCTCGGAGTATTGAAATCAGTCTGGAGGGGATTATGGTGTAGAAGGTGGAGCTGTAGGTGATGAGTGGGAGTGAATGTTAACACGAGGAATGTGAAAACATGATATTCCTGAAAATACATAGGGCAGAAACTTATAAGGGTTTGAGTGATGTGGGTCATGGTGAAATATTTGACAGAATTGGACGTAAAGTGCAGTGAGGCAAATTTTAATGCTGGGAGTAACTTACACCATCTTTTATGCTTTGATTTTTTCTAAACAGCCTGCTCAGAGATCTTATTACACACCTGGGACTGCTAGCACAAAGTCAGAGAAGAACTATCGTTCATATTGCTCACTATCAGAATAGCAAGGTACAAGTTGACAAGGATGTTAAACACTTCATGATGGCCCAACTTGACTCATTAATATCCAGCTTCTTATCTTACTAAACTTGTCAAACAACGAGACATTGAGAAAACTCAACATGGAAAAGAGAGCGGGTATGTGAATGATTCACTCACTGATTGCTCCAAATGAGCCTCATGTTGTGTCTCATCTCATCGTCATGACTGTTTTATGTTGGCACTTCAGCCTCAGCCAAAGGCTGTCACTACTGCCACTAGGAGGCACTCTTTTGCACAGACACAGAGACAGGCTGTTTGTGTAATGCTTCTCAGTAGGGATCTATTTGGGAGGTGGTTGGGGGCATTGCTACTGCCAAGGCGCAGTGGGGAAAGACCACTATCTGAGGTCTTCCTGCTGGAGTTAAATGGTGGTCAGACCCTCCTGGTCCCTGAAATGTATGTAAGTATAGTCTTGAACAAGTAAGAGATGCCTTGATTTGTTTAGATAGAGTCAAACTCCAGTGTTTGTTTATTTCCTTGATATGCTAATGTACAAAACTGAACTACGCTTGTGACTATGTATATATGCAAAGATAGTTTTTATGAGTAAAGTATATTTTGAAAATAAATCTTGCACATCAAGTCATTAAACTAACAGACACAACATATACCAGCTATCCATGTGGCAAGCACAGTGCACATTTATGTAACCCAAAGGCCAACTCAGAAACTAATGGGGGGCCCTCTAGTCAGCAGTGGGTACTGTTTGTCAGTGAAATAACTCTACAGAGGCTGGTAGAAATGACCTGAAACGTTAATTCTGATTTCTCTCCACAGATGCTGCCAGGCCTGCAGAGCTTTTCCAGTAATTTCTGTTTCTGTTTCTGATTTACAGCACTCACAGTTTTTACTGATTTTCCCTCATATTGTATGAGGTCCACTTCATTACAATCACTCCAGTCAGGGGGCCATGGCGCCATCAGTCATGGGCTACGTGCACACACAGTTCAAGTCCACATTCATGGGACGTCTGAGTACAGTCCAGAGAGTGAGCAGTGTCAGTCCTTTAGGGTCAGCACCAGCGATCAGGGGAGTTTTTGTATCGTCATTCAAAGAGCTGGAAACACCACAGTCAGGGGTCTGGTCAGACGTATGATGTGAACATGTTCCCTGCTATCCATCTATTAATCATTCAGGGGAGTCAAGGGGAGTCTGTAGTGGCAGTGACGGGGAAATCACTGAAAGAATGAGACAGTGAAGCGAAGGTTAAGATTTGGGAGTAGCTGAGGCATTTTTAGAGATGGGGATAAGGACAGTGATGGGGTGAAACATAAGGATAATGGTGGGGCAGATATGCAGAATGGTATTCTAAATCATAACAACTAGTTGCAAAAAATCTGTCAGTCTCCAAGTTTCTCCTCAGTCCCTGTGTACTCACCTTGTTCTTTTGATAATATCTTATATCCATGTCCCCTGCTTACCAATCCATGCACCAGTAGAAACCATTTCTCCCTGTTAAATCCTCTAAAACCTTCATGATTTGAGAATCCCCATTAACACTATTTACCTGGACGAGTGCTACTGTAACAACAGTCAAGAAACACTATATCATTCAAGAACAAAACAGCTCTCTGGTTGGCTCATCATCATCTTCTCAAGGGAAATTAATAAATACTGGCCAAACCAGTCATGTCCCATTCCTTCATCTTTCACTCTTCCCACCATTAATGCTCAGTTGCTTAGTGTGTACCATCCATAAAATGTAACGCAGCAACTCAGCAAGGCTCCTCAGACAACACTTTCAGAGATTGCGATATCTGCCATTTTAATGGGCAAATGTGTGGGAACACCATCGCGAACTGAAAATTCCCCTCCAAGACATTCGCCAGCCTGATTTGGAAATATATCATTATTGCTACAATGCCTCAGCTACTCCCAACTCTTAACCTTCACTTCACTTCTCATTCTTTCAGTGATTTCCCCATCACTGCCACTACAGACTCCAAAATGTGAAATTCCCTTTCCTAGTAGCACTGTGGAAGGAGCTACAGTCCCAGAAAGCATTGTCAAGGACAATTATGGGCGCCATGTGTCTTAGCAGTTAGCACTGCTACCCTCACAGCGACAGTCACACGGTTCAATTCCAGCCTCGGGTCACTGTCTGTGTGGAGTGTGCACATTTTCCCTGTGTCTGTGGGGAGTTTCCTCTGGATGTTCCATGTTCCTCCCACAGTCCAAAGATGTGCGCATCAACTGGATTGGACATGCTAAATTGCACGCAGTGTAGAAGGATGTGCAGTCTAGGTGGATTAACCATGGAGAATGCAGGGTTATCGGGTAGAGGATGGGTCTGGGTGGGATGCTGTTCGGAGGGACGGGTTGGACTTGATTGGCTAAACGTTTCCACACTGCAGGGATTCTATGAAGTAATAAATGCCGGCCCAGCCAGTGACATACACATTCTGCGGGCAACAGAAATAAAACTCCCCTTAGCTCCTCTGTTTAAGAATACTAGCATTCTTAACTTCTTCTGTCTCAGCCGGAATGATAAATGAAGGAGAGGGTCCGGATAGGAAGGTGGTGGTTAAGAAATAAGGGAAATGGGTGGGGAAAAGGCAACAATTCAGATCCTCTTGTTGCACCCTGGTCTTAATGGTTTGCTTGTCCAATTTTCCGAAGTGCATATTTTTGACTTCGCTCATTACCTCCCACACAGTGTGTCAGCCTCATGGGTCCACGTTCTCCCTGTGGTTTTAGCGGAGGACCCTCTTCGAGTTAGAACTCTTCATTTCTGAAAAAGAATGCACTTGACAGACCTCAGAGTCTGAAACAAAGCTCAGGGCTGGGAACTGTAAACTTCTTCTCTCGTTGTTTACAGAAATGAACGCATTGAAAATGAATTTGCATCTAACCTTGACAGACAACAGGGCACAATATATATCTACATTGATGCTTAAATGCAGACATTTTGCAAAGGTTCTACAACCTGAAGCCTCTAAAGGTCTAAATTAATGGTGTTTACTGAAAGGCTGACAGTTAGATTCTTTCCAATTTGCATAGCATGCCAGCATTTAACTATGGGCAGCTTCATGTTGGCTGCTATAATAGCTGCACAGTTAACTATAATTGGCCTTTCCTTCCTTCGCCTGGCTGCCTACCACCTTCTTTTAACACATTTAATAGGACAGCAAGGTCAAAGCTAAAGTTACATGGCAGGGGTGGGGATGGTGGATAGCAAGAGGTAGAAAGGTTTATTTCAAACCAAATTTTTATTGAGTTCCTTGAAGATTCCAGTCTTTGTTTATACTATCCTGCTCACCAAATTGAGGTTAACATTGGAGAATGAAACATTTCCTCATTTCAGGCATGTCTGCATCAGACACTCCCAAGTCATGTACAGCACAACCTCGGGTATCTGAACATCAATTATCCAAACAAAATACTCCCAGCCTGTTACATTCAGATAATTAAGGTTCTACTGTATACCAGCTTAGAAACCAGAGTAACCACTTTTTAACAATGTATTCACGGGAGTGGGCATTGCTAGATCAGGATCTATTACCTCATCCCAAATTGGTCCTGGAAGAGATGGGAGTGAACAGCCTGAATTGCGGATGTCCTTTGGGCGTGCACCCACTGCGCTGGTCGAGAGGGAGTTCCAGGAATTTGCCCAGAGGCAGGGAAGGATGTTTGATACAATTCCAAGTCAGGAAATGGTTTGGCTTTAAGAGGAGATTGTTGCTGTTTGTGCCCTTGTAGGCGATAGGATTCACAGGTTTGGAAAGTGCTGTCAGAGGAGACTTTGCAAGTCTCTATAGTCTATCTTGCAGATGGTACAAACACTGTTGATACTGTGCATCAGTGATGGAGGGAGTGAATATTCAAGGTATTAGATGTGGTGCCAATCAAATGGGCGGATTTGCTCTCGATGGTGTCGAGCTTTTTGGGTGTTGTTGGGGTTGCAGACAAGTGGGGAGAATTCCATTGCACTCCTGACCTGTGGCTTGTAGATGTGGACAGGCACTGGAGAGACAGGAGGTGATGTACTTGTTGCAGAATTCCCAGCCTGTAACATGCTTCATCAGTACAATATTTGCAGGGCTGGACCAGTTCAATTTTCCAGTCAATGGTAACATTATCCAGGATGTTGATATTGAAGCATTTTGGGATGGCGATACTGTTGAATGTGAAGAGGGTATGGTTGTTTTCTCTCTTATTGGAAATAGTCATTGCTTGGCACTTATACGTTGTAAATCTGACTTGATATTTATCAGCCTAAGCCTGAATGTTGTCCAAGTCTTGCAGCATTTGGACACAGACTCATTCAGTATCTAATGAGTCACAAATGACACTTGAATATTATTCAATCATCAGTGAACATTAACATCTCCGATTTTAAGGACTAAGTATAAACTCAGCTATCAGAGAGTTTTCCTTCAATTGCCATTAGCTCCAGTTTTTCCAAGGCTTCTTAATGTCACATTCAGTTAGATAATGTTTTACTGTTAAGGGGAGTCACTCTCACCTCAAATATGGGGCTCAGTTCTATCGTTGTTCTTTGAACCGAGGCTATAATGAGGGTAGGAGCTGAGTTACCCTGACAGAACCCAAACTGAGCATCAGTGAGCAGGTTACTGTTGAGTAACTGATGCTTGATCATACTGTTGATGATACATTCCATCACTTTGCTGATAGTTGAGAGTACACTTTTGATGTGGCAATTGGGCAGGGTGGGTTTATCCTGTTTTTGTTTTGGACAGGAAATAAATAGATAATTTTTTTAAGCTGTCAGATAGATGCTAGTGCTGTAGCTATAATAGAATAGCCTAGCGAGGGGTAGGGTCAGCTGTGGAGAAGAAGTCTTCAGTTCCAATACAGAATATTGCGGGACCCATGGGCATTGTAGAATTCAGTGCCTTCAGCTATTTCTTCATATCATATGGAGTAAATTATAGTGGCTGAAGACTAGCATCTGCAATATATTCTCACTCAGAAGGAGGTCTCGATGAACTGTCCACGCCACACACCCTGCTGAAGTTTCTTATAAATACTTCAGCTTTATCTTTTGCACTGATGTGCTGAGCATATTGTCTCTTTTAGAATAAGAATGTTGTGGATCCTCATCTTCCAATGAGCATTTAAATGTCTACCACCATTCATGATGGGATGTGGTGGTCTGCAGAACTTAGATCTGCTCTGTTTGTTCTGAATTGCTTTGCTTGGTTTATCAATTGCTACTTCCACCATTAAACATACAAGCAGCCCCCTGTTTTGCCTCCACTAGATTGAACTCTTTATCAACCATGGCTGATCCCGGTGTTAATGGTGGATTGTGGGATACACTGAGACCCGTGGTTTAATACAAATTTATTTCCTTTTGGGTAGCCAGTCTTGAGTTGCTGGATCTGTTCAAAATCTATCCCAATCAGTGCCACACAATACAATGGAACATTTCCCCAGTGAAGTAGACAGGACTTCATCTTCAGAAGGACTGAGTAATAGGCTCTTAGCAAAATTGCCATAAACTTGATCTGCTATAGGCAAATTGGTGAGGCCATGTGCAAGTACATTTTTCGGTCACCAACTGCCACAGGCCCAGTCTAGCAGCTATGTCTGTTAGCCTTTGGCCAGTTCAGCCAATAGAGGTATCACTGAGCTGCTCTTGATGATGGACATTGAAGTGCCCCAACCTGAATACATGCGGTGCCCTTGCCACCCTCAATGCATCTTCCAAGTTGTGTTCAATATGGAGAACAGGTTCATCAGCTGAAGGAAGTTGATCCGTGGTGTCCAGTAGAAGGTTTCCTTGCTCATGTTTGATCTGATGCTACAACACATAGTAGCGTCTAATCCAATATTGACCTGCAGGGTAACTCCTTCTTGACTGGATACCATTGTACCATGACCTTTATTGGATCTGTACTGTCAGTGGGATAGGCCATTACCAGAGCTAGTGATCATGGACCCTGGGACATTGTCTGTAAGGTACGATTCTGTGAGAATAAATACGCCTTGCTGTTGCTTGACTGGTATGTAGGACAGTTTTCCAAGTCACTGAATGTTAGTAAGGAAGACATTGCAGGGTGAACAGGTTCCTTACCTTTGACGAGATGGTGGAGGATGGATCTATTCATTTTTATTCATTTTACCAGATATTATCAAATTTAGATACGAGAGGCTTATTCGGCCATTTCAGAGAGAACCATATTACAATACATCTGGAGTCCCATCTGTAATATCAGGTGAAGATCATGGTGTTTTTTTAACCTCATGGATATTAGTGAACCAGGAGAGGTGTTATGGTAATTGTCACAATTAGACTAGATTTTAATTCCAAATTTAAGAATTAAATTGAAACTTCACCTTCTACAAGGCGTGTATTGCAAACCAGAGCTTATGACTGGATCTTATGATTAGCAGCACATTGGCAACACTCTACTGCCTTCCATGAGTGACATTGATAATTAATAGGTAAGTTTTGTGTAGGACCTATATTCACCACAATCTGTCCTGGGACACCTGAAAACTTATATCACAGAGAATCATCCTAAATGTGGTTGATATTTACAGACTGGCCCAGGCCGTGTGTTGATATTTACAGACTGCCCCTGGGTCGGTGTAGACATTTATAGACTGTCCCTGGAAGTGTGTTGATATTGACAGACTGTCCCTGGGTGTGTGTTGATACTTACAGAGGGACACTGGGCATGTGTTGATATTTACAGACTGTTCCTGGGTGTGTGTTGATATTTACAGACTGTCCCCGGGTGTGTGTTGATATTTACTAACAGTCCCTGGGTGTGTGTTGATATTTACGCAGTGTTCCTGCGTGTGTGTTGATATTTACAGACTATCCTCGGGCCTGTGTTGATATTTACAGAGTGTTCCTGGGTGTGTGTTGATATTTACTGACTCTCCCTTGGAGTGTGTTGATATTTACAGATGGTTACTTGGTATGTGTTGATATTTACAGACTGTCCCTGAGTGTTTTGATTTTTACAGACTGTCCCTGGGTCTGTGATGATATTTACAGAGTGTCCCTGGGTGTGTGTTGATATTTACAGACTGTCCCTGAGTGTGTGTTGATATTTACAGACTGTCCCTGGGTGTGTGTTGATATTGACAGACTGTCCCTGTGTGTTTTGATAATTACAGACTGTCTCTGGGCCTGTGATGTTATTTACAGAGGGTCACTGGGTGTGTGTACATATTTACAGACTGTCCCTGGGTGTGTGTTGATATTTACTGACTCTCCCTTGGTGTGTGTTGATATTTACAGATGGTTACTTGGTATGTGTTGATATTTACAGACAGTCCCAGGGTCTGTGATGATATTTACAGAGTGTTCCTGTGTGTGTGTTGATATTTACAGACTGTCCCTGGGTGTGTGTTGATATTTACAGAGTGTTCCTGGGAATGTTTTGATATTTACAGACTGACCCTGGGTGTGTGTTGATATTTACAGACTGTCCCTGGGCCTGTGTTGATATTTACAGACTGTCCCAGAGTGTGTGTTGATATTTACAGAGTGTTCCTGGGAATGTTTTGATATTTACAGACTGTCCCTGGGTGTGTGTTGATATTTACAGATGGTCACTGGGTATGTGTTGATATTTACAGACTGTCCCTGGGTATGTGTTGATATTTACAGACTGACTCTGGGTGTGTGTTGATATTTACAGACTGTCCCTGGGCCTGTGTTGATATTTACAGACTGTCCCTGGGTGAGTGTTGATATTTACAGAGTGTTCCTGGGAATGTTTTGATATTTACAGACTGTCCCTGGGTGTGTGTTGATATTTACAGACTGTCTCTGGGTGTGTGTTGATATTTACAGACAGTCCCTCAGTGTGTGTTATATTTCCACAATGTTCCTGCGTGTGTGTTGATATTTACAGACTGTCCCTGTGTGTGTGTTGATATTTACAGACAGTCCCTGGGCATGTGTTGATAGGTACAGAGTATTCTTAGGACTGTGCTGATATTTACAGACTGTCCCTGGGTGTGTGTAGATATTTACTGACTGTCCCTGGGTATGTGTTGATATTTACAGACTGTCCCTGGGTGTGTGTTGATATTTACAGA
>NC_057740.1:9394210-9429337 GCF_004010195.1 Chiloscyllium plagiosum
AGTGTTCCTGGGTGTGTGTTGATATTTACAGACTGTCCCTGGGTATGTGTTGATATTTACAGAGGGTCACTGGGTGTGTGTTGATATTTACAGCGTGTTCCTGGGTGTGTGTTGATATTTACAGACTGTCCCTGGGTGTGTGTTGATATTTACAGCGTGTTCCTGGGTATGTGTTGATATTTACAGACTGTCCCTGGGCGTATGTTGATATTTACAGAGGGTCACTGGGTGTGTGTTGTTATTTACAGACTGTCCCTGGGTTTGTGTTGATATTTACAGACATTCCCTGGGCATGTGTTGATAGGTACAGAATGTTCCTGGGACTGTGTTGATATTTACAGACTGTCCCTGGGTGTGTGTTGATGTCTATTGCGGCTTCGTGGGGTGTGTGTTGATATTTGCAGGGGGTCACTGGGTGTGTGTTGAAATTTACAGTCTGTCCCTGTGTGTGTTAATATCTACAGCAGGTTCCTGGGCATGTATTAATATTTGCAGGGGGTCTGTGGGTGTGTGTTGACATTGACAGACTGTCCCTCGGTGTGTGTTGATATCTACAGAGGGTTCCTGGGCATGTGTTAACATTTTCACCGGGATAGTGGGTGCGTGTTGGTACCTGGACAGTCTCCCTGGACATTCATTGATATTTGCAGAGTCTTTGGAATTTTGCGTTTCACATGGTAAAAAATAGAAAACTATAAATCCATCTGGATTGGGGATGAGTTACCTCAAATGGAGCAATTAAATTGAATGCAAGACTGTTCCACCATCACTAATGTTACAGGAACTGGAAAGGAAACCTGGACTGAATAATTGACTTTCCTTCTGTAAGTGTTGCCTTCCTAATCTCACTGGCCAATTATTAAGATCTGTACCGTCCACAGCTCTGCAAATGGATTTCTCTGTGACTTATATTCTTGGTTACTGCCTTGTGGTTTAATTGCAGTACAGATCAATTCATTACTGTTGAGCCTTGATGTCTCCCTTTGCATGCATGAGGCTGTGTGAGTCTTTTGTCTTTGGACAAATACAGAAAATCTCCCTTCCCCCGCAGATAGGCGCTGATTTGAGTCCTAGCACAATAATTTTTTTTCATTTAACGCTCATGGACTGATTTGCTCTTCCTTCAACAGTGAGAACAAGCATGAAACAGGAGATGCCTTTAACGCTTGTGACAGTCCCGGGGTTGCCAGCTCAGAACGGGTGAGTGGAAATCAGGTGAAAATGCAATGCACAGCCATAGCAACCCATTCGGGGGCGTCACTGCCTTAGAAGCTAAGCGCACAATGTAATTTATCGCTCAAATAACCTTGATGCTGGAGAGCTGTAGCTTGCAACTAGGGTGCACACAGATAGTATGACAGACGAGATGGGTTGACAATCAAGGGACTCAGTGAAGTGTGTGTGCGTCACCTCATAATTCATCCTCCAGGAGCAAGGCCTGAAATTAAAACTTCAAGAAGGTGGACACTTCATTCATGCACCACAAACGTGCAGCTTTTCTTCTATATTCCCTCGGCACATTGATGGTGCAAAAATGAATTACAACCCCCAGATCAAGGAGTGGAGGCAGTGCATACCTCAGATGTGAGTCAAGCTTCAGAAAATTCTAAAGAAGGGAGCCAGATTGGTCGCACATCATTAAGCACCATTTGTGTCAAAATAAATTACTCAGAGCACTTTAGCAACATGAGGGATATTTGTGCCAGCAAGCTGTTTAAATTCACACCTCAAGATGCTCACTGCTTTACATCACCTCAATTGGTCATCATCAATTTTATTGATACCATCATTTCTAATCCATTTTTTTCCACTCCGGCCATAAGTTGCATTGAATAGCAGAGCAGCTTTGATGGACTGAATGGTCTGCTCCTGTTCTTACCTCTGAGGATTGCACTAAACAATACCAAACCTCAGGGCCAGGGGATAATCTTTGGACCAGGGCTGCTATGGATGCGGGGGATGGTAAATTACTCGAGTTAGGGAGTAAATTATTTCTTAGATTACGGGCCTGTTATTTGTTTCATTGTTTTGACACTAGCTTTTCCTTTTCTTTTCATCTACAGACCTCCCAAACATGCAGATGTTCCTTATCTTTTCTTAATTCCCTGAATTACCTCGGACTTCTCCTGATATTTTCACTCCACCATCCACTTGCAAGTTCTTCATGTAACATCTTGTCCCTGTCTTCTTTCTTCTCCTTCAGCCCATCAGCTTTTGTCCTTCAACTGGATTACCTGCTGCTTCTCTATGGTTCATCCTCATAAAAATTCTTGGGCTCCTTTCAGTTCTGCTGAAGGGTTTACACTCAATCTGTCCTTTCTCTTTACAGTCACTGACTCATTTGCTAAGAATTTCCAGTGTTTTTTTAATTGGTGCGGTCAAGGGGAACACTTCATAACATGCATTTTGAATTTATTCGTGGGATATGGGCATCATTAATCACTTATTTCCATTCCTGGTTAACCATGTCTTTGTGGGTTTGGAGTCACACACAGCCGGACCGGCAGATTTGCTTCCCTAAAGGACATCGGTGAACCAAATAGGTCCTGATGAAGGACTTGTAACCGAAACATCGATTCTCCTGCTCCTCGTATGCTGCCTGACCTGCTGTGCTTTTCCAGCACCACACTTTTCGACTCTGAATCTCCAGCATCTGCAGTCCTTACTTTCTCATAAATAAGTTTGTTATGACAATTGACAGTCAGCATCAGGCTAACTTTTAATTCCAGATTATTATTTAATTCAAATTTCGTCATCTGACATGGGGGAGAATTGAACCCATGTCCCCAGTACTGGGTTTCCAGTTTGCCAATGTCATTGTGTTTCCACTGGACATGTATTTGGCAGGTTTTAGCCTCTCCCATGTGACTTATCATGCAGAGAAACATTGGTTTCATGCTGAAAGGTTTAAATGCAGAGCCAAAGTTCAATGAAATATGCTGAGGTCAACCAAGATAATTAGAGTCATAGAGTCATAGAGTCATAGAGATGTGCAACATGGAAACTGACCCTTCGGTCCAACTCTTCAATGCTGACCAGATATCCCAACCCAATCTAGTCCCATTTACCAGCACCCGGCCCATAGCCTTCTAAACCCTTCCTATTCATATACCCATCCAGATGTCTTTAAAATGTTGTAATTGTACCAGCCTCCACCACATCCTCTGGCAGCTCATTCCATACAGTACCACCCTCTGTGTGAAAAGGTTGCCTCTTAGGTCTCTTTTATATCTTTCCCCAACCCAGGGAAAAAAATCTTGTCAATTTATCCTATCCATGCCCCTCATGATTTTATAAACCTCTATAGGGTCACCCCTCAGCCTCTGATGCTCCAGGAAAAACAGCCCCAGCCTATTCAGCCTCTCCCTGTAGCTCAGATCCTCCAACCCTGGCAACATCCTTGTAAATCATTTCTGAACCCTTTCAAGTTTCACAACATCCTTCCTATAGGAGGGAGACCAGAATTGCACGCAATATTCCAACAGTGGCCTAACCAATGTCCTGTACAGCCATAACATTAACCTCCCAACTCCTGTACTCAATACTCTGACCAATAAAGGAAAGTATACCAAATGCCTTCTTCACTATCCTATCTACTTGCAGCTCTACTTTCAAGGAGCTATGAACCTACACTCCAAGATCTCTTTGTTCAGCAACACTCCCCAGGACCTTACCATTAAGTGTATACGTCCTGCTCAGATTTGCCTTAATCCAAACAATTGCACAAGTAAACTCCTGCAGACATTAGAAATCTGAAAGAAAGCAGAAAAGTCTGCTGACATCCAGCTGATCTGGACCATTGGAGAGATAAAGAAAGGGCAGAATCTTATCATCCACTCTCATTGCAAACTCACCTCATTAAATACTTACTGTGTCACTGTGGCACCCGTCTCATAGAAACATGGAAATAAGGAACAGGAGTAGGCCATTCTGTCCATCAAGCCTGATTCAGCAGTCAATACTATCAAGGCAGATCAGTGCCAAAAGTTGGGATGGCCAGCGGGACCTGGAGTGACGTGGGAGCAATGACAAGTGGGGCCCAGAGCAACGTGTGAGCAGTGGCCAGTGGGGCCCAGAGTAATGTGGGAGCAGTGGCCTGTGGGGCCCAGAGCAACATGTGAGCAGTGGCTAGTGGGCCCAGAGTGATGTGGGAGTGGTGGCCACTAGGTCCAGAGTGATGTGGGAGCAGTGTCCAGTGGGGCCCAGAGCGATGTGTGAGCAGTGGCCAGTGGGCCCAGTACGATATGGGAGTGGTGGCCAGTGGGGTCCAGAGTGATGTGGGAGCGGTGGCCAGTGGGCCCAGAGCGATTTGGGAACAGTGACTAGTGGCGCCCAGAGTGATGTGGGAGTGGTGACCAGTGGTCCCAGAGCGATTTGGGAACAGTGGCCAGTGGGCCCAGAGTGATGTGGGAGCGGTGGCCAGTGGGCCCAGAATAACGTGGGAGTGGTGGCCAGTGGAACCCAGAGTGATGTGGGAGCAGTGGCCAATGGGCCCAGAGCAATGTTGGAGTGGCGACCAGTGGAGCCCAGAGCGATGTGGGAGCAGCGGCCATTGGGTCCAGAGTGATGTGGGAGCAGCGGCCATTGGAACCCAGAGCGATGTAGAAGCAGCGGCCATTGGGTCCATAGCGATGTGGGAGCAGTGGCCATTGGATCCAGGGTGATGTGGGAGCAGTGCCAGTGGGGCCCAGAGCGATGTGGGAGCAGTGGCCAGTGAACCCAGAGCGATGTGGGAGTGGTGACCAGTGGAGCACAGAGTGATGTAGGAGCAGTGGCCAGTGGACCCAGAGCGATGTATGAACAGTGGCCAGTGGAGCCCAGAGCAATGTGGGAGTGGTGGCCAGTGAAGCCCAGAGCGATGTGGGAACAGTGACCAGTGGGTCCAGAGCGATGTGGGAGTGGTGACCAGTGGGCCCAGAACGATGTAGGAACAGTGGCCAGTGGGACCCAGAGAGATGTAGAAGCAGTGGCCAGTGGGACCCAGAGCAATGTTGGAGCAGTGGCCAGTGGGGCCCAGAGTGATGTGGGAGCAGTGGCCAGTGGGACCCAGAGCGATGTGGGAGCAGTGGCCAGTGGGACCCAGAGTGGGACCCAGAGCGATGTGGGAGCAGTGGCCAGTGGGACCCAGAGAGATGTAGAAGCAGTGGCCAGTGGGACCCAGAGCAATGTTGGAGCAGTGGCCAGTTGGGCCCAGAGCGATGTGGGAGCAGTGGTCAGTGGGACCCAGAGTGATGTGGGAGTAGTGGACAGTGGGCCCAGAGTGATGTGGGAGCGGTGGCCAGTGGAGCCCAGAGCGATGTAGGAGCTGTGGCCAGTGGGCCCAGAGTGGTATAGGAGCAGTGGCCAGTGGGCCCAGAGTGGTATAGGAGCAGTGGCCAGTGGGACCCAGAGCGATGTGGGAGCAGGTCAGGCAGCATCCAGGGAGCAGGAGAATTGACATTTCGGGCATGAGCCCTTCTTTATGAAATCCTTCAGGAAATTCATTTCCTGAAGAAGGGCTCATGCCTGAAATGTCGATTATCCTGCACCTTGGATGCTGCCTGACCTGCTGCGCTTTTCCAGCAACACATTTTCAGCTCTATACTTGTCAATAAACCTAACTCTATTTCTAAATTATCCTAATTTCTCTCCATGTTCCTTGATAAGTTAAATGTCTACAAATCTATTCATCTCTTTCTCCAATGTACACAGTGGTTCCACCTCCAAAATCTTCTACGGAAGTGAAATCAATAGGTTGATGATTGACTGAGTGAAGAAATCTTGCCTCATCTCAGTCCTAAATGGTCTACCTGTATCCTGATACTGTGTTCCCTGGCTCCAGACTCTCCAACCAAGGAGCTGTAAGTCTCATACTGTGCGGACGAACAAACATGAGGTCTGTTGGAACTCAGCATTTCAGAGTTTCTCACACGCGGCATAGGGCCCTGCGTCCATTCCCGGACGGGAAAATATTGGATACTATCAGACATGGCGGGAGTGTGGAGGTGGTCTTGGGTGGGCTCCTCAGGACCCGGGACCAGCCTGCATTTGAACGAGTTGCGGAGACACCATGATTCCTCAAAAACCCAGGCCTTTTTCTTAGTTTCCTCAGAAATTAGAAACTTTCTAAGTCTCCCTTTTCAATTAGAGTCTGTCTTAAAAATAAACAAGCTCTGAAACCAGGGTTTCCATGACAAATGTGAGCCCTGATATGGCACAGTAGATACACACTGTTTAATTGTGAGCTGAGCAAGGCCTGGGCAAACTTCACCTGGTCCTCTTTGAAAATCACTGGGACCTGCCGTGGGTTTTCTGATAGTGTGGAATACAGAATAATGCAGCATAGAGGGGAGTCAATTGGCCAATTGTCCCAGTGTTGGCTTCTTTAGTTGAGCAATCCAATTAATCCCACCCCCTGCTCCAGCCCTGTGACTCTAAACATTACTTCCCTTCAAGGTCTTGTTCAATTTAATTTTGAAAGCTCCTATTGACTCTGTCTCCACTTGTACTGTCTGTGCTCTCCTTGAAATGGATGAAAGACAGTCTTGTAACCAAGGTTGATCGACGGGAGGTCCATCCTTATTTAAATTACCCGAGTACAGACTGACAGCAGGGACTCCCCCTTACCCACCATCACACAGCAGAAAGCCTGTGCCGGATTGCACTGCTTTTCTTACATTTGGATAGCAACCTTTGTTTACCTCAACAAATCTATTGTCTGTTACACTACAGACATCACACTTTCAAATGTCAGAAATCTTAAAGAGAAGGTGGAAGCAAGCTTGTCATTTTGTTGAAACGGTTTTGTCTGATTTGTAACCTGGGTCTTCTCCAAGGAGCCAACATCTACTGTTCTGTAGTTAACCTCCCACTGCGTCTCTTTAAACAATTCCACCCGCCCTCCCAGAGGAACTGGCATGGTTGTAGCCTTAAAGGGGCAGGCCAGGTTAATAAATGACCATTGCAGCCAGCTAGATTTGTTGATCATTCTGCAAGATCCAAAAAAACAAATACACCATATCACAGGATATCAGTATAAAAAAAAGATAACTAATCAACTGTCACGAAACGCCAAATGAATATTTCTAACTCTGAATGTGGCTGGCGCTTCAGATCTCCTTCAGATTAAGTATACTGCAATAATGTTTTTAACGGAAATAAATGGCAAATTGCTTTTATTTCCTCTTTGACTCCATCAAGATATATTTTCTCGATTCACAGAAGCTGCAGGAAAACCTGACATTCACTTGTGAGATGAGAGCGTCACTGGCTGGTCAGCATTTATTGCCCATCCCAAGTTGCCCTTGAGAAGGTGGGGGTGAGCTGCAGACCACCTGCTGTGGGTTGACCCATAAACAGCCTTAGGGAAAGAATTCCGGATGTTGGACTCAGCGGCAGTGAAAGGATGGTGATATAATTCCAAGTCAGGATGGAGAGTGGCTTGGAGGAGAACTTGCAAATCAACTGGCTGCTTTCTCCTGGACAGCAGCAAGCTTTTTGCGTGTTGTTGGAGCTGCACTCATCTGGGCAAGTGGGGAGTACTCCATCATACTCCGAAAGAGAGTCAAAGAACTTGGAAACCGACACTTCAGTGCAGCTCATCCACGCCAACCAGACATCCCACTTCTGACCTCATGATGGAGGGAAGGTCATTGATGAAGCTTTCAGAGGGAGCAGATGTATCTGTACCAGCTCCCGAAGGTCCTCATAATTAGCCTGACCAAATGTAGTTGTACTTATGTCTATCATGCAATGAACCTTCTTGTTATTTAAGAAAGGTCATTTCTTCTGTTGATGCTCTGCAGTGATGGATCATCTGCCACTCGTCACTACATCGACCCTAGACAAAGCAAAGGCAAGGGAGGATTGGTGATGATGAATAACGTGAAGCAGCCCTTGCCCAGCACCACAAGATGTGTAGAGGTGACAAATACCGAGGGGTACCAGGAGTAGTCCTCTGGGGAAATTAATTTTAAACTTGGGATGGATCTGGTGACATGACAGAACTGAGGCGCTCACCATGCTAATGGTAAGATTCTTGGTTGTGTAGATGAGCAGAGAGATGTCAGTGTCCAGATACATATATCCCTGAAAGTTGCCACCTATGATGATAGGGTAATTAAGTTGGCATATGGTGTGTTAGCTTTTATTGGTAGAGGGACTGAGTTTCAGAACCACGAGATCATTCCTGCAGCTGTGCAAAACTCCGGTGCAGCCACATTTGGAGTATTGTGTACAGTTCTGGTCATCAGAAAGATGTGGAAGCTTTGGAAAGGGTTCAGAGGAGATTTACTAGGATGTTGCCTGGTATGAAGGGAAGGTCTTACGAGAAAAGGACTTGAAGCTCTTTCCTTTGGAAATAAGAAGGTTGAGAGGTGACTTAACTGAGACATATAAAATAGTCAGAGGGTTAGGTAGGGTGGACAGTGAGAGCCTTTTTCCTTGGATGACAATGGCTAGCACAAGGGGACATAGCTTTAAATTGAGGGGTGATAGATATAGGACAGATTTCAGAGGTAGTTTCTTTAGTCAGAGAGTAGTCGGGGCGTGGAACACACTGCTTGCAGCAGTAGTAGACTAGTTAACTTTAAGGCCATTTAAATGGTGATAGGATAGGCATATGGACGAGAATGGAATAGTGTAGGTTGGATGGGCTTTAGTTTAGTTCCACAGATTGCCACAACTTCGAGGGCGAAAGGGTCTGTACTGCTCTGTAACGTTCTATGTTCTACGTTCTATCTGATCCATTGCTGTCATATACAGTCTGAGAGACATATAGCACGTAAGCAGCCCTTTTGATCCAACTTGTCCATGCCAACCAAATATCTTAAATAAATCTAGTCCTTCCCGTCAGCATTTGCCCCATATCCCTCCAAACCCTTCCTATTCATGTACCCATCCAGATGCCTTTTTAAATGTTGAAATTGTACCAGCCTGCACCACTTCCTCTGGCAACTCATTCCATACACCCACGACCCTCTGTGTGAAAATGTTGCCCAAGATATCCCTTTTAAATCTTTCCCCCTCATCTTAAACCTCTGCCCTCTTGCTTTGGACTTCCCTACCTGGGGAAGAAAGCCTTGGCTATTCACCCTGTCCATGCCCCTTCATGATTTTATAAACCTCTGTATGGTCATCCTGCAGCCTCTGATGCTCCAGAGAAAAATAGCCACAGCCTAGTCAGCCTTTCCCTATAGCTCAAACTCTCCAACTTCCTCAATGGTGCTAGGGTTCTGAGGCTCACTGATGACTTGGTATAAATATCCTGGGCACACATTCCTCCCACATAAGGCAGCAGCATGTCCCTCAGGCACCTCAGCTGGTGTCTCTGATGGAGTATGAAAACCCAGACACTTAGTTGTTTTCCAGGTCTCACATTGCACTCACCTTGCCAGAGAGAAGATGATCATTGAACCTTCTGTTGTGTTGGACCCATTTTCTCCTCACTGAACTCTTGTTGCTGGCAGTTTCAGCTACCACCAGCCATAGCTGCTCCATGTGGCTGAGTCGGGAGATGGGGCATCTCATCTTTTGGATTACAAGCCTATTGTCTGTCTTGTAACACTTCAGGTGCCAAAGTTGAAACCTCAAACGTAGGGAGAAAGAAAGCTAGTGATTTTCCTCTTCTTTCTTCCATGTGCAGGAGCATCTCAAGGACAACATCATCGAACTGAGATACATTCTTACCCCAGTTGCTAGATGTCTGCCTCTCCTCCCTGCTGCTCTGGGTCCTGCATTTCCTTTCTCAAACACCATTTCAGTAATAACTGCTGTGCAGCATTTAAATTGGAGCCACATGTAGATGTCCTGCCTCTAAAGAGTATCATAGAATCTGGATCTAAGTTTGCTTGCTGAGCTGGATGGTTGAAAATGAATCTTTCAACTCAGTGAGCAAACCTACATCCAGAACCACAACCTGAGCTACAAATCTTCTCAAAACTCTCGAGTGTCATTGAGTCCATACAGTGCTGAAAGAGGCCATTTGGCCCACCAAGTCTGCACTAACCCTCCAAACCACATCCCACACAGGACTAGACCCCACCCTAACCCCGCATTTCCCATGGCTAACCCAGCTAGCCTGCACATCCCTCAACACTATGGACAATTTTAGCATAGCCAATCCATCCTAAACTGCACATCTTTGTGCTGTGAGAGAAAATCCACACAGACATGGGGAGAATGTGCAAACTCCACTTCGACCAAGCCTGGAATCGAACCTGCGTCCCTGGCGCTGTGAGGCAGCTGTGCTAACCACTGAGCTGTCATGCTGAAGACTTGGACTCCCAACTTGCTCTTCAGCCAATTAGTAGCTCACTTCTACAAATATTGCATGTTTAGATGATTTTGACCCAGAGGCAAGTTCTTGACATTGGAAGCAAAGTCCTACTCCTGACTTTGATCTCCCAGTGCCTCACAGCTGCCTTTTTAATCTTTTGATCTTCCTGTCCTTTCCGTTGAAACTGCTCCTGTTCATTTCCCTGATCTTTATTCTTTCTATAACGCTGTAGAAGATGGTTCTGCTAGTGGGGTTTATCGCATACTAGAGGGGCAGCACGGTGACTCAGTGGTTAGCACTGCTGCTCACAGAGCCAGGGACTCAGGTTCAATTCCACCCTCAGACGACTGTCTGTGTGGAGTTTACACATTCTCCCATGTCTGTGTTGGTTTCGTCCGGGTGCTCCGGTTTCCTCCCACTGTCCAAAGATGCACAGGTTAGATGGAGTGGCCATGGGAAAGGCATGGTTACAGGGATTGGGTAGATGGATGGGTCCAGATGGGATGCTCTTTGGAGGGTTGGTGTGGACTCAATGAGCCGAATGACCTTCTTACACACTGTAGGGATTCTATGATACCGTTCTAGAGTACATACTTGCAAAATAAAAACAAGACAATAAAGGGACACTCATTTAAACCTGAGACATGAAATTCTCCCAGAGGGAATTTTTTTTCTCCCAGAGGAAATGTTTGGCATTCTCTCCTCAGGTAGCTATGGAGTCTAGATCACTGAATTCTCTCCCCAGACAGTTTAGAGTCGAGCTCACTGAAAGTATTTAAAGAGGTGGGAAAGAGATTTTTGAAATATCAGGGATTAAGGGGAACGAGGAGCTAGGATTAAGGAGGAGTTGAGGCCTGGGGCAGAGCAGTCCTGACCTTCTTGAATGATGGGCTAGGCCTTTGGGCCTGAAATGCCAATTTCTGCTCCTATTTCTTAGATACTCACTTTCTCTGTCTTTCCCCAGTACGTCTTCCACCTTTTAATCTCTGTTGCTTGTTTGTGGTTCCTGCACCCTAATAGATTTATTTTGAAAAAGGGAGTGTTTCCAGTGTCCTGACCAATGTTCTTGCTTTAGCAATCTCAAAAAATGAAAAATGAACAACTCTTCATTCTTTATCGCTTATTTCTGGGATTTAGCAATGTGCGAATAGGTTTCCATGTAAGTTAGTGACTGCACCTCAAACATAATATTGGAACTCTTCTTAGGGCTTGATGAACTGCTAAATAAATTAATGGAAGCTTTTTCTTTTTTATCAATGTCATTGTGTCTCTGTGCCTTTTAGCTTTACAATGTCTTTGACAATCTTTGTGCTTCAGATATCAACAAATTCACTCGCATCAACAGATGCATACTGCTCTAGGGATCTCCGCAGTACGGAGTGCAGGGCCTCCTCATCGTCTGAGCATGGTCCAGTTTTTTTGTCCTGAAGCAGAATTTCCCAATCCATCCCAACAACCTTTCAGGAAAATCCATGAGAAAATTGCTGCAGTGAGTGAACTCAGCCTTGAGCCATTGTGTGATGCACAGGTAGGTACTTTAGGGCTGAGGAACAGACACAAAGTAACTGGCTACCCAGCCCAACCTATCCCATACACCTCTGATGGCTTGTGATTTCAATCCCTCCACTCCCCACTGATCCTGAAACCACATGATGTCGAAAAACCAGCTTGTCAACTGGAGCTAACTTAGCAGCAACAGTCTGGACATTGCTGTCCAACGGCCTCTTTCAAAGCTAACTAAGAAAATCCCAGGGTTCCCTGCAGTACCTGCCTTCTGTCTCTGTGGGTCAATCTCAGTCCAGCCAGGAACAGGTCTGGCTCTTAGCTGAAAGAATTCTGCGAATCAGAATCCACAACAAAATCCAATAAATTCTAAAGTCCATTATTTTCTTTTATACTATTCTCTGGCAAAAGGACTACCTCCTGATATCTAAACTATGTCCAGCTTTACACAACATTGTTAGTTGGAGCAAATTGTCAACTCGTAGAGAACCTGTTTCTTTCATCACCAGATCAGAACAGAATAGTCCCAGAGGACCACAATCTTATTAGATCGAAAACAACTAATGGTGGCTTAACACCTCAGGGTCACCACACCTCAGGCAAGAGAAGATGATGAAAAGGAGGGACCTTTCTGGTAACCTCAACCAGTCCAGAGTTTGCTGCTGGTGACACTCTGTATCACAAACCAGCCATCCAGCCAGCTGAGTTAACCAATACCTTATTGTCAGCATATAAATCACCTGTGTGTTTATATTCCTCCTCAGTTTTAAGTCCCAGCCTTTTTGGCTGAACTTGACAGATTAAACAGAACCAAGAAAAAACTTAGGAAGTAATCTATCTTATTAAGAACAAAACCTTATTTACACTGTGAATACTTCAGTGGCTTGAGTAATGCATTCTAACATTTTGGTTGTCAATGATTGGGCTCTCGGATATTAAATAAAAATATCTCCCATTATAGGTCAGGATTGGTTTCACCTATTTCCCTGACAAGTTTTCAATAAATGCAGCTTTATAAAAGTATTTATAAAACTAATTAAACTACTTCATAGACACTACATTAATCAGATCGCCAAAGGTTTTGGCTTTTAATCAGCTTTAAGATCTCTAAGAGCTGTATTATTGCATCAAATTATCTATATTTTGCTCCTCACATCATCCACTGTCCACCTTCTGTTAGATTATCAGGTCATACCACAGCAAGCTTTACCTGTTGAAGTAACAGAGCTGAAAAATGTGTTGCTGGAAAAGCGCAGCAGGTCGGGCAGCAACCAAGGAACAGGCGAATCGACGTTTCGGGCATAAGCCCTTCTTCAGGAATGAGGAGGGTGTGCCAAGCAGGCTAAGATGAGGCCTCATCTTCCGCCTAGGAACCCTCCAACCACAAGGGATGAATGCAGATTTCTCCAGCTTCCTCATTTCCCCTCCCCCCACCTTATCTCAGTCCCAACCCTCGGACTCAGCCTTTTCCAGCAACACATTTTTCAGCTCTGATCTCCAGCATCTGCAGTCCTCACTTTCTCCTGTTGAAGTAACAGAAAGGTTGGATGAGGGCAGGACAGTTAATATTGTGTGTAATGATGCATTGCAAGTCAGGCTTGTTAGTAACTTCACAGCCCCTGGGATAAAAGGGGCAGCAATTGTCCTACATACAAAACTGGCCATGATAAATAACTTACTTTGTGAATGAAAGGGAGATATACAATGATATTCCCAGAGTTCAGTGCTAGGACCATGGCTATTTGCAAAATACATTAATGGCTCAGATGTGAGAGTAGAGGAAAGAGTTTTGGAATTTGCAGATGTTGTGAAACTTAGATGAGTGCTGAATAGTGATCAAGGAACAGTGAGGATAGACAATATGGAATTGCTAGAGTACAGACGAAGGCCGTTTGACCCATCGTGTCTGTGCCTCATTTCCGTATCAGCAATCGACTCATTGTCAGAGGAAAGGGTGGAGTAGGTGTAGTTTTCAGTGAGATACCTATCTACTGACTAATACCTACTGAGTGCCTACCAATGAAGTGCACATCTTCCCTCCCATCCCCGCAAAAGAACACAGGCAAATGTAACAGGGTTTACAGAGCATACAGATGGGTCCTGAGTCCAACCCTTCTCACCACCACTTTCATTGAGGACAGTTTTTTTAAACTTTGGGAATTGCTGTACTTATGTCTAATTCTCCCGTCCCCTCTTCACCATGCTGTCACCTGAGTACTTCACTAACTCCATCTCACTATGTCTGTTTCTTCCTCCACTGATGTCAAGTATTTGCAACATGTTCTGTTTTATTTTCAGAATCTCAGCACCTGCAGAATATAGTTTTTGCACCAAGGCTATTTAACAGAGATCGAGAGTGTGGTTCTGGAAATGCACAGCAAGTCAGGCAGTATCGGAGGAGCAGGAGAATCAATGTTTCACTCCTGATGAAGGACTCATGCCTGAAACATCGATTCTCCAGCTCCTCGGATGCTGCCTGACCTACTGTGTTTTTCCAGCATCACATTCTCGACACTGATCTCCACCATCTGCAGGACTCCTATTTAACAGAGATGTTTGCAATCATTTTAAGAAAATGAAGAGAGACCATTTTCAATAGCCAATGAGGTCATATTCAATCAAGATGATTAACAAAGCAAAATAAAAATGCAGGAAATGTTTTTTAATGTGGTTAAGTCTCGGAATGCACTGTTTGGTACTGGATACAGATTCAGTAGTCACCTTCTGCACACAATTGGATAAATATTTGAAACAATAAATCTTCAGGGATATGACAGAAGACCAGGTTAGTTAGACCAAAATCTCTTCAACAGAGCTAACATACACTTAATGGGCCAAATAATCTCGTTCTGAGCTGTACATTTGATGGCTTGAGGAGATGATGATGTGGAGATACCGTGTTGGACTGGGGTGGACAAAGTCAGAAGTCACATGACACCAGCCGATAGTCCAACAGGTTTATTTGAAATGACAAGCTTTCGGAGCGCTGCTCCTTCATCACTGCCACTTCACCTGACAAAGGGGCTGTGCTCTGAAAGCTTATGATTTCAAATAAATCTGTTGGGCTATAACCTGATGCCATGTGACTTCTGACTTCGAGGAGATGAGGATGATAACCGTTCTCTTAAGCCAATCAGAATTTGCCTTTTTTTAATTTGGTTGAACAGTTGTGATGTCACTACACTGGCAGCTCCTATTGTTCACAAACAATGCTTTTCACTGTAATAAGGTTTATTTACCTGAATTAGTTTTGGGAAAAAAATTAGGGTGGCACAGTGGCTCACAGCATCAGAGACCTGGGTTCGATTCCAACCTTGGGAGACTATGTGGGGTTTGCACATACTTGCTGTGTTTGCATGGGTTCCCTCTGGGTGCTCCCATTTCCTCCCACAGTCCAGGGGTGTGTGGGCTAGCCATGGGAAATGCAGTGTTACAGGGATAACATGGGGGAGGGGACTTGATGGGATGCTCTTCAGAGGATCAGTGTGAACTTGATGGGTCGAATGGCCTGTTCCACATTTAGGGATTCTATTGAATTGCAAATTATCCACAACTGTTTAAGTGTAAAGGATCTTGACAATCCCTAGGTGACTGTGATGCTGGTCAAGTTTCATTGCAATTTAATCAACTAGCCAAAGTTTGAATCTGTATTTTTGGTTGAGAACAATGAATTAAACAAAATACAACTTAAGTTCTGAACAGTGCAGAATGGGAGAGGCTGAGCAGATGTGTAACTTGCTGTTGGAGTGACTTTCTCTACCTTCATGAAAACTGGTTACAGATCAATTGGGCTCTTCGTAAAAGTGATCAGTATCAGTCCACTGCATCAACAGTACTGTGGACTTCTTGTTTGCTGAGATGAACAATCAGAAGAGAAATATACAAGATGCTGGCTTTCAAGAAACAGGCTATATCTCTAACAAGTGGCAAAAGGATGTGACATGAGATTTCATCTCTCTCAGTAGTTAATTTAAACAAAGTTGAAGTTTTTAGCCCAAGACAGATGACATTGTGAAAGACCATAACAACACAGTTCCACCCTGAGCTCACAGCTGTAAGAAAGCTTCTTGTGATGTCAAGATTACTTACAGTGTGGAAACAGGCCCTTCGGCCCAACAAGTCCACACCGACCCGCCGGAGCGCAACCCACCCGTACTCCTACATTTACCCCTCACCTAACACTATGGGCAATTTAGCATGGCCAATTCACCTAACCTGCACACCTTTGGACTGTGGGAGGAAACCAGAGCACCCGGAGGAAACCCACACAGACACGGGGAGAACGTGCAAACTCCACACAGTCAGTCACCTGAGGCAGGAATTGAACCCGGAGTCTCTGGCGCTGTGAGGCAGCAGTGCTAACCACTGTGCCACCGTGCCACCCACAAAGGAGAGGTATCCATGAATAAGAAAAAACAAAATTGCTGGAGACACTCAGGTCGAGCAGCATCTGTGAAAAGGAAGCAGAGTTTACGTTTTGACTCCAGGAAAAGGTGGAATCTATGTGGTAGACCTGCTGCGCCTTTCCAGTAAGATATTTTTCAGCTCTGATCTCCAGCATCTGCAGTCCTCACTTTCTCCTTTGTTGGGAAAGATTGGGGGGATGGTTGGAGATGTAGCCCAGCTAGAGAGAGAGAATGACAGGTAGGCAGACAAAGGGATGAATTACAATAAGCCCATGGAGAAAGAACAGCTGATTAACAGGGACCAGAAATAGGTGAAAATGGGTTGGCTGAATTGAAAGTAACCCAAGACATGACAGGGCCTACGGTGTGTGAGGTGGTAAGGATATGGCCCAAAAATTATTGAACTCAATATTGAGTACTGAGAGCAGCAGAGTTCCCCAGGTGGAAAATAATACCTTGTTCTTCCAGCTTGCATTACTTGGTGTGGCAGGTGGTAAGGGAACCAACAAGGTACAAAAACATACTTGACCATATTTTCACTCATCTGCCCGCTGCAGATGTATCTGTCCATGATATCATCAGTAAGAGAGATCACCACACAGTCCATGTGAAGATAAAGTCTTTGTCTTCACATTAAGGATATCCTGTTGTGTGCTTAATCACTGTTCTGAATTGGATAGACTTCGAACAGATCTGGCAATTCTAGACTGGGCATCCATGCTGTGGGCCATCAACAGCAGCAGAATGATACTCCAACAAAATCTGCAACTTCTTGTTCCAATATACAGAGGACCCTCGATTATCTGACATTCGATTATCCGAATATTGGATTATCCGGCAAGATCACCAGATCCTGATGCTCAGCTAAATTACGTTATCCAGCATTCGATTATCCAGAATGCGATTAACTGAATGAAATACTCCTCACCGCGTCCTTCAGATAATCGAGGTTCCTCTGTATCCATATCCACTGTTACCAGCAAGCCAGGAAAATAACCCTGGTTCAATGGAGAGGGCAGGACAGCATGCCGAGAGCAGTACCAGGTGTACCTGAAAAAGAAGAGTCAATCTGGTGAAGCTACCAAACAGGACTACTTGTATGCCAAGCAGCATAAGCAGCAAGTGTTAGACAGAACTAAAAAAGTACACAGCCAACTGATCAGATCTACATGTTGATTGGCTGTGGCTAATTAAACAATTAGTGCCAGTTTTCAGCTATCGCTACTCTCCACATTATATCAAGTTGGATGTACTAGAAACTGAAGACTATGGGTCCTGAGAACATTCCAACAATAGTACTGAGGATGTGTGCTTCATAATCACCCATGTCCCCAGCCAAGCTGTCCCAGTTACAGCTACAACATCTACCTGGCAGTGTGGAAAATTGGTGAGGTATGTCCTGGACACCAAAAGCAGGACAAGTTCAACCCAGCCAATTTACGCCTGATCAGTTTTTTCTAATCATCAGTAAAGGGATGGAAGGTGTCATCAACAATGCTATCAAGCAGCACTCACTCAGTGTGAACCTGATCACTGCTGCTCAGTTTGCATTCTGATAGGGCCACTCAGCTCCTCACTTCATTCCAGACTTTCTTCCAACATGGACGAAAGACTAGGAGTTCAGAGGTGACGTGAGAGAGCCTACCCTGGACATTGAGTCTGCGTGTGAGTGATGTGGCATCAAGAAGCCCCAGCAAAACTTTGCAAGTAGCAAAGGAAATCAGAGGGAAATGTTTCCCTCTGACAGAGTCATGCCCGGAAGTAGGAAAGATAGTTGTTTGAGGGATCAGTCATCTTAGCTCGAGGATAGCTTGCAGGAATTCCTCAGAGTAGTATCCTAGGCTCAACTACCGTCTGCATCATTGTCAATGACACTGCCTCCATCATTAGGTTAAAAGTAGGAATGTTCATCATCATTTGTGACTCCTCGGATACTGAAGCACTCCACATGCATTTGCAGCAAGATCTGAACGACATCCAAGTTTGGACTGACAAGTGACAAGAAATATTAGTGTCACAGAGGTTTCAGGCAATGACCATTTCCAAGAAGTCAGAATTCAGTCATCATTCCCCGGCATTCAATAGCATTATCATCACTGGAATCCCCCATCATCAACCTCCTGCGTGTTACCGTTGAGCAGAAACTCAACTGGATGCATGATATAAGTACAGTGGCTACAAGAGCTGGTCAGAGATTAAGAATATTGAAGCAATTAAAACACCTCCTGACTCCCCAAACCTATCCACCATCTAGGAGTCAGGATTGTGATGGATAACTCTCCACTTGCCTAGACGGGTGCAGCTTCAACTACATTCAAGAAGCTTCTTACTATCCAGCATGCTTGATTGGCACCACATTCCCAAATATTCATTCGCTTCCTCCATCACTGACACTCAGCAACAGCAGTGAGTACCATCTACAAGATGCGCTACAGAAATTCACCCAAAGCTCCCTACACAGCACCTTCTAAACCCACAATCACTACCATCAAGAAGGACAAGGGCAGCAGATCCATAAGAACACCACCCCCAGCAAATTTCCCTCCAAACTACGTACCATCCTGACTTGGGAACTATATCGCCATTGCCTCAGAGTCATTCAGTCAAAATCCTCCCTCATAGCAATGTGAGTTTACCAGCAGTAATTGGACTACAGTGATTCAAGAAGATAGCTCACTAATAATACCTTTTCATTCATCCCATGAATGAATATTTAACAAAAAAAACTGTGTCCTTTGAAAGTAGGATTGCTAATTGTGTCAATTGTGTTTTGTGAGTTCACATCTAAGAAGAGTGTCACAGCTCTAGGTACAGAGATAAGATGAACACTTTAAAATAAATAATTGAGTGGAATTTAAAAGTATGGTTTAAGGAATTAAGGGGAGGAGAGATCAGACTATAATGCTGTAGTATTGATTCTGCGACATGCTTTCATTCAAGCATTGAGTGCGTGGAATGATAGCATCATGAATTTCCAGGGTAAAATTCAGGTTAATTTATTTAAAGTCTTAAAACAAACCTGTGAAATGACAACCTTTTCCTGAGAGTAGCAGATAAACCAGAAGAGTTAAGCACTTCACTCTCTCTATCACCTTCCTCAATTACTGATTGGTGCACCAGGCTCTAAATTCTCAGTGGAGGTGCTGCATGGAATGTTATGTTCATCAGACGTTGGAAGAGGAAAAAGGTGCAAGGAAGCGAAAGAGGGCATTAGCTGACAATATGCACTTGAACACTGACAATTGGTTAACTATCCGCTTGGGAACAGGAGGGATTGGAGTCAATGATTAGGATGCTCACCCCTGCTGATTGGGATTGATTTAATGACATTCAACTGTTTTAACTTTGCATTTCTTCCATTAGCACTCCAATAGTGTGTATGAACTGTTCATACTGGAGGGAACCAGGTGATGTAGGTATGGAACTGACTTGATGCAAGTTCAAGTTATTCTTCGTTAACTCTGTCACAATCTTAGCTCAGCGTGGTTTTACTCTGCTATTTCTCTATTTCTTTTGGGTTTCTCTTTCCTTTGTTTATTTTACTCTGTGGTTTTGCACCCTTCTTGTTTTTCTTTCTTTATTTGACCACTATAGCTACAGGGAGAGGCTGAATAGGCTGGGGCTGTTTTCCCTGGCATGTTGGAGGCTGAAGGGTGACCTTAGAGGTTTATAAAATCATGAGGGGCATTGAGAGGGTAAATAGACAAGATCTTTCCCCCAAGGTGGGAAAGTCCAAAACTGGAGGTTATATGTTTAAGGTGAGGGGGAAAGATTTATAAGGGATCTAAAGGGTAACTTTTTCACACAGAGGTTGATGCAATGAGCTGCTAGAAGAAGTGGTGGAGGCTGGTACAATTACATTTAAAAGACATCTGGATGGGTATATGAATAGGAAGGGTTTTGAGGGATATGGACCAAGTGCTGGCAAATGGGACTAGATTTGTCTAGGCTATCTGGTGGGCATGGACTGAAGGGTCTATTTCCGTGCTGCACATCCCTATGACTATGACTTTATGACACGCTCCACCTCAGACTAGACCCTTCTCTTTCTCTTGGCCTCCTTCGCTTCTACATGCACATTCTCTAACTCCAGGCTTTAACCTCCTTGTCTGTACTCCTATTCTGTATTAACATTCTTCCATTAATGATGAAGGTTGAAAATGTTATATGTTAACCATTTTAACACCTTTCTTGAAGGCAGTATAGCTGCTACTTACAGAAAAGGCAATGATGCAGTGCAGAGGATTTGAGAAGGACTGCATTGTAAGGATTTCCTTATTCCTTCATGGACTGAGGGAGTCACTGGCTTGGCCAGCTTTGGGTGCTCATCCCGAATTGTCCTTGAGAAGATGGTGGTAAGCTGTCTTTTTGAACACTTGCTGTCCATCTAGTGTAGGACTACTCATTGTGCTGTTAGGAAGACAATTCCAGAATTTTGACTCAGTAAAAAGGAACAAATGGAGGTCTAATTGAAAGTCAGGATGGTGTGTGGCTTGGAGGGGAGGTTGCCAATGATGGTGCTGCTATTGGAAGAGGTGGTGTGTTTGCAAGGTGCAGTCAAAAGAGTTTCGAAGTGTTGCTGCAGTGAATCTTGAAGTTGGTATACACTGCTGTGGCTGTGCATCAGTCATGGAGGGATGAATGTGTAAGGTGGCAATTGATGTGCCCAGTGTCTGTATCCTGTCAGTTTGATACCTCCGTTTTGTTTATTACTTACTGCAATCCTCGGCTTGAAGCTGATCAGCATTGCGCAGTGGCTTCACAAATTGATCCTTTTAAAACCAATGACAGAATCAGAGAAAGAACCATGTACATAACGGGTTAGTTCTAAGCCATGACCAGGACTGGACAGCTTTGCTCAATCGAAACGGCACAGGACTGAATTGTTGGCCATTAACAACTGCCTGCCAACATCGTCCACACCAGCTTGCAGTTATTACTATTGTCAGAGAGAGGACCTTTACTTTCCAGATAAAAGCATCTTACAACATCATAGAGGTGCTGAGATACAGATAATTATGTATTTCTGAAGCAGAAGTGGTTCTTTCCCAGCACAAAACGGCATTTAAGAGTTACACACAAGCAGGAGTTAAATCCCATTTAAAATTCTGGCATTATGCAACAAGAGGCAGGTGTCTGTGGGTAACATATCTATCACAGTCATGACGAAGTCATCTTGCAACCTGTTAACTTTGTAGTGAATACGTGCACTGACATCCTGTCACTGCCACTGAATAACATGGAGATGAGTAGTTGGCGCCTTCTCTTTAACACATCTTGAATTGATCAGATCTGTCTCGTTGGCTGTTTAATGGCACTTTCAGATCTCAGGATTTTTCACAGCAGGCTTCAGTGCTTCTGAATGCTAGCCTACAAAATTAACAATGTTCCTGTTACTCTTTCGTTTGGGGAGGTCAAATGCAACATGCAACACTGTCAAAAAACAGGATTTTTGAAAAAACAAAGGACAGGAAGGAGAAAAATGCATATAACTGAGAGGGAGAGCGGGGAGACGACAAATGGAAAAAAAAGATAGACAGCAGCAGAGAAAAGAAAAAAAGGCAGAGATAAAGAAGAGGGAAAAAGGACAGAGGGAAGTATAAAAGAGATGAGAAAAAGACAGTGAAAATCTCAAACGTAAAAGAAAAACAGAGGACAAGTGAACAAGAGGAAGAGGTGGCAGGAAGTGAGAGAATTTGGCAGCAAGACAGAGTTAGATAAATCAAGACAGAGAAATTCTGCAGATGAGAGAAGGAAGAGAAGGGAAAGAGAGCATGAGGGCATGAGGGCGATCGATCATGAAAACAAAATGGATGAGGAACAGAATAAAAGACCACATGAAAGAGGGAGAGTGCAAATGACATTTAAGAGATGGGCTGCTCAGACCTATACATAGATAGAGCTGGTGATTGTGTGACTTCTCCTGCATCACTTTCTTTCTGAATTTGGTGGCACAGATGTCAGATACTCAACGACAGATGGGAACAGCAAGTAAAAGCATCGCAGAACAGCGGGGAGCTCAAGTCACAAGAGATCAACTATCTGTTCAACAGATTCCCATTACCCTAAAGCCCCAGAAGTTGGAAGGCCAACAAGAATGGCACAGCTTTTAGGGAGAGAATTTAGCAGCTGCTAGCACGCATGTATACATCTACAGACGCACAAACCTCAAAACAGGAAGGGAAAACTGGCATTCTCATGCACTGTTGGGTACCTATGGTGTCCTGTGTCTGTTTCATGTCGCCATATCCAAATTTGATTAACTCCCTCATGTAGAGGCTACTGTGGCCTGAAGTCACCTTTTATTTTGACCTGATTTTAATTCAAGCCCGACCTCCACATGAGAGATTTGCTTGAGCTCACGCTGTTAAGTAGGAAAATAAAAATCAGTCAGCGTTCTTCATTAAGGTAACAACTCTCCCATTCCACCATCCCACTCCTCAGCTGGTAAATGTAAAATTAAAAACAAAATAAAAACAAGGTGTTGGAAACACACAGCAGGTGAGGTGACAATCTGTGGAGAAAGGAAATAGTTTAAGGTTAATGTTTCAGGCCTATGACTCTTTATTGCCAGGGAAAGGATCCTTAAACTGAGACATTAACCTAAATATTTATTCCCTCTTCAAAGATGCTGCCTGAGGTGCTGAATGCTTCCAGCATTTCCTGTTTTAATTTCACATTTTTTTTAGCATCTACAGTATTTTGATTTTCAAGTAGTATAGATGTTGAGATTTATAAATATAAACTGTAGTATTTGTTTGTAGAGCCTGTTTGGATAAGGAAGTTGGGGACTAGAGAATTGTTATGATCTATGGGCTGGTAACTGAGTAAGGATCGTTACCCACACTTTCAGAAACCTTCACTTATGTCCTCTAAGCTTCACTATTCCAAAGTACTGCTGGTGGGTCTCCCAATTAATTGAATTGTATCCAAACTCTGGTACCTCCACGTCTTAATTAAGAGGAAGGAATGGACTGGTGGTTTCTATTGTTGGACTGTTAGGACCATGAGTCCCATGTGATGTGGTTCAAATCCAACCACAGCAGATGGTGGAATTTGAATTGAATTTGACAAAACTCTGAAATTGGGAGTCTAGTGATGACGGTGAATCCTTTGTCAACTGTTCGGAAAAACCCATCTGGTTGACTGCTGTCCTTTAGGGACGGAAACTGTTGTCCTTACCTGGTCTGGACTTCAAACCTGCAGCAATGTCATTGACTCTTAGCTGCCCTCTTGGCAATTAGGGATGGGCAATAAAAGTTGGCCTGGCCAATGATACCCTCATCCTTAATAAAAGCAAGTTGACAGTAAGTCTAATTTACCCATCAGACCTATGTTTACTGATGATAATGGTCCTGATCATGTAGTACCTTGGCTTTAATATTCTCATCCTTGTTCTCATAGAATTATAGAATCCCTATGGTGTGGAAACAGGCCATTTGGCTCAACAAGTCCATACTGACCCTCTGAAGAGTCCACCCAGACTCATTATCACACCCTATTTGTCTACATTTCTCCCTGACTAATGCACATAACTTGCATTTCCCTGAACACTATGGGCAGTTTAACTTGGTCAATTCACCTGATTCAAATGTCTCATGGGCCCCACCCCTTCCAATTCCTGTAATGTCCTTCAGCCCCCAACTCCCCGAGGCATCTGCACTCCTCTAGCTCTGGCCTCATGACAATCCTACTCATGAGCCATGGGACTTTACTCACTGGAGTTTCGAAGAATAAGAGTTGATCTCATTGAAACATATAGGATTCTTAAGGGACTTAACAGGGTAAATGCTGTGAGGATATTTCCCCTCATGAGAGAGCCTAGGACTAGTGGGCATAGTCTCAGAACAAAAAGGCACCAATTTAAGACCGAGATGATGAGGAATTTCTTCTCTCAGAGGGTTGTGAGTCTTTGGATTGCCACAGAGAGCTGTGGAGACAGAATTCTTGGCTGTAGTTAAAGATGAGAGGCTAGATTCTCAATTTATTGGGGAATCAAAGGTTATGAGGAAAATGTAGGAAAGTGGACATGAGGGATGTCAGATCATACATGATTCCAATGAATGGTGGAGGAGGCTTGAGGGGCTAAATGACTTACTCCCTTTCCTTGTTTTTAGTCTCATCACCAATTGTAATTGCTCCAATTATTGGTAGCTGTGCTTTGAGTTGCCTAGATCTCAAGTTTTGTAACACTGTCTCAATCTTCTCCATTTCAGTAACTCACTTCCCTCAATGAGGGCACTCTTTAAAACTGACCACTTTGATAATGGTTTTGACCATCAGACATAATAGATCCTTTCGTAGGTTAGTGCCATTTATTATTTATATTGTTACTGAACAGTACCTTAGGGCATTTTATTAGTTTATAGGTGCTCTGAAAAATCATGTTGCTGTTATTATTGAGTGGAAAAAGTGAGGACTGCAGATGTTGGAGATCAGAGCTGAAAATGTGTTGCTGGAAAAGCGCAGCAGGTCAGGCAGCATCCAAGGAACAGGAGAATCAACGTTTCGGGCATGAGCCCTTCTTCAGGAAATGAATTTCCTGAAGGACTTCATGAAGAAGGGCTCATGCCCGAAACGTCGATCCTCTTGCTCCTTGGATGCTGCCTGACCTGCTGCGCTTTTCCAGCAACACATTTTCAACAGTTATTATTGAGTGACCAATTTGTGAAAAGAATAACTTAATTAACTCATTTAATATTTACTTAGCAATAAGCCATTTGGCCCAAGTAACCTACTTTACTATTCTCATAGATCATGGCATCTTAATTCCAAATGACCAAAGTTTTACCATTTTATTCCCAACCTTGAGAGCTCAAATTGTCATGACACCTATAACCATTTTTGGGGAGAGAATTCCAGGTATTTCCAACACTTGTCTGGGAAGAAATGAGCTGTCGGTCCTGACTGAACCATATCTAATTTTAAGATAATGTACTTCTCTTTGGGTATCCCTTCTCATAAATTAGTTTCTCCATGGATGACTAATCAGTTTTAGCCACCTTGATTTTCCACACTCAAAGGAAGATAAGTTTACATAACTTTCGCTTACAATTAAACCCTTTAGTCTTTTGTGAATCTGAGTTGCACATTCCCCCTACAGACAGTATGTCGTCCTGAAGGTATAGCACTCAAAGCTAAATGCAGGATCTGCTCAGGATCCGATAAATGTTCTGTAAAATAGAACACTGCTTCTTCCAGTCTGCATTTCAGCTGCCATGCAATAAAGACTAAAATTCTATTATAATTTTTAATTGCTTTTTCTATCCAACTGCCAGCTTTTAATGTTCTGTCTGCTTCGATTCCCAAATCTCTTGTTCTTTCATAGTTCCTGGTTTCTTGTTGTATGGAAAATGCTCTGATCATTCTCTCTTAGATCCAGAATACAAGACCTCTTACTTACCTATACTGAATCCCATTTTGCCCATTCACAATCTATTTCCCAGTCTAACCTTCACCTGCTATCTTCACCCACTGAGTCTCCTAAGTTAGTGACACCTGGAATTTATATTTGCAGCTTTCTAATCCTTCATCCAAGAGGTGAGCCTATTGAAATATGCAAAATCTTGAGGGAATGTGACAGGGTGGATGCTGAAACGATGCTTCCCGTTGCTGGAGAGACTAGAGTGAGGAGATCTAGTGGAAAAGTAAGGGGTCTTCCATTTAAGGTGGAGATGAGGTGAATTAGTTTCCCTCTGAGGGTCATGGGTCTAAGGGATTCCCTTCCCCAGACACCAGGGGAAGTAGTGTCATCAAATATATTTGAGGTAGAGGTAGATAGATTCTCGACTAACAAGAACCAAAATGGGACTCGAAACGTTAACTTTGATTTCTCTCCACAGATGCTACCAGACCTGCTGAGCTTTCCCAACAATTTGATTTGTGCTTCGACTGACAAGGGAATTTCAGCTCAAGTTTGATCGAAAGGCAGATTCAAGGGGTCAAATAGTCTAATCTTGATCCTCTTTGGTATAGTGTATATGAATGAACGTGGTGAAAAGTGAAATCACAGAAAGGGGGGGGCCATCCTTTAGTACATTCTACAATGAAAATATGTGCCCTTTACCACCAATCTCTCTCTCTCTCTCTCTCTCTCTCCAACACGTCCAAATCTGGTCAAAAGATTGCATTCAATATAGGCACTCCCAGCCTTTCCTGTGTGGAACCTTTCAAATAGCTTCTGAGAATTCTTTTTGATGTTGTCTGTAAATGCTTCCATCTTTACCTTATTACTGTCCACTTTAAAGAATTCAATGGGATTAGTTATCCCCTTATCCCCTAATGAAGCCAAATTGACTCTTTCTGATCAATTCAAGAGCTCTGTTATTATCTGTAATGTGCTATTTTATTAGCCTACCTACAAGTGACTTTAAAATGACAAGCCTGTAGTTTCCTAGTTTCTCTCTCTTGTCAATGTTAAATAATGGAGTGACATTAGTAATTTTCCAGTCGAATGACAATCCCAGAAACAAGAAGGCTTTGAAAGATTATGACTAATGCCTCTGTAATTTCCTCACCTATTAATTTTAATACTCTGGGATGGAAACCATGAGGTCCTGGAAATGTGAAAATTCTATGTTTCAAAAGTGGCAGGAATCCCAGTCTTTACAGAAATGCAATAAAAATACTTTGGCTCAGAGACATTTCTGTTCAATGATTTCATAACTGGTAACTATAAGTGGATGATTCTCAATGGATATGATCTGTTTGGGAAGATCATTTACAATGCATAACTTTGCAGATTTGAGAACACAAGCTGGTTTTGTTATGCTTGTGAAATATATGTAGGTGTGAAGCAGACTCCATTTTTGGAGCTGTATTGCTTCTATCATTAAAAAAAAAATTCTCAGTATGTTGCTGATGATCCCAGAAAATCTTCAGTTTAGGGCTTTCCTGATTCTCTGAAGAATAAATGTCCAACTGGGATAGATTCTGTTAAATAGAGACTTGTAAAAGAACTCCCGTCAGTTTTATTTTAATTTTTCTCTTGCTTCATACATTTTTCTCACTCATTCGCTTTCTTTCTTTCTCATGTACTACCTGTCATTCCGACCTTGTGTCTCACTCTCCTGTTCCCCTATTTATCTCTCACTGCAATGCCTTCCTCATTTGTCTCTTCTCTGATTCAAATATGAATAGCACTTCGTGCCCTCTCCCCTTCGCTTTCTCCCTGCTCAATATTTTACTCATTCACCCATAACACTTTCTCGCTCTGTGGCAATCTTCTTCATTTGTGAGATATGGGCCTTGCTGGCTGGCCAGCATTTATTGCTCATGCATTGAGAAAGTGGTGGTGAGCTGCCATCCATGTGTTGTGGGTTTATACACACTACCATTAGGGAGGGAATTCCATGATTTTGACCCAACAACAATGAAGGAACGGCGATATATTTTCAAGTCAGGATGGTGAGTGACTTGGAGGGGAACTTGAAGGCAGTGGTGGTCCTATGTATCTGTTGCCCTTGTCCTTCTAGGTGGAAGTGGTCATAGGTTTGGAAGGTGCTGTCTGAGGATCTTTGGTGAATTTCTGCAGTACATCTTGTCAATAGTACACACCACCACTACCAAGCGTCAGTGATGGAGGGAGTGGATGCCTATGGATTTAGTGCCAATAAAGCGGGCTGCTTTGTCCTGGATGGTGTCAAGCTTCTTGAGTGTTGTTGGAGCTGTACCCATCCAAGGAAATGGAGAGTATTCCTTTACACTCCTGACTTGTGCTTTGTAGATGGTGGACAGGCTTTGGCAAGTCAGGAGGTGAGTTATTCCTCGCCTCTGAATCACTCTTGTAGATGTCATGTTTATGTGGCAAGTCCAGTTGAGTTACTGGTCAATGGTAACCCCCAGGATGTTGATGGTGGAGGATTTAATGATGGTAACACCATTGGATGTCAAGGGGCAATGGTTTGATTGTCTCTTATTGGTCTTATTATCTCAGACCCTTTCTCATACCCCCTCTCTCTGTTGTTTTCTTTCATTTAAATGATTTCCTTCGTAGCAATGCCTTGTACTCTCCTTTCCATATGTTCTCAAGCACTCAAAAATTCACATACGCATCAACAATTACCTGTTAATAAGTGTGCAAAGGTAAGTCTATCTGTATCTGTATAAACAGGATGGCAATTTCCCCATTCTGAAAACTTAAGTACAAAAGTTTAGGTTGGTACTTTAATATTGTACTAAAAGAGTGCTGCATTGTGTGGGATATACCTTTTTCAGTTAAGCTGAGGACACTCTGCTTTTGCTAGGTAGACATAGAAGATCCCATGACACACTGTAAAAAGAAGGCACAGAGGAGTTATTGTCAATGCCCTGGGGTCAGCGCGATGGCTCAGTGGTTAGCACTGCTGCCTCACAGCGCCAGGGACTTGGGTTCAATTACACTCTCGGGCGACTGTCTGTATGGAGTTTGCACATTCTCCCAGTGTCTGTGTGGACGTCCTTCAGGGTGCCCTGGTTTCTTCCCACAATCCAAAGGTGTGCAGATTAGGTGCACTGGCAATGTTAAATTGTCCATAGTGTCCAGGGATGTGTAGGCTAGGTGGATTAGCCATGGGAAATGCAGGGTTACAGGAATGGGGTAGAGGGTTGGGTCTGTGTGGGATGCTCTTCATTTGGTTGGTGTGGGCTGAATAGCCTGCTTCTAACAGGACCAGACAGCATAGGTACATGGAAGATGTTCCCGATGGGGGGGGATGTGTCCAGAACCAGTGGTGACAATCTGAGGATTTGATCATTTAGGAAGGAGATGAGGAGACATTTTTTCAGCCACAGCGTGGTGAACCTGTGGAATTCATCGCCGCAGTAGTTGATGGCAAAACATTGAATGTATTCAAGATGCAGCTAGATATGGCACTTGGGGCAAATGGGATCAAAGGTTATGTGGAGAAAGCAGGATTAGGTCACTGAGTTGGATGATCAGCCATGATCGTGATGAATGGTGAAGCAGGCTCGATGGGCTGAATAGCCTCTTCCTACTCCTTTTTTCTCTGTTCCCACATTGTAGTTTTCGGCAAAGATTTGTCCCTCATATCTGTATCCCTTTACAAAACACCATATATTATGATCATTATCACATTGTTATTTCTGTGAGTTGGCAGAAGAACAAATTGGTCATGTTTTTTTCACCATCACAATGACTAGATGTTGTTATTTTTAAATGATTTGGGTTTGTGCAAAAGACTATCTAATAATGACTTGTTTTTCTTCACTTAAACCATGTATGCCAGACCTGATCAATGATTGCGAAGTCACATGTGAGGCAGAAGGTTACTGCTTTGAGTTAACTCCAGGCTAACTCAAGTGTGGTAGAGATTCCTTAACCAAAAAAATTTTCAGAGAAAGTTTTAAACCAACTCCCTGTTGTCTGCACAACAATAGGCTTTTAATGAGCTGATTTGAGTCTTCTTACTCTGCTATTCTCCTACGATTGATTAACATTGCAGGAGTCTTTTGATGCCAGTGAAAATTAGTTTGTATTTCAGCATGTTAAATACTAACTATATACAGGACAAGACTACACCTGTATGAGGGTGCTGCTGGAGAGAACCATCTCTGAGTAATCATATGCTCTTACATCAATTCCCAATTTTGACAAAAAAAATGACAGAATTATGGCAATCTTATGCCCATTGATCCACCAAGGCACAATTTTTTTCAAGTGGGACTCTAAATTGACAGTAATTGCTCCTACTCAAAGTAGTTATAGCTTTGCTACAATATTTAAATCAGGGTTCTCTGCAGGATCCTGATGTGATGATCAGATACAGATTGGCAGAATGTACTCTGCCCATCGGAACCGAGTGACAGCAGCTTCAGCATCTGATAGGGAAGCTCTGGTAACATATTTCAGATCAAATCCTAAAAGGATTCAGATGTTGCTCCATCAACAAGATTCCCAGAGACACCTCGCCCCACCCACAATAGCAGTCCTTGAAATGGCATTGGACATTTGTATGTTCCTTGAGTAGTTGTTTATGGGCTGTTGCTGTGTACAACTCAATGCGAATAAGTGTAAAAGAATGAATTAGAAGAAATCTCAAGTGCCATCAAAACCATGTTCACCTTCACAGTTTTCAGAAATGTGAGCTCCTGCAGGTAAGGGATATCATCCCGGGAAATTGAACTTTTCCCATTTTGGGCACTTCAGTGTTAGTATCAAATCAGACCAACATCAGGTGAAGCATAGGCATTTCATGTGCCTAGTTTTCTAGCAAATCCATATTTAGAGAAGGAAATAAAAAGCTTTAGGCATAAACCTCAGAGAAAGGATGATTTGATCCTGACAAACATAAGTTTAAAAATCAAAATCATAGATAAGTATAAGCAGAAAATGTATTTGGTTTAACAATAAGAAAGAAGGAACTGATTTTTATAATTTACTCAGGAGATGTGGGTGTCTCTGGCTGGGCCAGCATTTTTTGCTCATCACTAACTGCCCTTATGAAGGTGGTGGTGAGCTGCAGTCTATTTAGTGTAACTAGTCTCATAGTACCATTGGGAGGGAGTTCCAGGACTTTGACCCTGTGACTTTGAAGCTATTGCAACACATTTCTGAGTCTGGATGGAAAGTGGTTCTCGCAAATGGTGGTCTTCTCATGTATCTGCTGCTCTTGTCCTCCTAGGTGGGCATAGTTGTGTGTTTGGATGGTGCTGTCTGAGGACATTTGATTATTTTTTGCCATACTTCTTGTAAATGGTTCACCCTGCTGCCACTGTTGTAAGGAATAATTACTTATCAATGTGATTCCAATCACATGAGCTGCTGTGTTCTGGACTGTGTTAAACTTGAGTGTTGTTGGAGCTGCACCCGTCCACACAGATAGGGATTATTCCATTATACTCCTGACTTGAAGCTTTTGGGGGTCAGGAGTTGAGTTAATCATTGCAGAATACCCAGCTCCTGACCTGCTCATGTGGCTGGTCCAGTTCAATGGGATATTAATAGTGGGGATTCAGTGATAGTAATTCCATTGAACATCAAGGGACAATGTTTAGATTGTCTCTTGTTGAAGATGGGCATTGCCTGGTACTTGTACAATGAAAATGTTACAATTCAATTGTCACCCAAGCCTGGATGTTGTCCTGATCCTTTTACATTTGGGCATTGACTAAGGAGTCATGATTGTGCTGCAAATTTGCAATAATCAGTGAAAATCCCAGTCTGATCTAATGATGGAGGGGGAAATCACTGGGGAAGCAGCTGAAGATAGCTGTCCTGAGGACACTGCCCCGAGCAACTGCTGCAATGATGTCCTCGAGCTGAGATGCCTGATCTCCAGCAACTACAGCCGTTTTGTTTTTTTTTTTGCTAGGTACAATTCTAACCAGCACAGCGATTTCCTCCTGCCTCCCACTGATTGCACAGTACATTCTTGGCCACATCAGTGATTCCTCCAAGTTGTGTTTTGTGTTGAAGCGTATTGATTTATCTGCTGTTGCATGATGCAGTATGTGATTAATGACTGATTGACATTTTAAAGAAATATCAAACTCAAGAAGCACATTACCCAATGTCCCAAGTTATTTGTTCATCCTGATTCAAAAACGTGCCCATCCCAACAATAAGTATCTCCAGGGTAACTAACATCAATCCCTTTTCTTTCTCCTCTTTGTTTTCACCCAGTTTAACTTGGGAGAACCAGTATTGATTGATCTCTCTTCCCCATCTCCTCCTGTCAGTCATCTATTCCTCTTTTGATCCACCTTCATTTAACCCTCTCACCATTATATCCTCTCACCTGGCCTTAGGCCCTCCCTGTCCTCTTCTCTTTGACAGTTCTCTTTGAGACGTCACTCCCCTCATCACATCTCGCTTTCCACATCAACTGACCATATAATTTCAATCTCTTCATGGCCATTTTCTTTAATGCTCCTACTTCTACCCTCTTTTTGATGTATGCCATGTGTCTGCATGGTATAACAAAGCCAGTCTCATAATTGTCTTGCAGATTCTTCCTTTCAATTTTAACAACCCTTTTCCATCAGTTAACACCCCACTACGCCTCTTCCAACTACTCTGACTAGAGCTAATCTGTTACTTAATTTCCATTTCCATACTACCTTCTTTCACCACTGGGTACTGGAAACCATTCACTTTCTCCAAGGCTTGTCCAAAATCTTTCCTTCATTCTGATGCTGTTCCTGAGGCACAGCCCATTAATTGACTCATTGGTCTACTGACTTTCATGTCTTCCCGAGCTAACTCTTCATTGGATTAAATAATTTTTCCTTAAAGTGAAACTCTTCTGGGGCAACAGTCTTGAATTAATTTGTTGTTGCCCAGTGGGCTGTGAGTATTTTCAATTAATCTTATCACAGTAAGTCTTCCAGATTCCTCACAAGGATCTTCTGCTGGCAAGCCCTTACTTCACCTTCCATCCAGTGTTCAATGGAACCTTCTGAGAGCCAGAGTTTGCAGGAGCATAGACTAAACTGGATAGATTTTGTTCAATTAAGTCTGATATAGTGAATAATAATCTATACCAGGAAAGCATATAACACCACACAGGACCTGCATAACCCTATAAGTTCTTCGAAAGAAGTATCCAATTAGTTCCACTTCCCAGTTCTATTCCTATAGCCCTGTCATTCCTTTGTAATGTATTTCCTTTTACCTGTTGAAAGTTACGATTGCATCTGTTCCCACAACTCTTTCAGTCAACAATTTCCTGGTCATTGAAAATTATTAAACAAATGCATAATGCCATTTCCTCTCATCTTCTCCCAGTTCACTTACCAAATATTTTACATACATTTGAAGTATGAGAAAGATATGTCAACGTCCACAAGTGCCACTTGCCAGATATCACACACTGTTATAGGTGCAAAGCAAGCTCCACATGTAACTGCTGAACTTCAATCTGAGACTGACAAGTACATTCCACTCTGCAAAGTCCCCTGGCCAATCTCAGAGTGACAGTATTGTCTGAACTGAATTCCAACACTCATCATTCTACCAACTTAATTGAAGCGGTAATTGTATTAAAAATACACACTCAAGACTTTGACATTTCAAATTCAACCAGACACAAGGGAGGTGACGGTCTAATGGTATGATCACTAGATTATTAATCCAGGGGTCCATGCAACATTCTGGAATTGTGTGTTTGCGTCCTGACATGGCAGATTGTGGAATTTGAATTCAGACTCTGGAATTAAGAGTCTAATGATGATTATGAATCCATTGTCGATTGTCGGAAAAACCTATCTGATTCACTAATGTCCATAAGGGAAGGAAATAGCCATTCATACCTGGTCTGGCTTGCATATGACTCCAGACCCACAGCAATGTGGCTGATTCTTAACTGCTATCTAATCAATTAGGGATGGGCAATAAATGCTGGCCTGGCCACATTCAAAGTAATTTGAGGGAGTTAAGCCCTTTACTAAGTAGTACCTGGCAAAAACTGCTTCTTCATTAGGACTGTGTAGGACATTGAGGGCTCAGAAATAGCCTGACATAACTATATAGGTAAAAACAATGACTGCAGATGCTGGAAACCAGATTCTGGATCAGTGGTGCTGGAAGAGCACAGCAGTTCAGGCAGCATCCAACGAGCAGCGAAATTGACGTTTCGGGCAAAAGCCCTTCATCAGGAATAAAGGCAGTGAGCCTTGAAGCGTGGAGAGATAAGCTAGGGGAGGGTGGGGGTGGGGAGAGAGTAGCATTGAGTACAATGGGTGAGTGGGGGAGGAGATGAAGGTGATAGGTCAGGGAGGAGAGGGTGGAGTGGATAGGTGGAAAAGGAGCTAGGCAGGTCGGACAAGTCCGGACAGGTCATGGGAACAGTGCTGAGCTGGAAGTTTGAATATAGTCATTCATATAACCTTTGGATGAGATTGTCAACCAACATCCATTCAGTAGTATAGACATGGAAGGGATTTCCTCCTGCCCCGATCAACATGGTTCCCATCAATGCTATCATCACATTGGTTTTAAAGTGTTATTCAAGATGGTTGTTGTCTTACCCTACATGGGAAGAGTCACTGTACCTCAAAATAATTGAATGTTAAATACTTTGGAATATTGCTGAGAGACATGATAAAGCTCTGCAACAATACAATTCTTTCTTTAATCTGCTTTCCAATTTCGGAATGCTGATTAACTAAGTAAGGCCATCACTGTGTCAACTCAATAATAAAATGATTAATAATATATTTTATCTCCATAATGAACTGCTGTAATGATATCAGGAGGTACTATATTAATTTGGAACGAATAAATATTTCATTCAGGAAAATGAATTATTATCTTAAATGTTTCACTTGTCCATTTGTGGATTAATTTGAAAATGGAATAAGTTTGGATTGTATTGGGATGCTGGGTCATCTTCAATAGTGCCTGCCTAATTTGAACTTCAAAAAGCTTTCTAGTCCAGCAAACTAACCCATTCCACAGGCCACTCATGGAATCCAATGGCCATCCCAGATTTCCATAATCTTTTCCTAGCACAGATGATTCAACTTCAATTATGGCTCATTTGACACTTTTCACCTCTGGCCTGCAAGAAAATGGAGGTGGAAGCTGGGATTTCCAACAGTAACAGCCAGAAAAATTACCAGCCTCCCCATTTACAAGCTCACCATTTCCTGGTTCCACAGACTTTCCTTCCTTTATCATCAAGACTCGTTACACCCCCTTCTAAGAAAGATAGAAATAGTGAATCATGCTACTTCCCACAACCATACCATCATTAAACAACAAAGAAATCTTTACACTCCAGGTAGTAATTAATAAGTGTGGAAAAGTGTTGTGCTGGAAAAGCACAGCAGGCCAGGCAGCATCTGAGGAGCAGGAGAATCGACATTTCGGGCATAACCCCTTCTTCAGGAATGAGGCTGGTGTGCCAAGCGGGGTGAGATAAAAGGTGGGGGAGGGGCGGTGGGAATACGATAGGTAGAAGGAGGTGAGGATGAGGGTGATAGACTGGAGAGGGGGTGGGGGCGGAGAGGTTGGGAAGAAGA
>NC_057740.1:9431557-9456498 GCF_004010195.1 Chiloscyllium plagiosum
GGTGTAAAGATCGGTGCGCCAAACTACCACCGCGCCTCCCTTGTCTGCTGGTTTGATGGTGAGGTTGGGGTTGGAGCAGAAGGAGTGGAGGGCTGCATTTTGTGAGGGTGAGAGGTTGGAGTGGGTGAGAGGGGTGGACAGGTTGAGGCGGTCAATGTCGCGGCGGCAGTTGGATATGAAGAGATCGAGGGCGGGTAAGAGGCCAGCACGGGGTGTCCAGGTGGGTGGGGTGTGTTTGGAGGCGGGAGAAGGGGCCGTCAGAGGGTGGGCGAGAGTCCTGGTTGAAGAAGTAGGCGCGGAGGTGAAGGCGGCGGAAGAAATGCTCGATGTCTAACCGCGTGTCGAACTCATTGATCCGGGAGCGTAGGGGGATGAAGGTGAGGCCTCTGCTGAGGACTGATCATTCACTCTCAGAGAGGGGGAGATCCGGAGGGATGGTGAGAATATGGCAGGGCTGGGAGCTAGGACCTGGGTCCTGGTGTGGGGCTGGAGCTGGGAGTGGGGGCGGAGTTAGTCGTGGGGGCGGAGTTGGTCGTGGGGCGGAGTTATTTGTGGGGGTGGCGATCGACGTGGGGCAGAGATCGACGTGGGAGTGGCGTAGTGTGCGGTGTGGTCCTTGAGCAGGTGAGTGACGTCACTGGGGGCGGAAGTTGCTACGACGACAGCAGCTCTGGGGGCGGAAGTGGCTGCGGTGACGGCCACTCCGGGGGCGGAAGTGGCGCACCTGGCAGAAATAGCGCTGGTCCCGGTGGCCGTGAATCCGGCGGCGGCCACATATCTGTCAGCGATGATCTTCCTGGCGATCGTGGAGGCAGTTGTCTGGGCGGTGATCGTGGAGGCTGCATGGTCGGTTGTGGCTGTTGTCCGTGCAGCGGTGGGGGCGGAATTGACGTCACCGTTCGCCGCGGCGGTGGTGGCTGCAGTGGCCGTGTGGGCAATAGCGCCCGAGTGGTTCCGGAGGTCTTGAGAAGGTTCAGGAACGGTCGAGGAAGCCGGAGTGTGGGGGTGAGCACATGAAAGTTTTTTGTACTTACTTTCTTTGGTTTCAGTGTATGAATTCTTTGCAGGTCCTTTGCAGGTCTGGGACAGTGTTGTCCTGAGCTGGGGTAGGGCTGACTGCAGGGAGTGTAGGTAGCGGTGCATGACTGCGAGCGTGGATTTCAGTGTATGAATTCTTCTGAGGATTTCAGTGTATGAATTCTTCTGAGGATTAATTAATAAATACCTTATAAACTCGTGCAATGCCAGGACCATCATGAAAGCCAGTTTCTCATCCATGGACTGCACCTACCTTTCCTGTTGCCACGGAAAGGCTGCCAACAACATCAAAGACCCTTCCCAGCTCAGTTATACTCTTACAATCACTTCCGGCAGATAGAAGATACAGAAGCTTGAACACTCCTACCAAAAGGTTCAAGAACAGCTTCTTCCCCCCTCTTGTTAGACTGCTGAATAGACTCTCTAACTTCAAGTCTAATATTTATCTTGCTTTTGTGCACCTCCTGTGTACCTGTAACATTGTGTGCCTCACTCTGTCTAAACACCAATTACCTATATGACCTTGAATGTTGTGGTCTGCCTGGACTACTCACAAAACAAACTTTTCACTGTATGTAGGTACATGTGACAGCAATCAAATCAAATCAAAGATATCAGGTAGCTTTCTCCATCTCCTGCACCTTTAAAAGGAGTTAGTGATCGCTTAGCTAGTGAAAAGATGCATAGACATAACTTCCAAAATCTATTTCAAAATGTAATTGGCATAGCACATACTTGTTCATCGTAATTTAACAATTTTGTACAAATGTTTTGGAAAATATAAACAGTTGGTTTTGGCTTTGAATGAAAAATGGATGCTTCAAGGTATAAACACTCTCATTCTTACATCCTTCTCAAATGCAAGAAGGATCGTGCCCCAAGAAACTAATATTATTCAATGATTTTTCACCATATTAGTCAATGGTGTTAAAGATAAAAACTGGCTCTGTAATGTTTCTTACCAGTTATTATTGATACATAGAAACCAAGCTTCTTCAATGGCTATGAGGAAAAGTGCTGTTAGATACGGACAGGTCCAAGTGTGATTAAGGTGCTATGTGACCTACTGACACTGCTCATTTGTTTCAATAACGTAGTGCTAATGTCATTGGTACCAGCACTCCAGAGCTCCCAGATTAACATTCTGGGCTCATGGGTTCAAATCCTACCATACAAATTGAGGGAATTGAATTAAGAGCTAAAGTCAGAAATTGAAAGATGGTCTGAAACCATTATCATTTGTCATTAAAACCTATTAGATTTAGTGACGCCCTTCAGGGAAGGAAATCTGCTGTCCTTACCTGACCTGGACTATGTGACTCTAGATCTAAAGTAACATGGTTGACTCTTTACTGCCCTCTAAAATATCTAAGCAAAATTGTAAAAAAAAAGCCACTTTATTTCAGTCTCTAGACTGACCGGTGTCACTTGCATTTCATAGTCAGCTTGCTCTTAAAAAGTGTCAACAACAACTCCCTCTGATTTCTGTCCATCTCTTACACTCTGCTTGCTTTCAATAGCCCATTATTCAACATGCAAAGAATTGAATGCAATATTTTACTCGACATATTTTCTCTGTTCAATTCCTTGGGACATTTTCGTTCAAGATCTTGTGGCTGAATGACTTGAATGTTGAACAACCGACTTCACAAACACCAGTTGAAATCATACCTGACTTACTTACTAAACTTCAGTATTCTGTAATGCACAGAGTTCAAATCTTGGGCTTTTGCGCTGCAAGGGAGACTTGATCAGGACTAGGCATGCCAAACTGTGAAAATCATAGCTAATGACCTGGATCAGAGATTGAGGTGCAAGTGTAGCTTAAAATGCAATTGCTCCGGGCTGAACACTGAAGGAGGTTAATCGAGAAATTGGGAGCCTTAATTGTGTGGCATCTCCCAAAGGCAGGAGGACAAGCTTAATGAAAATGTGCTCGAAGATGGAGTGCAATTCAGCAGCATGTTTGGAAGTACAAACAGTTCAGGACAGTGAGAATGAGATACAGAAGAACTTAAAGAAAATTAGGACACCTGCATGTTATTGAAAAATGTTGATCCCAAATGGCAGAATCCAGCATCTAGAATGAGTGGAGAGATGTGAACAATCTCAAACATTAGGCTTACCCTCGCAGGAATGGAAAGCAACCTCAAGGCTGTGAAATCTGCTGCCCTTGGTTATAATTTATTAATGGTAATGAAAAATAAATGAGGAGCAGGTTTTGAAATTATAGCCTTTAAGAACCTTACTTACGAGGAAGAAATGGCTAGAGAAGGTAGTTCCTCCAGCAAGGATTGAGAAATTGTTCTCTTAAACCTTTAATGTTTGATTTTCTCCAACTGTGAAGACAGATTGCAGTAAAACAAAAAGCAGCTTGTAGTTAGTGACCCTGAGGTAAACTCCTCTCCCCATAATACGTTCCAGTGTGTGGAATAGGAACTGTGAGCTGAGATGCCTGATCAATATACCACTCACTACATACAATCACAGGAGATCTAAGATCACTTCAAGTGAAGTGACAACCATTAAAGGTCGTTGCCCACATTTGGCTGATCAGTTTATGTGTGTGCTCTGTTGATGGACGCCTGGTATTCTGGCTGTTCCCTTGCCTCATGGACTAACCTAACTTCCATTCAGCTCACTGAGCCCAGGCCTTGACACCATGACAGGGAATCTAAATGTCACTAGCTTGCTGTACTGTGAGAAATAAGCCATTATAGGGAGGTCTTTGAACATTACTTGACCCTTTGCACCATGTACATGCTTAAAGGTCATTGCCTTCAGAAACACTTTGTTTCTGACCAACTAAAATGATGCAGACAATTGCCTATGTGGGATGCAATGTGTTGAAAAGCCAGGCTGAGTCACAGGGGTCTGTAGTAGAGAAACGGCCATGCCATCCAGTTTTCACAATTAAACCAGTCCCAGTTGCCTGCGTTTGGTCCATATCCCATAAGAAATTACTTCTTATGCCCCTTTTCAATAACTAAGAGATCACTAACTCTTCTGAAAGAGGCAGGAGTCTGAGGAAGCTAGCCGGGTTAGCTATCCCATTGACGTAGCTGTCTAAATGTTTCTTAAATGACAAAATTGTACCCGCTTCCACCACTACCTCTGGCAGCCAGTTCCAGGCACTTACCACCCTCTGTGTAAAAGATTTGCCCCACAGGACCCTTTTGTATGTCTCCCTTCTCACCTTAAACCTATGCCCTCTGGTTTTAGACTCCCCTGTGATGGGGAGAAGCTGTTGGCTATCTATCTTATCTATGCCTCATGATTTTATGAATCCTTATAAGGCCACCCCTCAGTCTCCTACGCTCCAGGGAAAAAAGACCCAGCCCATCCAACCTTTACTTAAAACTTAAACCTTCCAGTCTCAGTAGCAGTCTAGTAAACCATTTCTGAACTCTTCCTAGGTTAATAATAACCTTTTGAAGCGCACTTTGCCCTGTCCATGCTGTAGCTTTCATATTTGTCCAAATGGATTCACATATACAAGTATTGGCCTTCTCGAATCGATCTCGGAAAATGTTGCCTAATCTCCTAGGAATCCCACAAATACTATCACTTTGCTGAGGATTACTGGACAAAAATTGTCAAATTCGTAAGAACACCCCGCAAATATTTGATATGCTCTCATACTGATACACTGTGAAGCGACTCTCTGCAAATATTGATATATTTTCAGGACTCTGTGTCTTAATCTGCCAAATGTAGTTAATTATTCAAAAGAAACAGTGACTTAATTTGTATTTACGTACGTTAAAAGAACACTCCCCTGCAATTTGAAAATCTATCACCTAAATTCACCAGATTTTAGGAATGTAGGAAAATAGGACTAATTGTGAATAGGCCATTTGGCCCTTTGATCCTGCTGTGTTATTCAATAACAATGTGCCTTGTCTGACTGGTCTCAAATCTACTCTCCTCACTCTCACACAACCCTAACTCATTTGTCTATCAAAACCTGTCTAACTCGGACTTGAATACATTCAGTGACCAAGTCTGCATTCTTTCTGAGGAGGAAACTTCCACAGGCTAATGACCTATTGTGAGAAAGATAAACAATTCTCATCTCCATCTTTTAAACTTTGTCCTTAAGTTCTGAACTGCTCCACAAGAGGAAGCAGCTTCTGGAATCCAACCTACCAACTTCCTCATTGAGATCACCTCTCATTCTTCGAAACTCCTTTGGATAAAAGTCCAAGGTGTTCCAACATTTCTTATAATCCAAATCTTTTTGAGTTTGGCCATCCAATTTTCAAGTGGTTGGTAAGAAAATAAGAGTACCATAGTGTCGTAGAGATGTGCAGCACGGAAATAGACCCTTCAGTCCAACTCATCCATGCCAACCAGATATCCTAAACTAATCTAGTCCCATTTGCCAGCACTTGGCCCATTTCCCTCTAAACCCTTCCTATTCATATACCCATCCAGATGCCTTTTAAATGTTGTAATTGTACCAACCACCATCACTTCTTCTGGCAGCTCATTCCATACACGCACCACCTTTTTCGTGAAAAAGTATATTAGGAACCATTTATATCTTTCCTGCCTCACCTTAAACCTATGCCCGCTAGTTTTGGGCTCTGCCATCCTGGGAAAAAAGTGAAATTGAACATTCAACCTATCTATGCCCATCATGACTTGATAAACCTCAGCCTCCAAGACTACAGGGAAAACAACCCCAGCCTATTCAGCCTCTCCCTACAGATCAAACCCTCCAACCCAGCAACATCCTTGTAAATCTTTTCTGAAACCTTTCAAATTTAACAACATCACTCAAGTTTAACAACAGGGCGTAGAAAGACCAGAGTTAAATGCAGTATTCAAACAATGGCCTAACCAATGTCTTGTACAGATGTAACATGACATCTCAACTCTTCAATGCACTGTCCAATAAAGGAAAGCATACCAAACACCTTCTTCACTATCCTATCTATCTACAATTCCACTTCCAAGGAACTATAAACCTGCAACCCAGGGTCTCTTTGTTCAGCAACACTGCCCAGAACCCTACCCTAACCCTAACACTAACCATAACCATAACCCTAACCCTAACTCTAACCATAATCCTAACCCTAATCCTATCATTAGGTATATAAATCCTGCCCTGATTTGTCTTACCAAAATGCAACGCCTTACACTTATCTAAACTAAACTCCACCTGCCACTCCTTGGTCCATTGGTCTGCAAATCCTCACAATGTACACCAGTGGTAGGCAGTAAGAGCTGGAGATATTCCTGGCAGATGTGAGACCATCCTGCCTAGCATCAGGGAGAGCAGGAGAGTGCAAGAGACATTAGATGACAAAACAGTAGATCTTTAAAGGTGGCGGTACATTTATTAATTCCAAGTACAAGGGTATCACTGGCTAGGAAAACATTTATTGCTCATCCTTAATTGCCCAGAGACAATTAGGAGTCAATCACATTGCTGTCGCCTGGAGTCACATGTGGGCCAGACCAGGTAAGTATGTCAGTTTCCTTACCTAAAGGACACTAGTGAACCAGATGGGGTTTTTTTCTGACCATCAAAAATGGATTCATGGTCATCATTAGATTTTTAATTTCAGGTTATTAGTTGAATTTGAATTCTGCCATTGACTGTGGCAGGATTCAAACCCAAGTCCTCAGAATATTCCCTAGGCCTCAGGATTAACCATCCAGCGATAATACCACTGGGCCATCGCCTCCCTTTTTGGGCTAGCCTTCAGATGAGGAGTGATGTGGTTGACTCTTCCAAATGGATAAATAAATGCTAGCCTAGCCAGCAATCCCCACATACCAGAAATGAAGGTTACAAAAAAACTTTGCCTGTATTTTACCAGTATTATTTTACTTACTATAGCATGTCACATAAAAAAAAGTGAATATTTAGTGGAAGAGACTACCAATGCTCTTGAAGGTCAATCTGAAATAGTTCCAAGTTTGGAAAGTCTAGATGCAGACTGCACCATCTTGACATAGAGTCATAGAGATATACAGCATGGAAACAGACCCTTTGGTCCAACTGATCCATGCTGACCAGATCTCCCAACCCAACCTAGTCCCACCTGTCAGCACACAGCCCATAACCCTCCAAACCTTCCTATTCATATACCCATCCAGATGCCTTTTAACTATTGAAATTGTACTAGCCTCTACCACTTCCTCTGGCATCTCATTCCATATACACACAACAACATGACCCTCTAACACCGCTACTCAATACTCTGACCAATAAAGGAAAGCATACCAAACACCTTCTTCACTATCCTATCTACCTGAGACTCTACTTTCAAGGAACTATAAACCTGCACTCCAAGGTCTCTTTCATAACCCTCCAAACCTTCCTATTCATATACCAATCCAGATGCCTTTTAAATATTGCAATTGTACTAGCCTCCACCACTTCCTCAGGCATCTCATTCCATATACACACAACAACATGACCCTCTAACACCGCTACTCAATACTCTGACCAATAAAGGAAAGCATACCAAACACCTTCTTCACTATCCTATCTACCTGCGACTCTACTTTCAAGGAACTATAAACCTGCACTCCAAGGTCTCTTTGTTCAGCAACACTCCCTAGCACCTTACCATTTAGTGCATAGGTCCTGCTAAGATTTGCTTTCCCAAAATGGTGCACCTTGCATTTATCTAAATTAAACTCTATCTATCACTCCTCAGTCCATTGGCCCATCTGATCAAGATCCTGTTGTACTCTGAGGTAACCTTCTTCACTGTCCACTACACCTCCAATTTTGGTGTCACCTGCAAACTTACTAACTATACCTGTTATGCTCACATCCAAATCACTTATATAAATGACAAAAGGTAGTGGACCCAGCACTGATCCTTGTGGCACTCCATTAGTCACAGGCCTCCAGTCTGAAAAACAACTCTCCACCATCACCCTTTGTCTTCTACCTTTGAGCCAGTTCTGTAGCCAAATGGCTAGTTCTCCCTGTATTCCATGAGATCTAACCTTGCTAACCAGTCTTCCATGGGAAACCTTGTCGAACGCCTTACTGAAGTTGATATAGATCACATCTACCACTCTGCCCTCATCAATCCTCTTTGTTACTTCTTGAAAAAATTCAATCATGTTGATTCAGACCATTCTGGGCTGGCTGGCTCTCTGGATGAACAGTCTAGTGATAATACCACAAGACCATTGTCCCCCATTGGTAGTGAGAGGCATAAAGATGGATTTGATTAGATATGAATGGGAGTACCAGAGTCATCACCAAGCGTTGCCATCTGACAAATTGGGAGCGGAAGCTAGGGTTCTGAAATTATTGATATCAATATTGAATCTAGCATGTTTTAAATTACAGACTCCAATAGTGAAGTGTTTGACTGAGGAGTTTATTGGAACAGTTGGGAGTTTGAGGATAGAGAATTCAGTGTGGGATTGAGATTGTGAATTAAAACAGCAGGTGACTGAATGCTGTGGACTGAACGAAGACAATGTAAACAGGTCCAAGAATCTGCATTTGTTTATTTTGTTATAGACATGAGCAAATCAAGAGCAGACAATACAGTGTATTAAATTGAAATTAGTACATCATGATGTAAACGGCCATGTGGGAATCCTCAGAGGGGAGGGAAACAGTGTTTCATGGTACATCTGTCGATAGATAACAGAATTGATGGAGAATGATCCATTAAATATTTGTGATAGAATGCAAGAAGAAGGAAAACCCTCATCATGCTTCTGAGAGGGAAGGGAATGGATGCAGGCACAAGTGCATGAAATGGAATAGATACAGTTGAGAGTTCAGTCAACCACAGCAGAGGAGAATCATTGGTTGAGGGAAAGGGAATATATTGAAAGCAGTGGTAGGGAGCAAGTTATGTTTTATTCAGATCATTTCAAGCAATTCTCTCAGGTATCCACATTCATTGAAGCTCAAAAGGACTGCCAGATTCTAAGTAGCTCCCCTATTATCGTCCATAATTTGCGCTGAGAATGAATTTCAATGATAATCTTTAAACTGTGCTCTTCTCAATGGATTCATTCCCATAATCAGCAGCAACGTTTTCAAAGGATAATGAAACTGATTTATTCAAAAGATATAACTCTGTATGTATACTTATACAGATCACAGCTACACAAATCAGGGCAGCGAACAAAATGGAGCCATTTTACCAAGATAAAAAACTTTCCTGAAGTGACTAGGCACTGATATTTATGTAGTTATCACCTACCTGAGAGCTAAACTCCAAAACTGGCTCATGGGACTAGATGTTAAGGTAAGAAATTTTGATTCCAGCTTGGAACCTGTGTCAGATTCTAGCGCAGGGATGGGGCCCACTGTGCATTCAAAATGAAAGGCTAGCATTCCATAATGTTCAATCCTTGTCTCTGGGGTGGATGTCAGGATGAGTTCAAACATTGATTGTTCTTTTACCAATTGTGTAAACCAAAGTAATAACAGTAAAGTCACTGCAGAACCCACAACCACAGAGTTGACGAAAGTCATCTCAGGTTGATCTCAGGGTACTGCCTAGGAAGAGAGGGAGCACGAAAAATGTAATGAGCGACTCTATCTTATGAAAGTTGTATGAATTGTGATTTGACACCATTGCAAACAGCAAACTGTGAAATGATCCATTTTCAACTCTTGCCTTACTAGTTGGGAGAATCCAGAACTAGGCACCATAGTTTAAACAAAAAGTGTCTTCCATTGAAAACAATGATGAGAAAATAGTTTTTTTCTTCTTTCAGTAAATTGTGAGTCTTTTAAATTCCCTTCCTCAAACGTCAATGGATGCAGAACCTTTAAATATCTTTAAGGTGGCGATAGATGGATTTTTTTAATGACCAAAAGGATAGAAGTAACTGCACAGAAGCCAATATCCTGTCACCAAGTCACCCTTTATATACATGTGCACAGTACATGGTCTCTGACCAGCCAGCTCAGAGCCAAGCCCTAGAATGAGGAGCTCCTCTGAATCTTCTGTTTACATCTGTCAGCCAGGGTTCCCTTATTGGGCCAGATTAACAGCCCCAATCCAGGATCTCCTATTCAATGAGATCCACCTGACCCTTGTTCCAATCGCTGTGTGGATGAAACATTATCAGGGTGTGCAGCAATGTAGAGTTGAAGTTAAAATCAGATCAGCCATGACCTTATTGAGTGGCAGAGCAGCTTGAACAGTTGAACACCCGACTCTCGCTCTTTGTTTGTATGTTTGCATGGTGCAGAGCAATAGGTTCAAATCTGAAACAAAAGCTGAGATTGCTGGAAAAACTCAACAGATCTGGCACCATCTGTGGAAAGAAAGCAGAGTTAACATTTCAGGTCTGAAGAAAGGTCACTGAATCTTTCATCAGAATTGGAAGATTAGCTATTAATAGTTTCAAATCAAGTGCAAGATTAGGGACCTAAGGTAACTCTTGAAACAAAGGAAGGGAACTTACAAAGGTGATGATAAAGAAAGCTAATAGGCTGGGGTTCATAATGGGGTGAAGGTGCAATTATTGAGAATGAAGGGGAGACCATGGGTATAAAGGATTAAGCAAGTTTGAGGAAAGTGGGGTTTACATATGAATGAAGAAGGATTCAGAAAGGCTGTACAGATCACTGAAAGTAAGTATAAGGATCGAAAATTCAAATGACACCTAAGGTATGGTCATCTCATTTTGTTGCACTCAATAAAGGCAGGATGCTGGAGATCTGAAATCAGAGCAGAAACTGCTGGACAAATTCGGCAAGTCTGGCAACATCTGTAGAGAAAGAAACATGATTAAGATATCGAGTCCTATATAAAGATTCACCTCTATACAAAGTAAAGCCTTTAGAAATCATCTTCTGGGCAAGAAGAAGACCTGATGCTTTTATTGCAGATAGTCACAGGTATGAAGCCATAGTAACAGGCTAATAACAATTCTATGCTCTGGGTGCAGACGACATTACTGCTACAGTCAATAGAGAACACCAGCCTAACAGGATCGGTGATACATACTGTTTATCAGAGCTACCCAAAAGCACCCCAGCTTTTCTTCATATCTGCCAAGGAATCTTGTGCACACCTGTGAAGCAAACCTGATTTCAAAAGGCACACCAGATCCCAGAACAAAGCATAGGTGATGAATATGATAGTGTAACAGCATACGACTGGCAACAAGGAAAGTGCTAATAAATCACAGAATCACATCAATCAGGTTCAGAGTCAAGCAAGTACCAGGAAGTATCGGAAGATGACCAGCTTTACATATTGTTAGCCTCACATCTCGGTAGACAATATAAGGTGAACAGAAGCTTTTCAGCCATTTAATATCCATCATCCTGAAAAGGCAGATAACACTCAATGAAAACCAAAATCTGTACAGAAGCTATTTGCAACATATGACCATGATGCATAAAGAAAGATCTGTTCCTCAGCATGTGACACTCCATAATACAGCCTATGAGAGACAATTTCACAGCATACAATAGATCACCAATCCTATAAATTGGCAGAATCATATTGCATATGACCATAAGTGACCATGAGACAGAACAGCAGAAATTAGGCCATCCAGCCCATCAAGTCTGCTCTGCCATTCAATCATGGCTGATAAGTTTCTCAACCTCATTCTCCCACTTCGTCCCCATAGCCCTTGCTTCCCTTTCCAATCAAGAACCTATCTATCTCCATATTAAATATACTCAATGACCTGGCCTCCACAGACTTCTGTGGCAGTGAATTCCACAGATTCACCACTCTCTGGCTGAAGATGTTTTTCCTTATATCTGTTCTAAAAGATCTTCCTTTTATTCTCAGGCTGTGTACTCAAGTTTTGGTCTCTCCTACCAATAGAAACATCTTCCCAACATCCACTCTATACGGACAATTCAGTATTCTGTAGGGTTCAATTAAACCCCCCCTCATCCTTCTAAACTCCATCGAATATAAACCCAGAGTCTTCAAATGTTCGTCATATGTAAAGCTGTTCATTCCTGGGACCATTCTCATGAATCTCCTCTGAACACGCTCCATGGCCAATACATCCTTCATTAGATATGGGGCCCAAAACTGTGTACAATACTCAAATGTGGTCTGACCAGGGCCTTATAGAGCCTCAGAAGTACATCCCTGTTTTTTTATTCAAGTCCTCTCAAAATAAATGCCATCATTGCATTTGCCTTCCAAACTACTGACTCAACCTGCAAGTTTACCTTGAGAATTCTGGACTAAGACTCCCAAGACCCTTTGCACTTCAGACTTCTGAATTTTATCCCCATTTAGAAAATGGTCCATGCTTCTGTTCTTCCTACCAAAGTGCATGACCTCGCACATTCCCACGTTGTATTCCAGCTGCCACTTCTTTGCCCACTCTCCTAACCTGTCCAAATCCTTCTGCAGCCACCCTGACTCCTCAATGCTCCCTATCCCACTACCTATCTTTGTGTTGTCTGCAAACTTAGCCAGAATGCCCTCAGTTTCTTCGTCTAGATCATTAATGTGTAAAGTGAAAAGTTGTGGTCCCAACACTGAGCCTTGTGGAACACCACTTGTCACCAGCAGCCACCTTGAGAAGGACCCTTTTATCCCCACTCTCTGCTTCCTGCCAGACAGCCAAGCTTCTGTATTGCAATGCCTGCATCTACCTGCAGCAAACCAGCAACCCAGCAGTGGCAGGATTGCCAGTATGTACAGAGCATGGTATAGTTACAATACATGAGATTGGAATCATCTCCTCTGTAGTGGAACAGACCATCCATGTTCCAATTGAATCAATTGAAGTTGAAGATGCTCTTAGGGTGATCAGTTACATGTTGGCCAGAATCATGGAGTCATAGAGAAGTGCAGCATGGAAACAGACCCTACAATTCAACTCATCCATGCTGACCAGAAATTCTACATTAATTGAATCCCATTTGAGTCGATGTGAACAGTTGCATTTGTAGCTACCAAAGATGAGTAATCACAAAGAACCACAAAAGTTCATTCTCCAGGAATGGCCTATTTATATTAGAGAAGTACCTGGGAAGATAGGTTTCATTTTGGCCATACAGAAATGAACTTGGTATATCATAGCAAGTCAATTTCAAGGACAGGAAATCTTAATACCAACAGGATTATGCCAATATGACATGTCCACGCTACACCATGGACACAATGGTCTTGAAAACAGAAGACACTAAATACTGTGCAGGGTTGCATCAGGATGTTAAATTAGTCATAAATGCATTTGAGATAAGTCAAACTTGTCAACTGTAGTAGAGGAAGAGGGAGCCTTCACATCCACATGATCATCCATCTGCTTCTTGAATGAAAGCAGCAACAAACCTGTTCACACTACACAAAGAAGATCACACCTTTGTTCGGGGATTTTCCATTGTTTGACAACTTAGTATCACAATGAGTGTAACCCTTGTTTACACAATCAATATTTTTGGTTTATCTAGCATAATGGAATAGTTAACATCTGACAATGGACTACAATTCAATGCAAACCATTTGAAGACATAAGTAATAGTGGGGAATGACCCTTACCATATCATCACCCCACTAACCTTGTTCAAACAAACTAGAAGAGCATATTGTACTATCATATTGGTGATCATTAACTGTTGAGCAAGAAAACAATAGTTTTACATTACTCTATTGTAATGGAGAAGGATCATAGATCATAGAATCCCTAGAGTGTGGAAACAGGCCATTTGGCCCAACAAGTCCACACCGACATTCTGATGAGTATCCCACCCAGACCCATTTCCCTCCCCTATTACTCTACATTTCCCCTGATTAATGCCTCTAGCCTATACATCTGTGAACACTAAAACAATTTAGCATGGCCAATTCACCTAACTGCACATCTTTGGACTGTGGGAGGAAACTGGAGAACCCAGAGGAAACCACACAGACAGAGGGAAAATGTGCAAACTCCACATAGACAGTCGCCCGAGGCTGGAATCAAACTCAGGTCCCTGCTGCTGTGAGGTAGCAGTGCTAACCAATGAGCCACCTTGCCGCCATCTGCAGCTACCACCCGCAACACAACTTAACCCAGCAACCAATTATATGAACATTCCAAGATTCAGGGTATTCTTCTTCAAAAAGACAAGACAATGAAAGAGATAGTGACCACAAAACAGGCAGAGAATGACAGCTGTGCATTAGGCAGAGTATTTGAGTTGGAAACCCAAGTACTAATAGTTGTCTACCAACAGAAGTTTTGAGAATATGCAGCAAGCCAGATTATATAAAACCATTACTATCATGCTGCTACATTGCAAGGGAACAGAAGCCAGATTAGATTAATGTATCATACCAATGATGCATGAAGATAGAGGGGAAGAAACCCCTGATGATGATGATGTACGTATCTGCTTGGGATAAGTTTTTAATCTTTGGAAAAGGGGGAATGCTGTGTTGTGTATCATCATTGTTTATCAGTGTTGGTGATATCGTCACTGTAACATAGCATATGACCTGAGGGCATAATGATCTCTTGAAGTATGGCGTGCGAATGGAGGCATGTTGCGCTTTGATTCTGAACAGCTTCATAATAGGCTAGACACGCATGTGCCCCTGAATGAAATATTTGTAAATATTAGTGGGCTGTAAGAAACATCTGTTGGAGCTTTCAATACTATGTTATCCACATGGAGAAAGTGAGGACTGCAGAGTTTCCAATATGGCTAGGAAGAACTGTTTGTTTAGTGTATGGATTCTTCTGTGGATGAAGAACAGTAGAGGTCCTTTGCAACCCAAATCTCGAACTCAGCACCACCTTCCTAACCTGCAATTTTCTTCCTGACCTCTCCGCCCCCACCCCCACTCCGGCCTATCACCCTCACCTTAACCTCCTTCCATTTATCGCATTTCCAACGCCCCTTCCCCAAGTCCCTTCTCCCTACCTTTTATCTTAGCCTGCTTGGCACACTTTCCTCATTCCTGAAGAAGGGTTCATGCCCGAAACATCGATTCTCCTGCTCCTTGGATGCTGCCTGACCTGCTGTGCTTTTCCAGCAACACATTTTCAGCTATGTTATCCACATACCCATTTCATATGTTCTGAAGGATAACAAAAGCATTACTATATTTTATAAAGATAGTCTGGTGGAGACAAAATACACATCACCATGAATGCAAAGCAAGAGAGCAAATTATACATTGAAAGAAAAGAAAGGGTAGAAAAATGAAATTTACAGTCACAAACAACTCAGTATAGGAGTTGGGATGTCATCTTGAAGTTGTACAGGTTTTTTGTGAGGCCTCCTCTAGTGGGCGGCACGGTGGCACAGTGGTTAGCACTGCTGCCTCACAGCGCCTGAGACCCAGGTTCAATTCCCGCCTCAGGCGACTGACTGTGTGGAGTTTGCACGTTCTCCCCGTGTATGCGTGGGTTTCCTCCAGGTGCTCCGGTTTCCTCCCACCGTCCAAAGATGTGCAGGTCAGGTGAATTGGCCATGCTAAATTGCCCATAGTGTTAGGTAAGGGCAATTTAGGGTATGGGTGGGTTACGCTTCGGCGGGTCGGTGTGGACTTGTCGGGCCAAAGGGCCTGTTTCCACACTGTAATGTAATCTAATCTAATCTAATACTGTACCCAGTTCTGATCGCCCTGTTATAGGAAGGATAATATTAAGCTGGAGAGGGCTCAGAAGAGATTTTCCAGATGGTGGGTTTGAGTTAAAAGGAGAGGCTGGATAGGCTGGGACTTTTCTCACTGGAGTGTAGGAGGTTGAGTGGACCTTAAAGAAGGTTTGTAAAATCACAAGGGATATAAGGTGAATGACAGGTGTCTTTTCCCGAGGGTGGGGAATTTCAAGACCTCGGGGGCATATTCTTAAGATGAGAGGGAAAAGATTTTAAAAAACATAATGATCAGGTTTTTTTATACAGAGGATGATGCATGTGTGGACGAACTTCCAGTGGAAATGGTGGATGCGGATACAGTCATAACCTTTAAAAGGCACTTGGACAAGTACATGAATAAGAAATATTTACAGGGATATGGGCCAGAGGCAGGCAGGTGGGACTAGTTTAGTTTGGGGTTATGGTCAGTATGGATTGGTTGGACCAAAACATCTGTTTCCATCCTATATGACTATGACTCTAAAATCTTGGAGAAACATTGAGCAACTCACTGTTTGAGGAGAAAGTGAGGACTGCAGATGCTGGAGATCAGAGCTGAAAATGTGTTGCTGGAAAAGCGCAGCAGGTCCGGCAGCATCCAAGGAACAGGAGAATCGACATTTCGGGCATAAGCCCTTCTTCAGGGCTTATGCCCGAAACGTCGATTCTCCTGTTCCTTGGATGCTGCCGGACCTGCTGCGCTTTTCCAGCAACTCACTGTTTGGCAAAGAGCTTCTATCAAACGCTGATCTTATTTTGATTTGGAGGCAAAGTCTCTTGCTCAAAGTTACATTACTTTGTCGACTGAAAATATTGTTATATAATGGCCTAATAACAGCTTGGGACACAAACAAAAAATCCAATAAAGCTTTTTGGGGATGCTCTCTAAAATGGCCAGGGCTAATAAATGACCATACTTGCAGAAGGGTGTCATCCACATTGTACAGAAATTCCAGCTAAAGTTGACACAAAGGGGCTAGAGATGAGTTGTCTGCTTCCAGCCAGCTATGGACAAAGGATGAATATCAAAACCCATTTTACTAATGTATGCTAATGCATGCTAATGCTTTTGCACTTACATTGCCAGTTCATAACAGGGGCAGCACAGTGGTTCAGTGGTTAGCACTGCTGCCTCACAGCACCAGGGACTCAGGTTTGATTCAAACCTCGGTACACTATCTGTGTGGAGTTTGCACATTCTCGCCATGAGTGTGTGGGGTTCCTTTGGGTGCTCCGGTTTCCTCCCACAATCCAAAGATGTACATGCTAAGTGAATTAGCCATGCTAAATTGCCCATAGTGTTCAGGGATGTGCATGTTAGGTGTATTACTCAGGGGTAAATGTAGAGTAATAGGGTGTGGGAATGGGCTTGGGTGAGTTACTCTGCGGAGGGTTGGTGTGGACTTGTTGGGCCAAGTGGCCTGTTTCCACATTGTAGGAACTCTATGATATCAGCAACTCTGGGGAGGTAAAGCTAAATGAATGACATTCAGTTATCCCAGCAAGTTCAGCCACCAAAACCTGATATTTCTGTCCTTGTCACATGACTGAAATCTGAGATTATTGAATTGTTTAACTATAGAATTTTGGGATTCCATGTCAGTTGTTTGACTACCAGAGAGATGGTAGGTTGAGTTGGCAGACTGCTCTACCTCTGTCTTTACGTGCAGGATAGAAGCCCAAAATTTTAAAAATCAGCAATACTTCTGGATGAATGGATTGGGTGCATGGAGCTCTGTTTTGAAATATATAAAATGGTCAGATCAGTATGTTTTCCTTTCCAGTTTTACTGTCTTTTATTTGTTTTGGAGAGAAGCTACAGCCGGCTAGACCTGGCTCACTGAGGACACCATTATTGGGCGTGGATGCTAGGGAAGATGACATTTATGTGAACTGATTTTTAAAATGCCTTTAGGTTTACCAAAACTTGGAATTGATAACCTTCCTTCTTTCTTGTCTTGTCTTCCTTAATTTCCTGCATGGTCATGTGTGTGAATGAAGTAGGAAATTAACCTTTGCATTTTAAGCATTTAGATAATAAACTCTATTTTCAATATCAAATTAAATGCTTTTGCCATGGGTTTATTTCAAATATTGGAAACCAAAAACCAGGCTTTGGCCTACCTCAGTAAGGGATGGGAGTCAAAAGGGAAATGAATAAATTAAACAATACCTTGTCATCTCTGGCTTAAGAAACAAAAAGCAATTGTTATTTAAACTCACGTCCACTCCGACATTGTCCATGACATCTGCCAAATAAGGTGCATAACCTTCTCAATAATCATGTTTGTAGTCATGCAGTCTTGGAACATCTTCTCTCTGCGCTCGTCTTTTGCCTATTCAGTATCTATCGCCTTGATAAAAACTTCAATTGATTCTGGGACAATGACCTTCTGGGGTAATATGCTCCACATTCTCAAAATACTTTGTGTGACAGATTTTGCAGGATTTTCTTTTAATTACTTTCACAAGGATTCAAACAGAATGCTTTTTTTCCCCAGAGGAACGCCTTACTCAGCACTAAAGACTCCAAATCAACTGCCAAGCTGCTTCTAAGTCATTTATCTCACTATTTTCAAAGGAGAATGCTATGGGACATCATTTGAAAGGCCTTTAGGCAAGAGTAACCAACACAGTGGATCTCTGCTTGGTGACAAATTTGTCCTTTCATGAACAAAGGGCAACATCTATTGACATATCAAGGAATAACCCTGATATAGATTGCAGCGATGAATTAAACTCTTTTGATGAGGAGCTGATTTGAAATCGTATGAGTACGTGCTGCTATGAAAGTTGACTTGCTAGCTCTGGCCCTGCCTGTTCTGTGGGAGTCTATGTATGAGGTTTTGCAGGCAGTAGTCCCTGGTGTAGAATATGGGCCAGATGCACTGAATTAACGCTAGCTCTCTGAAAAATGGTCACTGTAATTTGCCTTTGGCTTTCCATCTTTCTCACCATCTGCCAGTCTGCGGCAATAACTAGACATAAGTTCTACTTTGTTTCTGAATTAATTTCATAACTTGTCTAAGACATTAGTGTCAAATATTGGAATTCAAAAACATTAGTCTCCAACAAACAATCTATACTTTTAAATTTGATATTAGCTTGTTAGTTTTCTCCAGTGTAATGTGACCATTCTCTTTATCAATGGCTGAATTAGTATCAGCCTGAAGACACTGAGTCCTGTCTCAGTAAAGGGGAAGTGAGTAATTAAAATAATCATTTTGGAGCATAATATTTCCCCGGGAGCATACGTCAGTATATAATATACTTTCAGGAAATGATGTTTTCATCATCTGAATTAAAGGGATAGTGATCAAGGACAGGAGATATGAAATTTCCTGATACATGCACTCCCATGTGCTTGGATGACCTATCCAGTGAAAATCCTCATCAGAAGTTAAGAAACCATGGGACTTTCATCACCTAGACACTCTTGACAAATCTACAAGAAATCGTTTTCATAGGATGTGACCAGCATTTATTGCCCATCCCTAATTGCTGCTGATGAGATGGAGATAATCCCCCTTCCGGAACCATTATAGTCCACGTTATCCAGGCACTACTTCAGTTCTATCAGGGAGGGAATTGCAGGAATTTGGTCCAGTCCTAGCCCCATAATTGTCAGCCAATAGTTGACTCCTTTCACACTCATAATTTCTTTCTCACATCTATTTATTTTATCAAGCAACTCAGGCCATTGCTCCTGTCAATTTATTTTCTATATTTGGTATTAACCATTTGGGAGAAGTTCTTCATGACGTTTGGTGAATTGTCTAGCCCAGAGAGCTACAGTTATTCAGTTTAATATTAGTATTTAGTATTGTGTAAAGGCTTCAGGAACCTGGAACAAACTTGCAGTGATGCCTCAGAACTGCAGATCAGTGAGTATAAATAGCACAGTATTGGCAGAGTTAGAACACAATGCATAATTTTGATGAATATTAACACACTGCATTAACCTCAACTGTGAGGCTTTCCTCAGTACATATGCCTGAACACATAAAGAAGGCAGATCAGTCCTTACTTAATGTAACCATAAATCAGATCCTGGTATTTCTGATTATCATGTATAGCAGTATTATACAGCTGTACAATAAATAGTGTCACTTTGAAGTCTACGCTTGAAGATGGTTTTTGTTTTGCCTCCTCCTTTACCAATTCATCTTAAACCCAAATTCAAGTGTAGAATCAAACCACCAAGGTAAAATAATGAAGACTGGTTGTTAGTTTTTGGACTCCAGAGGAATTGAGGGTTGTGTAGGCAAGGTGGGACAGTAGAGGTGAGTGTGAAGACTCATCAATATCTCGTTTTGACATTGTGGCAAAGAGCCATGTGACCTACTCTTGGCTTGCCTGTTTCTTCTTCCTGATCTCCTAAAACCTCCTCCTACATTTTCCTTATCCTAGCATCTGCACCATTTTGTAAGACTTACCCTAGAATGTCTCTTATCCAGCAAGCATATGACATTGATTTTCGCTCCCACAGGATTTTAATCTCCTCTGGCAATGTACTGTTCAACTATTATTAAAGAGCATTCATTCCACATGTTTATTGAACTAGGTCTGACAATCATTTGATTGTCTGATACCCAGGGTTGTCTCAGGTCAGATGTGAGGGGAATTAATGCCCACTTTAAAGTCTTATCTCATTAATACTGGCTTTCAACCAATGGGTGGGAGCCACCCCATGTCAAAGCACCAGCAAGCAAATCCTTAGTCATCTTGATGAGTTGGCTCTCATTTGCAATTGCTGATTGAAGAGCTGGGCATCTGGAAAGATGGAGATGGGCAGCCACTGAGAGCCAATCCCTGTCCTTCCTGCCTTTCCTCCTACTACCAAACCCCTTTCATGGTCCCTCCTCACCCTCAGTGGCAAACACTCCCTGGAACTTTATCACGTTTTCTTTACTCCAGATGCCAAATGGTTAGCACTAAATGTAATACCAGCAGTGACTACCACCCTTGAAGAGCTGTGCCCTTGATTGATCGATTGGCTGATAGCTCTCAGGGGTGCAACTTCCTCCTTATTGAGGAATGTGTAGCTATTAAATGACCCCATGGAAACAGGAGCCCACAGGCAAGGTATCCACCCTCCAGTGGAGGCTTTAGAGATCTGATTGGCAAGGTGTCATCAGTTTTTGTGATGTATTTTGGACTGATCAATCTCATTAAATTCTGACAGTGTTCATTTTGTTCAGTTTTCAAAAGTGAATAAATGAGTAAAGCATGTCAGGATTGATTGCATGTATTTGTGGCCCTGCCCTCAAGTAACTGAATAACTAAGACTTGACTGTGACTAAATATGATGTGAAAGGGAAGAAAAATTGTGAAAACCATACTTTCTGTTCACATTAGAATGCTCAGGTTTATGTCACCTCCCTTCTCTACATTCTCACTGAATTCAGACAGAAATATTTGTTTGAGATAGACCCGCTATGAAGACTACTCTTTCCTCTTCAGCCATTCTACTGACATAACATCTCTGCCATTTCCAAAATTCTAGCAAAGGTTGATACTAAGATGTGTTATACAGTACTTGTCAAGGTAACAATGTAACCATTTTACACTGCAAATTACCCACAGGCCTTTTTCCAGGCTGTCACATTAGCAGCTGTGAGAGACGTGAGGATCAAGTAAAGGCTATTTGGCCAAAATATATTCCTAATTGATACCAAGCTCACATTTCTCAATTTGGCAGCTGTACGATTCTTGCTTACATCCCTTTATATTTGTTCGAAGTACATTTCATCATGACTTGTTTATTGTCAAACTCTATTGATTCTCGTCATTGGTTTTGGGTCTTAATCCCTTTTGTTCAATCCTTCTGAACATTCTATCTACGTATTTGTTTCTTAGCTCACCCTGTTTGTTTCTCTGATTTTCTCAAACCTCTCCTTATCAACCATTCCCTTTGAAAAATCTATTTCATGAATGGTAACCCTGGTATTTGCCTCTCTTCTATTTCACTTGTTACTTGTTGTCCACCTCTGTCCCTTCTTGAAATTTGAAATTGCACTGAGATGTCTGTCTGTATCAGCAATTCTAGAACTGAGTTAGTGTTGCCCATTGCTGTTAATATGAAATAAAATTGCTTGATTTCCAGGGCCCCTGGAATCAAACAATTCATTGTATGCTTGTGTTAATGTGAATTCTTTTTTGGATCTGGTCCTTTTTTGAGTGTGGAATGTGCAATTACTTATGAACAACGATGATTCAAGTAGCAGGCTTGTTTAATTTTGCTGGCTTATCTCATCTAGTTGTTTTAAAGACCTGAGCTTAAAGATTTCACAGTCAGAATCGAGGTGCATGTTCCTCGACTCAGAATTTAATTTCAGTTTACAGACCAGGAAACTCCAATCCTACGATTACTTGTTTCCCTGTACACACAGTCAAGTATTCTCCAATTGACATATCACCTCTTCCATGATTCCACTTAGGCCCAGGCATCCCTGCCACACTGTTACAGATAATTTCCAATTGTGATGTACAGCCTGGTGTTATGCAAGCACAGATAGGTTTGAGGGACACAGATTGCAAGAGTACAATCTGGAAAACTGAGAGTGTTCATTGACTTAAAGGATCTCAATAAAGCTTAAAAGAGGTCCCTCTTCCTCATTTCAACCAGTGAAGAAACAAAGTGCTAATTAGGCAGAGATCTTTGCTATCTTGGAGAGGAAGGATGGTGACTGGAAAATGAAAACGGATGAAAGCTGCAGTTTTGAACGACATTCTGACATCATTTGGCATTTGCACTGATCTAGAAGTGTATCAATGTGTAGAGCAAAGGATAATCAGCGATCTTAGAATTAGAATTAGAATTAGGTTTATTTACATGTATACTCAAGTTACACAAGAATGGGAGTATAGGAAATCATAATGGATGATGTGCTGATCTACAGATGTGGAGTTACAATGGAAGAAGCCATCATAGATCATAGTCAGAACCTTGCATAACAGATAGAGAGAACTACGAGATAAACATGAAGTTGAACAAGAAAAATATGCAATGACAGTTTTCTGGTTAGCAAACTTCTTATTATCTGGCACCTAGGAGATACAGAGTGTGTGGATTGATCAAATATTCAGGATATAAGGTCCGCATCATCATTGTAAAAACACACATTAAGTGATAGAAACATAGTGCAGGGAGTATACACTGTTACACCCTATTTACAGCATAAATCACTTTAATAATAATGCAACTTTGCCTTAAATGAAACATACCAAAAGAGGGCATTCCCACTTACTCCCTCAACTGGCTACTCAGACATTGCAGTAGCTAGTGGTGTTTGAGGAGAAATTGAGTAGAATTTGAATCAACTGTTGATCTTTTGTGTTGTCATTCAATTCAACAACAAACATATTTATATTTAGGTGAATAAATCTAAAAAAACATAATAGCTGGTTAGAATAACACAGTAAATTTTGCGGTATTTCAGGTAGATAGTTTTTGCCGGTTTATCGTGACTGCCAGCTCATAGGGTGCCGGTTAAAGCAAGGTTTGCTGGAGGATAGGATATGTACTATCAGCGAAGGGACTTCACCTGGATTCTAACAAGGTGAGAAATATAACAGCTGAAAATGTGTTGCTGGAAAAGCACAGCAGGTCAGGCAGCATCCAAGGAACAGGAGAATCGACGTTTCGGGCATAAGCCCTTCTTCAGGAATTCTTGAAGAAGGGCTTATGCCCGAAACGTCGATTCTCCTGCTCCTCGGATGCTGCCTGACCTGCTGCGCTTTTCCAGCAACACATTTTCAGCTCTGATCTCCAGCATCTGCAGTCCTCACTTTCTCCCCGAGAAATATAACAGCAAAGCAATGACTAAAAGATGCGAAAAAAGTTGCAATCTGTTGGCTTTATGAATGACTGAATTCTTTCCTACTTTGTCAGATTGTGAACCTCTACCCAAGCTCACTGCAAAAGATGTGCAGTGCTTTCGGGGCCCAGCAAAAAAGAGCAATTTTCACTCAAGTTAAATAATTAGTGACAACTTGTAAATGTGTCATTGAATCACCAGAAGAGAATACAGATGAAATGTATGAATGGAGACTATTGATAGTGGGACAAACTAGAATTAATATTAATATAATTCTCCACCACAGAAAGCAGCTCAGGCCAAAATATTGAATGTTTTCAAGAAAAAGATGGATATAGTTCTTAGAGCTAAGAGGATCAAACTGTGAAAGCAGGAACAGGGCATTGAGTTGAGTGATCAGCCATGATCATATTGAATAGTGGCACAGGCTAGAAATGCTGAGTGTCCTACTCCCATTCTTATTCTAATATTTCAATATTTCCAATGTACTGTTTTATCCATCAATGGTAATTTTCTTCATTGACCCTCTACATTGGTAACTGCAAATCATAGCTCATGCAAAATTGTTTTATTTCTTTTACAAAAAAGAATATATCACTTATTGTGGTTGCCACACAGCTTCCTGACTTGCATCCTGCCTGTAATGTCAAAACAGTTTGCTGCGCGGTGTTACATGTATTATATTCCGACTGCAATGACTACATCATTTCTGCCATTTACTGGCTCTGAATCAATGTAATGACCTTTCTTTTTTTTCAAAGAGCTTTTCTGAAACATGTTGACAGCTGCTGAGGCCATCACCAACTCCATTATTTGTTCCAACAGTTCAGCCTTCAAATAGCATTTACTGTCATTGTTATAGTCTCGACTTATACTGGTGCATTAGCTCCGTTGGCTGGATGGCTGGTTTGCAACTCAGAGTCACATTAACATGATAGGCTCAATCCCTGCATCAGCTGAGGTTACGATGAGGGACTCTCCTGTGCCTCAGGTGTGGTGAACCTCAGGTTAAAGCATCACCAGTTATCACTTTTTAATTAGTGCTATGGTGACCTCATCTTTCACTGAAAAATTAATCTGTTGATTTCTGTGGCTTTTGCCCTTAACATATCAATTCTAAGCCATGAATTCTAAAGCTGGTTATCCATATCTTTGCAGAATCTTTCTGGTCCTCCAGATAAACTGGAGGTATTGGTTCACCACATCTAAGGCACAGAAGAGGTTGAGAAGAGAATCCTCCATTGTAAGCCCCTCATTCCTAACTGCAATCAGTATCTTCTGAGCTTATCTAATAGGTTTTGCAATGATTGGTTGATGAAATGAAGCTGCATCTTTTATTTAAATAGATTGCGCTCATGTAGAATATCCATGGCTGTCCAATTCATTGCTGGGAGTGGGAAGTGGGAAGTGGGGAGTGGGGAGTGGGGAGTGGGGAGTGGGAAGTGGGAAGTGGGAAGTGGGGAGTGGGAAGTGGGGAGTGGGAAGTGGGAAGTGGGAAGTGGGGAGTGGGAAGTGGG
>NC_057740.1:9457030-9479818 GCF_004010195.1 Chiloscyllium plagiosum
GGGGAGTGGGGAGTGGGGGGTGGGAAGTGGGAAGTGGGGAGTATTTGAGATCCTTCCTTCTGGTGTTCTTTTATCCGTTCATTTATATTTAACTTTTTGTTTTCCATCTTTGCTTTCTGTAGAATTCTCAATTTTCCTTACTTTTATTTTGGCTTAGAACATTAATCTCAGTTAGATACCATGAAATAATATTCTTGAGTTGGTTAAAGAAAGTCATAGAGGTCTACAGCATAAAAAAGGCCATTCGCTCCATTGAGTCTATACCAGTAAAAAAACTATAGACAATAGACAATAGGTGCAGGAGTAGGCCATTCTGCTCTTCGAGCCTGCACCACCATTCAATATGATCATGGCTGATCATCCTTAATCAGTATCCTGTTCCTGCCTTATCTCCATAACCCTTGATTCCACTATCCTTGAGAGCTCTATCCAACTCTTTCTTAAATAAATCCAGAGACTGGGCCTCCACTGCCCTCTGGGGAAGAGCATTCCACACAGCCACCACTCTCTGGGTGAAGAAGTTTCTCCTCATCTCTGTCCTAAATGGTCTACCCCGTATTTTTAAGTTGTGTCCTCTGGTTCGGCACTCACCCATCAGGAAACATGTTTCCTGCCTCCAGAGTATCCAATCCTTAAATAATCTTATATGTCTCAATCAGATCCCCTCTCGGTCTTCTAAACTCAAGGGTATACAAGCCCAGTCACTCCAGTCTTTCAGCATAAGGTAGTCCCGCCATTCCAGGAATTGACTTCGTGAACCTACGCTGCACTCCCTCAATAGCCAGAATGTCTTTCCTCAAATTTGGAGACCAGAACTGCACACAGTACTCCAGGTGTGGTCTCACCAGAGCCCTGTACAGCTGCAGAAGAATCTCTTTGCTTCTATACTCAATCCCTCTTGTTATGAAGGCCAGCATGCTATTAGCCTTCTTTACTACCTGCTGTACCTGCATGCTTACCTTTATTGATTGGTGTACAAGAACACCCAGATCTCTTTGTACTGCCCCTTTAACTTAAACTGATTCCATTTAGGTAGTAATCTGCCTTCTTGTTCTTGCCACCAAAGTGGATAACCATACATTTATTCACATTAAACTGCATCTGCCATGCATCTGACCACTCACCTAACCTGTCCAGGTCACCCTGTAATCTCCTAACATCCTCCTCACATTTCACCCTGCCACCCAGCTTAGTATCATCAGCAAATTTGCTAATGTTATTACTAATACCATCTTCTATATCTGGATCTCCCTCGTCCATCTTCAGAGTTACATCCTCAAAAAATTCCAGAAGATTAGTCAAGCATGATTTCCCCTTCATAAATCCAATCTGACTCTGACCTATCCTGTTACTATTATCCAGATATTTCGTAATTAAAATCACCTAACTGTTCTGACCCCATTTTTAATGTGACACAAAATGTGTATGGATTCTGTTTACCTGAAAATCTGTTGTGAGCTTGTGTACAGCTAAACTAATATACAATTCTCCACACACAGTCTGTGCCTTGAATGGTAAAGTTCAGAGACGCTGCAGCCTGCATTCATGTTGATCTATTTTCATGTTATTACTCTTAAAAGAACATCACTCTAAGGCTGATAACACAACATGGACCTCAGCATGCGGGATGCAATTTCAAAATTTGCAGAAATTACAGAATTTGGAATTAGTTTGAACCAAGAGGAAAGTAGTGTAGAACATTGAAAGAACAGCCAGATTGGAGAAATAGGCAGACAAGGGTCATGTATTTAATGCAGAGAAGCGTGAAGTCATTTATTTTGGGAGGAGGAACATAGAAGGTTACAGGAGCAGAGGGACCATGTTGCAGGTGGTAGGAAAAGTTTAGGGAATGGTTAATAAAGAATTTGACACCCAGGGCTTTATTAATAAAAGCATAGAATACAAGCACAATGAAGTTATAGAGACATACAACATGGAAACAGAGCCTTCAGTTCAACTCATCCATGCCGACCAGATATCCTAACCTAATCTAATCTCTCTAAACCCTTCCTATTCATACACTCATCCAGATGCCTTTTAAATGCTGTAAATGTACCAGCCTCCATCACTTCCTCTGGCAGCTCATTCCATACATGCGCCACTCTCTGCATGAAGAAGTTGCCCCTTCGGTCCCTTTTATATCTCTCCCCTCTCATCCTAAATCCATACTCTCTAGTTTTGGACTCTCCCACCCCAGGGAAAAGACTTTGCCCATTCACCCTATCCATGCCCCTCTATAAGGCCACCCCTTAGCCTCTGACACTCCAGGGAAAACTGCCCCAGCCTATTCAGCCTCTCCCTATAGCTCAAATCCTCCAACCCTGGCAACATCCTTGTAAATCTTTTCTGAACCCTTTCAAGCTTCACAACAGCCTTCCAATAGGAGGGAGACCAGTCATATTAAAGTTGTATGAAATAATGATTTGGCTTCACTGGAATACTGAGTCTGCTTTGGATGGCTTACTTTAAGAGGGATGTGAAGACATTAGATAAGCTGCAGACAAAATATAAGGAAGTTGATCCAGGAATGAGAAACATTGGTTATTTAGATAGATTGGAAAGGTTTGGATTGTTGTCTTAGAAGAAGAGAAGATTGTGATGAGACTGTATAGAGATTTTCAAACTTTATGACTGTCCTGGGTCGATCGGGAGAAACTGTTCACATTGGTGGACAAGTCAAGGAAAGAGAGAATCGATTCAAGGTAACTGGCAACAGAAACAATGGTGACATAAGAAAACTTTTTTTACACAAACAAGTGGTTAGGTTTGGGATTGTACCGATTGAGAGTTTGTTGGAAATTGTTTCAACAAAGACTTTGTTGTGGACCAGACCAGATCCCCATAAAATATTACAAGAAGGTAGCCTAGTCCCTAGGTTTTTCTTCTTATTAAAGGCAAATGGGAAATGCCTTGTCCCAGGTGCAGTGCAACTGATTAAGCAAAAGACAATTTATTTAAACCTTTGTTAAAAAGACAACCACAGAACTTAGAATGACTCAGAATGGAAAACTTAAACAGGATAATCAATACAGAAACTGCCTTCAGTAGCCAGCTTATCACCTCAGCCTTATAACCTCTCTTTAAAAAGGCCAGGACAAAATAACCTCCTAAAGTGAAAGCATAATCACAAATTTGAAGAGTAAGTTGGATTGCTATCTGAGAAGGAAGAACGTGCAGAGCTATGGGCTGAAGGTGGGGAAATGGCTTCTTCAGAAAGATAGCACCAAATGATGAGCTGATTGGCCTCCTTCTGTGCTGTAACTATTCTCTGATTTTATTTTATAATTCTGATAGGAGCTTCATAACTGACTCAAATATGACTTGTCTTCCAGGGGAGCCAAATCCTGTTTAAGAGATTAAGTTTAGATTATATCTTTTAATAGTTATTCTTTTCATTCTTTGGTCTTGTATGACCTTCAGCTAATAGAGAAGGATTATCCCTAAGACCCTACAATGTCTCACTGAACTGGGAATGACAGGGGCTTTATATTTCCTTCTTACTGACATATTGGGCACATTCAAAATTGGCCAATATAACCAATCATTGGACTGGAAAGCTTTCTGGCTAGTTTTTATTCCTTACTGTGCATCCCGAAGCCACCTTTGTGTCAATTTGAAACTGGTTCAACTGTATTGACCAGATATATAAGTCAAGGGACTGGGATAGTTCTTCAGAATAATGACTCACGTTCATTTCATATACCTAACAGCACAGTTGGGGTCTTTGTTTAATATCTCAATCAAATGATTGTATCTCTAACATGTGGAATAGCCTGGAACTCAAAGCCTTCATTTCAGAGATAAGAATGCTGCACACTGAGCCAGGTCAGATACTTATGCCAACCCATACTGAGATTTAACTCATTTGGAGACTCCAGTCATGCCTGTAAAAGTCACCAGCAGTCTTACCAGACCTTTAGGCCTTCCTCTCATTAGAAAGACAAGCAGGAGACGAGAAGAACAGAGCAAGCCAGGCAGCATCAGGAGGTGGAAAAGTCGACATTTCAGCTGTAACCCTTCTACAGGACTGGGGGTGGGTATAAGGGGAGCTGCAGATAAAGGGATGGTGGAGGCAGGGTGGTGAGGTGGGGATAGGTGCAGACGGGTGGCATCTTGTGGTGAAACAGCTGGAGGGCTGAGGACGTCACGGCATTGTGGCAATGAGACAGGGGTTCACTGAGTACCCGTTTGAGGGAGGCTGAGAACTTCTTCAAAGTGGGCATCCTTTGTAGAGATTTTGCTATGGAACAAACGCACTTACAGACCACTGCAAAATCTCTTCAAAGGATGCCCACTGTGAAGAAGTTGTCGGCCTCCCTCAGGCGAGCACTCAGCGAATTCCTTTCTCACTGCTACAACATCGTGACCTCCTCAGCCCTCCAGTTCTTTGACCACATGATGCTACCCATTTTCACCTACCCCCACTTCACCACCTTGCCCCTGCCACCCCCTTTATCTGCAGCTCCCCCTACACCCACCCCCAGTCCTGAAGAAAGGTTACACCCGAAACATTGACGACTCCACCTCTTGATGCTGCCTGGTTTGCTGTGTTCTTCCAGCCTGCTGCTTGTCTACCTTGGATTCCAGCATCTGCAGCTTTTTTGTCTCATTAGAAAGAGACGACTTGTTGTGGTTTAAGTCTCCATCAAATGACTGTGTTTCTAACATGTGGAGTAGCCTTGTTTAATCTGAGGGTCACCGTACTTCAGGCGAGGGCAGAGTTTGAGGCAGAGAGTCCTTTTTGGTTACCTCAGCCAGTGCAGAAGTTGAATCCACATTACTTGTGAAATAAATCCACGAAGGCCAGAATCCCATCACCAAGTCACCACTTATTAACGCAGGCATAGTACATGACATTGACCCAGCTGGCACAGAGCTGGCTGTGAGGGTGAGCAGAGCTCCAACACTCCTGTTTATTTCTGAAGTCATATGACACCAGGTTACAGTCCAACAGGTTTAGTTGAAATCACAAGCTTTCGGAGCACTGCCCCTTCATCAGGTGAATTGGGGGAAAGCCCACAGGCAACAGGAAGCTTATATTTGAGATATTCTTGTTACAATGATACCTGAAATGTAACAGATAGAACAATCAGTGAACCAGAAAACAAACTGTCTTTATCTTGGTTAACACTCATTATGTTATGAAGGACATCGATTTTCAGAACATTCTCCATTGCAGAACATTTTGAGACCATCTGCAGCTATTTCGGTTCAACTTTTATGTTTACATATTTCGAAAAGCACATTCACTGATGAGATTGATTCTGCATCATCATAAAATAAATGAACATGCTGGGAGACTTTAGCTTTCATCTGTAATGGAAGCAATTTGAGGTCAAAGGAAGAAATAAATATAAAATGAATAATGCAAAATAAATTTTATTAAATATAATTGAAATTCAATTAATTGAAAAATGAGGCAGATATTTCAAGACTGTTAGGTAGCTATTTCAATAACTCTGCTGTTGTTTTTAATTCTTGTAAAGATGTTTTTTACCAGAGACAGGAAGTCCAATATTTAAAACAGAAATAAAATTCCGCAAATGCTGAAAATCTGAAACAAAATTAGTAAGTTCTGGAGAAATTCAGCAGCTCTGCCAGCATCTGTGGATAGAGAGAGAGAGAGAGAGAGTCAGAGTTAATGTTTTGAATTCAGTATGACTGAAGATTTGGAACTTAAAATCTGTCGATTGGATTCTTTTATCAAGTTCTAGATGTTTGAATATAAAACAAATTGTAATTTTAGAAAATAATGTCAAATGCTTAGAAATTCAGCGATAATTAAATGGAAATATATTCACCTTGACTGAGTAATGATCATCCAAAAACCGAGGACCCAGGATATACCACATTTTTAGTAATATAAAAAATAACACTCAATAAAGTGCACTTACATCTACTGTGGCACAACAGTGCACCCAACACTGAGTCAGGGCAAGAAGAGTACAACAAGGGTTTTTCAGTAGGTGTCCCGTGCTGGCAAATTGACACCTTTGACTTCTTCTTTTGTTGGATTTAAATATGAAAATTTCTGTCGTGTTTAAAGAGGACAAGGTAATGGTATTCCCATATACCTGCTGCCCTGGTCCATTTGGATGGCAGAGGTTGTGGCTTTCTGGAGAGCATTGGTGAATTACAGTCCTCTGTGCCTCTGGCACTGTTCCTGATCCCGATGCTACCCATGACAACATGAACAGATTGATTGCAGTCTTACGGGCTCTTTGCCACTCAGGCACCAGAGCGACCCCCACCTTCCAGATATGTGTTTTTTAACTTCCCCAACTCTGACACCTCACTGTTCCAGTGAAGCCCTATGGAAACGTGAGAAACTGCACCACATTGAGCACGGTGGCACAGTGGTTAGCACTGCTGCCTCACAGCGCCAGAGACCCGGGTTCAATTCCCGCCTCAGGCGACTGACTGTGTGGAGTTTGCACATTCTCCCCGTGTCTGCGTGGGTTTCCTCCGGGTGCTCCGGTTTCCTCCCACAGTCCAAAGATGTGCAGGGTCAGGTGAATTGGCCATACTAAATTGCCCGTAGTGTTAGGTAAGGGGTAAATGTAGGGGTATGGGTGGGTTTCGCTTCGGCGGGTCGGTGTGGACTTGTTGGGCCGAAGGGCCTGTTTCCACACTGTAATCTAATCTAATCTAATTTTCAACTGAGCCCTTAACAGATGTCTTCATTCAATACTGTGTTGCACAATTTCAGATTATAACCTGTGCAGCTGTTAGTGATAGTTCTGCAAATTCTATTTCCATCTTCTCTGAAGCTGTCTTTGTTCCCCCAGCTCCATATCATATTACCATATTGTGTCTTAACCAATCAGCCCTGTTGTCTTTTAACCTCTCCTTCTTTTTACTTTATACAGCTACACAATCCTTTATCCGAAATCCTTGGTGCCAGTTTGTTTTTTGGAATTTCGAATTTTTCAGATTTTGGAATAAATGATATTTTCACCATGAAATTAAAAAAGAATTACGTAACAGCAGACACACCTGTCAATAGTATGAGTGCTGAGACATAATTGACTCCTGCCAGTGCTGTGCCACGCTGCCATGTCACATCTGAGCGACGTGGTTCAAGTGGGTGTGGAGTTGGGTTACCTGCTCACATGCCAAAATGATGCTCCACACTCCATGAGAAAAATTTGGATTTCGGATCTTTTTGGATTTTGGAATTTCGGATAAAGGATTGTGTACCTTTAATAGATCTTTACCTTCTTTCTCCCACTTTCCTGTCTCTGTTCTTTATTTTATTGTGAAATCATCATCAAGTTAATTCGAAGAATAATTAACAAACATGGGCAAATAAGGCTCAGGAAAGAAGGAGAGGACTAAATTAAAATGGAGTTGTAGGGAGGCTTGAACTTTGTAGCATTATTCTGATTCCAACGAAAGACCATTAACTTGATACATGGTGCCCAATTTTAACCCTGTGCAACTGGATGTGTTTGAAAGGGTTAAAATCAGGCCTGTTGACTTTGACTCTTTCATCAGACAGAGATTAACTTCTTGAGATTTTCTAACATTTTCTGTTTTTGTTTCAACCTGTCAGCATCCACAGTATTTTACCTTTAATTCCCTGTTCCCAGGGAGGAGTATGTCGGGAAGACGTGACTTCATGATGATTGTAGGTTTCCTCATGGGGCTTGACCCCATTGACTGCATGACCATCATATTCAGGGTGCCTGAACTGTGCCTTGCACTTGAACCAATAAAGGATTCCATTCCTTCAATGGCCATCAGGTGAATCAATACCTTACATCCTGCTAGGACCAGTGCATGAAAAATAATTGGGGACTAGGGAAGGTTCACAAAATGCTTATGCTGGTCAGTAAGATAGGCATGCTAGTTATTAGGTGGATCTGTGGCTAGCACTCCTGCCTCACAGGGCTGGGGACCCAGGTTCAATTCCAGCCTTGGGTGACTGTCTGTGTGGGGTTTATGTGTTCTCTGTATATCTGCATGGGTTTCCTCATGCAGTCCACAGATGATGTGCTTGATCATCTGCTAAGACTTTTTATTCAGTCTGTTCACACTCTTTGTAATACCTTTTGACACTCTTAATTACCTGGAATTATCTCCATTTATAAATTCTGTGCCTATGCTTTTCCCTCCACTTCACCTGACAAAGGGGCAGTGCTCCGAAAGCTTGTGATTTCAAATAAACCTGTTGGACAAAACCTGGTGTCATGTGACTTCTGATTTTGTCCAGTTTTGTCCGACACTGGCACCTCGACAGCAGACCAAAGATGTGCAGGTTAGGTGGATTGGTCATGCTAAATATAAGGTCACGGTGATAAGGTGGGTCTGGCTGGGGTGTTCTTCAAAGGATTGGTGTGGACCATTGGTGAATCCCACCATTGGGATTCTATGACATTTTTCCAAGTTCCTACAGGCATCTACAGGCAATGTTCAGCAAAATCTCCTCCGGTAACAGGATGGTTCCCAGCTCCTTGGTGAGCACTGGAAGGAGTACTCACACTCTTGCTCAAACAGGAATCTGCTGTATCGGAGGAGACTCTGCAAACTATCCCACAACACGCTGCACAGAATACCTTTGGTGAGCCATCAATCATTGTTGAGCTTAAATGGCCATCCAACAGATGAAAGTGAAGAAAGGCATGTGGGCCAGATAGTATATCCTCTCAGGTCTACCATATTAGTGGGTTATCAGTTCATATGGCAAAACCATCAGCTCATTCTCTGCCTCTAGGACAGAGAAGACATCCCCAGGGATTTCTAGAATGCATCCATCATCTGATTGTGAAAACTACATGGGAATTATCCTCTTGTCTATCATGTGTAAGATCCTGCCATGTATCCTTCCTCACTAAAGTAAAATCTGTACATTCTACCAACATTACATTAAGATCCTTGAAAGCTTCTACACATGGTGCTAGGAATCAAATAACAGGACCACTCAATCAAATATCCTTCATGAATCTGTGTTCACCAGCAACAGAGCCCTGCTCCTGAAGAACCAACTCTGATGGATGGGCAATTGCACCCAGATGTCTAATCACAGAGTACTTCCCTGCGCAGGTTCTTGTCTCCTGGATTGCTGCTGACCAAACTCTCAAAGGTGAACCAAAGGAGAAGTATAAGGATATTAAAGGTCCCCAAAATAATGGCGGTATTGACACCACTGAGTGAGGGGAGGAAGCTGCTGACTGCTAGGTCTGACACCTCATTAGAAGACTTACCTAGACTGACAGATGTCAATCCCCAATTCTGAGGGACTACTGACAACATGACACATCCAAAACGTTGGCCATCGGGTGCAGTACACTGGATGGATCCACAAGTGTGCAAAGAAAACCATTTCCATACTGCACAGTATTCCTCCATGATCCTTACCATTGAATGCAGTACTTTCTTGGTAGCTTCACTATGCACCATGAGTTTCAATGTGTACATCCATCAGGATTCTTCAATAGCCCCTGCCATTAAAGTTCTCATTGCATTTCCTATGTCACATTTGTCTACCTGGCTTGTGGTTGGGGTAATTCGCTAGCATCAAACACCTTCTTACACCGGGTATAAGAACCTGTCTAATTATCACTGCTACAGAACAGAGTGCTAACAGCCTTGAATTGCTAGATCTGTTCAGTCAATCCCATTTAGCATGATGGTAGTGCTACCTACTCTGTAAAGTCTGCCACTTCCTATTGGTTAAAGGGTCCCTAGTGAGTATGGTTGGGTACTATACTAGGTTTGTTTTGGGATTTAGAAAAATATTGTTTTTTCTTTTCATTTTAATTTTGTAATGAGAATCAATGAGAATATATTTGTACTGTGTGTTTAAGAAATCTTTAAACTGGTACGACAAGTCAATAATTTGATTTGCTCTATTTTATCTTTATTTTGTTCACAAACTTCTGTTTTATTGTTAAAGCAAAACCTACAATGCTGTGCTTATGTTTCAGCTAGAAACCACTTCATTAAAACCAAACTAAACTTGAATTTGGGTACTGTTCTGCTCTGTAAAAATGTCATCTGGGAACATAACACTAGAAAGTTGAATTCTTGCAAACAGAAAAGGAAAAAGATTCAAGGCTGAGAAAGGCAGGAATCTACACTTATCTTCAGCTTATAAACCAGAAAGGAAAGCAGAAGAAGGGAAGGTGGGATGCCACTATCACAGAAAATTTGGTTTTAGGATAACTTTACCTTCAATGATTGTCACTGGCTAAAGTCCCAGTAATGATCATCCCAATGGTGATCTATCAACTCCATGTGCCTCCTTGTCCTTGAAAAGAACTGGAAGTATGTCAGTGAGTGCTGTCAAGCTTGTTTGGGTAATATGGCTGTCATAGTTGAATTGCTGGCAATGTGTGCAAGCTGTGAGCTGCCTATGTGAGGTTTTGAATCGTCGTTGTCTCCAGGTTTAGTACCAGAGGACTGGAGGATTGTAAATGTTGTGCCCTTGTTCAAGAAGGCAGTCGAGATGACCCAGGTAATTATAGACCAGTGAGCCTTACAACTGCTGCAGGAAAAGTTTTGGAAAGTCTTATAAGAGATGGGAATTATAATCATCTAGCAAGCAACAATTTGATTGCAGATAGTCAACATGGTTTCGTCAAGAGCAGGTCATGTCTGATAAATCTCATTGAGTTTTTTGAGAATGTGATCAAGCATGTGGATGAGGGTAGGGCAGTTGACATGATGTACTAGACTTCAGTAAAACCTTTGACAAGGTTCCACATGGTAGGCTGTTGCTAGTCCGTGTTGCTTGTGGCACACCACTAGTCCAGTTACTAGTGGTGTGCCACAAGGATCTGTTTTGGGACCACTGCTGTTTGTCGTTTTTGTAAATGACTTGGATGCAGACATAGGTGGATGGTTTAGTACATTTACAGATGACACTAAAGTTGGTAGAATAGTGGACAGTGTGGAAGAATGTTACAGAGGGATTTGGATAAATTGCAGAATTGAGCTGAGGGGTGGCAAATGGAGTTCAATGCAGATAAGTGTGAGGTGATGCACTTTGGGAAGAACAACAGGAAGACAGAATTCTGGATCAATGGAAAGATTCTTAGTAGTGTGGATGTGCAGAGGGACCTTGGAGTCCATGTACATAGATCCCTGAAAGTTGCCACCCAGGCTGATAGTGCTTTTAAGAAGGCATGCAGTGTGTTAGGTTTTATTGGTAGAGGGATTCAGTTCCAGAGCCGTAATGTCATGCTGCAACTATACAAAACGCTAATGCGGCCACATTTGGAATATTGTGTACAGTTCTAGTCACCCCATTACAGGAAGGATGTGGAAGCATTAGAAAAAGTGCAAAGGAGATTTACCAGGATGTTGCCTGGTCTGGAGGGAAAGTCTTTGAGGAAAGGCTGAGAGACTTGGGTACGTTGTCATTGGAGAAAAGAAGGCTAAGAGGGGATTTGATAGAGACATACAAGATGATCAGAGGATTAGATAGGGTAGACAGTGAAAGCCTTTTTCCTAGCATGATGACATCATCTTGTATGAGGGGGCATAGCTGCAAATTGAGGAGTGATAGATTTAAGACAGATATCAGAGGCAGGTTCTTTACTCAGAGAGTGGTAAGGATGTGGAATGCCCTGCCTATCAATGTAGTTAACTCAGCCACATTAGGGGCATTTAAACAATCCTTGGATAAGCACATGGATGATGATGGGATAGTGCAGGGAGATGGCTTAGATTAGTTCACAGGTTGGCGCAACATTAAGGGCCAAAGGGCCTGTTCTGTGCTGTATTGTTTTATTTTCCATGTTCAATGTTCTATTAAGTCTTTGAGGATACAAAATAACATCTGAATGCAAGGTATGAGTCTTAACTGTTGGATATGTTGGTAGGTAAGCAACGTGAGTCTGGTTGATTGAGTAATGTCTGAGATTAATGTTGTCGTTGGTGAGATATGTTATTTGAATTTGCTTGCACTGACCTTGACCACTTTTCTGGAATTAGGTAAAAACAATGACTGCAGATGCTGGAAACCAGATTCTGGATTAGTGGTGCTGGAAGAGCACAACAGTTCAGGCAGCATCCGAGGAGCAGTAAAATCGACTGCTCTTCATCAGGAATAAAGGCAGAGAGCCGGAAGGGTGGAGAGATAAGCTAGAGGAGGGTGGTGGTGGGGAGAAAGTAGCATGGAGTACAATAGGTGAGTGGGGGAGGGGATGAAGGTGATAGGTCAGGGAGGAGGGTGGCCAGGCGTCTGGTGGTGAGGGAGCAGCGGTGAAGGAGGCCCAGGACCTCCATGTCCTCAGCAGAGTGGGAGGGGGAGGTGAAATTGTTGAGCTTCTACATCAAACTCCTCACAACAAACATTCACCTGGGCCTTCTGTACCTGTGTGTGGAGGAACGTTTGGAGGCCTATGTACACAAACCATTTTTCCTGATTTTACTTCCTCAGGTGCAGCCTTCTGCACAATGTCTGCAAGCCTTAAAAAAAACTCCTCTCGCCCATGTCTGTTCATTGTTCAGTTTTGCACAGGTCAGATTGCCTATCTGAGTGATTCCATGGAACTCCAATTCAAGAGGTGTTGGCTAATTTTGATCAGTGTAGGCTGGTTTTGACTGGTCCCTACAAGTCATGGTATTGGCTTCCTGTTGAAACATCTGGCCAAGTTAGTGTCAACTGGACTTCAAAATTATTGAAACGAGAAGGTGATATAAAATAGAAGAACTGTCTACAATACAATTAATGTGATCCCCACACCCATTTCTTGGGGTTATTAACTGCTCTATCACGGTAATGTGACATCTAGATAAAAGTTGGACAACTCAACATGCCAAAACCACACGTAACTATTTGCCTGAATTGAATTGCAATATCCTGCAAAGGTAGATTGATTTTGTCAGAGCCATCTGAAATATTCCATGACATGCTTTAACATAATGCCAAGTAAAAGACTGGGAAGCTGACTATTATATAACACAGTAAAAATAATGAAAATGACAGATGGAATATATTCTTGCAGGCAAATTATTTAGACAGCTCTGCAGCTCTGCTGAAATGCAAAGAGTCTGATTTAGAAATCAAAACATAATGGAGAAGACATGACAAAAGATGTATTAAGAAGATTTAATGTAAAGAACAGATTGTCAGCTTTTTTAGAACAATTATCGCTGTTTGGATGACTTATAAAGGGAAGGACTTAATTTTAAAGGGACTATCCACGTCAAATGTTACTTGCTCTGATTTGATATGACGACATTGTTTTGTAATCTACTGGAGAGGTACAAATGTCAACGGACCATTTGGGGTTAACTACTGCAGCTGCTTCATATCTTATGGGGATAGAAACAGTACCTTCTTATAATGGAAACCTCAGTGGCTATTCTTTCTTTGGGAATGCAGATCACAAATTAAAACTCCAGATCAAATCCCCTATAGACTTATTCAACTTTTAACCACACCATGTGTTTTCTTTCTTGTCATACAAAGGTCATAGGCCAGAAGGCACAATGATGAGTGAGAATGTGAATTCGAAGCAATTCTGTGACTATCTGCAAGATAGATTTGGATTGACTCTCGCCTGGGAGGGAGACCTTGGAATGTCCATCCTGATGAGTATCAAAGAAATTTCTAAGTGATGGGCTTTCCCCGAAGAATATACTGCAAACAGAGATGCAATTTCATGCAAGTTAACTGAAATTGTGAACACAGAAAATGCAGCAGTCTGGGTAAGAGACATCTTACTCCCTTCAAGATGATGCAATAACTGGGGTTAAAGGCCATCTTTAGTCCTGGTCTGTGTGTGCTTACTGGGGAAAGATGTGGGCAATGAAGGCCACATCTATGAAAATCCCTGATTGTCACTGCATTGCAGGTAAAGGTAAAGGTCTTTCTCTCTTTGCAGAAAGCAAATACATCTCATTCGAAAGGAAACAAAATGAAAGACTTTCAGCTGACCTGCAAAGCCAAGTATATCAAAATAAACCTCTCATGTAGCACTATCTGCATATTTGGTGCCAGCTAAAAATATCAGCTGCAACATCCCATCATCCAGCATTCACTGGATACATATTTATATTTTTACCATTTTGGATTCACCTCTCACTTCTAATGTGTGTGCATGTGTGCTACATTACCATTCTTTCTTACATTTAATAATCAAAACTTAGTCTTTTGTTAACTCAAGACAGCCTGTCTAAATGAGTTTGTTTTAGAACATGCATTCATTCAGTCTGGGAGATAGTCATCCAGTAGAGAAGGGATCCTTTTTAAAGGAATATTACTGTAACCAGCTGACAGCTAGGTGAATAAAGATGGGCAGTTGGCCCTCCTGTCCATCCCCGGGCACTTGTCAATTTGGTGTGTCTTGTCTGTAACTGTAACAATTTGAGGAGCTTGCTTGGGGAATGGTCACAACAAAAGGTTGTCAATGGAGAGAGACATTACCATGTGAAATAATCATGGCCTTTAGGGCTTTGGAAAGTTCGAAAATATTTTCTGACCCTCTTAGTAATCTGTGAATGTCCCAATGAGAGATCTTCTCATTAACCTCCTGAATATGGCGTACTGAGTAATTCCTTACCTTCTTCAGAAAACTGCCTGGATAAATGTGGATGGGAAACCACAAAGGTGGCCACAGGACTGGAGTGAAGGGGATTGGAGGTGAGGGCAAAGGTTCGGCTCAAGGCCAGCTCCTTCACTTCCTGATGCCAGGATCCTTGGTTAATCATCAAGTACCTTCCAGAGGCAGATGTCACAGGAAAAAGTTCAGCATTTTTAGGCCCGAATCTCTGAGTGAGTATAAGCAGTGGTTAGATGAAGCTCTGAGGGGGACCTTAATTGTTTCCTAAAGGGATTTAATTGCTGTTGGGGCTGGACCTTTCTTCAGGAGCCTTCTTGCCACTGATTAAATTTAGGCAGAGATGGGAAGACACGCAGGACAGGGTTCCCTTCTCCTGATTTTCCACCTCATCAGCCTCTGGTTCCGAAAAAGAGTCCTATTGGACACTGTTTCCATCAGATGATGCCAGACTTACTGAGCTTCTCCAACATTTTCACATTTTATTGAAGATTAAATCCACACCAAATCACTTGCTCACCCACTTTCACAAATATGTGCCCTCCTTCTTGAAAACTGTGTCCGACGAGGGTATCAAATCTCCCCCTGAAATGCGACAGACCAAGTGATTTAATTGTGTGCATTGACATCGGAAGAAAGATAAATCCTCAAACGTAGGCTCTGGTTATGGATATTTAAAATGACACAAATTTCAACAGAAAACAGTTGCACATCAAGCATTTGATGGGATGGGTCAATTTGTGTTGCAAAATATGATTGATAAAGCACCTCATTTTATTCTGTTGACAACCTGAAGCAAATGAAATGTGTTTTAACCCTTCCCCTTTCACTGGCAACTGTCACAAGACTCGATGACATGGTTATGGGTAAGTGAGTTGGAAAAAAACCATGTGAGATCAACAGTAAGAGAGCGGACAACAAAAAGCCCAATTTTACAATCAAGTGTGGAATGGTGAGACGAGGCTCTTGCCATTGAGTGAAGAGAGGCCTATTAGCATCGTTAACATTCATTGGCACCCTCATTATTAATTAATGCCTCATTAAAAAGCAGATTCCCACTCTCGCACCTGCTAGATAGAAACAAGCTATCCCAGCATGAAAGTCAGAGGTCACTCCAGTTCAGTGCTTCCTCCTCTGGAATTCCATTTTTGTCACCAGGCATTATAATATCTCAGGGTAGGCATAGGCATGTCAGAAACCACATGTCACCTCCTCCACCCCCAGTCATCCACAGGCATTGGCAATTGACATGTGACAATCCCACAGCACCCTCATGGCACATCTCCAATTCGATTGAAAGATGGTCCTGCACTGCAATACTGCACTTTGGAGCACATTGGCACCTCTCACTGCATTGCTACTATCAGGACACCTTGTGCGCAGCTACACAAGCATCCAGTTGCTGGATTGGATTAGGGTGGACCTCAAGCTTCTTGCTTGCTCTCTTAGTCTTCCCTCATTTTGAGCCTATTCATCTCTGCTTTGCATTTTGCCTTTGCTCTTGTGGACATGTTCCCGGGCAGCACTTTACTATGTCAATTTCACACCTGCACCATGTCAATTTCACACCTGCACTTTGTCAATGTCACACCTGCACTGTGTTAATTTCACACCTGCACCTTGTTAATTTCACATCTGCACCATGTTAATTTCACACCTGTACCTTTTTAATTTCACACCTGCACCATGTTAATTTCACACCTGCACCTTGTTAATTTCACACCTGCACCATGTCAATTTCACACCTACACTTCATTAATTTCACACCCACATCTTGTTAATTTCACACCTGCACTTTGTTAATTTCACACCCACATCTTGTTAATTTCACACCAGCACCAGGTCAATTTCACACCTGCACCATGTCAATTTCACACCTACACTTCATTAATTTCACACCTGCACTTTGTTAATTTCACACCTGCACCATGTCAATTTCACACCTGCACCATATTAATTTCACACCTGCACTTTGTTAATTTCACACCTGCACCATGGTAATTTCACACCTGCACCATATCAATTTCACACCTGCACTTTGTTAATTTCACACCTGCACTTTGTTAATTTCACACCCACACCTTGTTAATTTCACATCTGCACCATATCAATTTCACACCTGCACCATGGTAATTTCACACCTGCAGCATGTTAATTTCACACCTGCAACATGTCACGTTCACACCTGCAGCATGTTAATTTCACACCTGCAACATGTCACGTTCACACCTGCACGTTGTCAATTTCATACCTGCACCTTGTAAATTAAACAACTGCACTTTGTGAACCACAAATGCAGCAAATGCACTGCATGTCCTTCAAGCAAGCAAAAATGCTTTAAATTCTAAATCATGTCAAGGGAGCCACCCTTCAGACAGGGGATATGGCATAGGAAGCCAAGGGCAGCTCTACTAACAGTACAAGGGCATGTTCCGTTAGTAAATGTTGCTTACAATAATGAGAATGGAAGAGCACGAAGCATGTTGGGAGGTGGGACAGGGGCAGAGATGGAATGTGTGTGAGGTAACCAGAGAGAAAATGTTGATACTTACCCTGGCAGAGCATAGAAGTTTGTTAACCTTTGTACACTGCAGGCTGTTCCTCCAGAGAGGTGAAACTGCACTTACCCAGGTGGCTACTTTGGACCATGCTATCAGGACTGGTGTTTTATCCTCCTTTGCTGGTCCTCAGGAAGATGTTGGCTCTCCTCCATTCCATTCTGTCTGCAAGATCTGCAGGTCCTCAAGCTGGGCACCAAGTGCCCCCTAACTGCCAAGTCTGGAGCAAATGTCACAAACTGTGCAGGAAAGCTCCAAGCCAACAATGCTTGACTGGGTGCACTATAACCTCTTAATTATATCAGTGGCACCATGAATTCTTAGACATCCTGGGATGTCTTGGCAGTGCTGAGTACTGTGGCTATGTGTGAGTGGGAGAATCATTCCATAATTGCTTCTGTGCTATTGCTGTAAGTTTGCAATCCTGAGATCTTGCAGATCTCTGAAGAGCTCTCAGACAATGCACTGGCATAGTTGCTCCGTGGCTCTCCAGCATCTCAGGTACTGGCACCTTCCTGGGCATTTTAACTAGATTAGAGTTGGGAGAACATACTGATGAGCACATCGTGCCATGTTTCTACAGCTGGACAAGGAAGAAATGTCCCAGGTTGCTGATACTGAGAGGACTGGCAGAGATATGGCACCAGCTCTGCCCCAGGTAGGAGAGGAACTCTGTGACAACTTCATCGAAAAGCACAAGCAGACACAGGGGCAGCCGATAGTTTCAACACAGGCACGGGGCACACTGACACGAAAGCCGAAGGACTCCATCAACACACTGTTTGTGCCATGCTGCCTTTGGCATGTGAGTGCCTGGCAGCCTCATGGACAGATTGACATCTGCCACAGTGGAACCAGGTCCCAGCACACTTCAGTATATGCTGGATAGCTGGACCTGGACTTTCAGAAAACCTTTGATAAAGTCCCACATAGGAGGTTAGTGAGCAAAATTAGGGCGCATGGTATTGGGGGCAAAGTGCTAACTTGGATTGAAAGTTGGTTGGCTGATAGGAAACAAAGAGTAGTGATAAACGGCTCCATTTCGGAATGGCAGGCAGTGACCAGTGGGCTACCGCAGGGATCAGTACTGGGAGCGCAGCTTTTGATAATATATGTTAATGATATAGAAGATGGTATATTGGTGTTCTTGTACACCAGTCAATGAAGGTAAGCATGCAGGTACAGCAGGTAGTGAAGAAGGCTAATAGCATGCTGGCCTTCATAACAAGCGGGGTTGAGTATAGAAGCGAAGAGGTTCTTCTGCAGCTGTACAAGGCCCTGGTGAGACCACACCTGGAGTATTGTGTGCAGTTCTGGTCTCCAAATTTGAGGAAAGACATTCTGGCTATTGAGGGAGTGCAGCGTAGGTTCACGAAGTCAATTCCTGGAATGGCGGGTACCTTACACTGAAAGATTGGAGTGACTGGGCTTGTATATCCTTGAGTTTAGAAGACCGAGAGGGGATCTGATTGAGACATATAAGATTATTAAAGGTTTGGACACTCTGGAGGGAGGAAACATGTTTCCTGATGGGTGAGTCCCGAACCAGAGGACACAGTTTAAAAATACGGAGTAGACCATTTAGGACAGAGATGAGGAGAAACTTCTTCACCCAGAGAGTGGTGGCTGTGTGGAATGCTCTTCCCCAGAGGGCAGTGGAGGCCCAGTCTCTGGATTTATTTAAGAAAGAGTTGGATAGAGCTCTCAAGGATAGTGGAATCAAGGGTTATGCAGATAAGGATACTGATTAAGGATGCTCAGCCATGATCATATTGAATGGTGGTGCAGGCTCGAAGGGCAGAATGGCCTACTCCTGCACCTATTGTCTATTGTCTATTGATAGGTGCTGACACCGGATCTCTATCAGTGCAGCAACAGGAGAATGTGTTATGTTGACTTCACTTTCTCTTCTGCATGTGGAGCTAAGGCGGTGCTAAACTGACACCCAGATTGAAGTTCATGGCCTCCTGAAGTCTTCTCTCAACTCAGTGGGTGTTCAAGATGAAGAGGTGGAACTATCTCTGGGTATGGACCCCTAAGTGTACCTGGCGTTCTAGCCACAAATGCTCCTGGGGATGTCTCCAACAAAACTCCACTGCAGGGCAGGCTCCCTCCGCCCTAGCTAAAGACCCCAGGACTGCTGTTCGGGAGCACTATCCAAGATGGAGGCCCAGAGGAGAAATATTCCAGCTGGAGTCATCTGGTACCTGCTCTGTCACATCAGGAACTGTCATTGTCTTGTTTCTACCTCGTGGGTGGGAGAATGGAAACTTTCATGTTAATGAGGTGAGATTAAGCAGTAGTTACATGTTTATATATGCACATGAATATAACAAGATTCCCATCTTGCTGGTTTGAGAATCAAATGTTTTTTTACCAATCCCGCCCTATTTGCCAAACTGACTTGCCAATGTCCATGTCTCTTTGAGGTTGAAAAGATATGACCCATTGTTTCAAAAAATACTTGATTTGTTGGATGTTCAGAGGTTGCCGTATAAATACAAGTCCTTTCTAAGTGCCAATATTATTTGATTAAAGACCACTCCATTGCAAGTCATTTTGACTTGCGTCCAAAGCCTTAATATGGCAGCTGTAAATCATTGAATTGGGAGCAGTCAATCATAAAATTAATTCCATAATGTCTGACAGCTGTTACTCAAGAATGATAACGCCGTGAAGAAAGGAAGAAATTGAGATAAAATGTTTCTTTCAAAGCAGGCAGTTTCTCACCGATGACTCATTATACTCTCTGTTATTGAATCACTTCCACAAAACCTTTTTGGCAGATCTAACTGTGAAGACTTTACTCAACATGACATCATACAGCCTCACTGCGGCCCATCTTGCCAATCCTAATGTACAGTAAGTTTAGTCCACATGTGACTGTGGTCTTTGGGCACAGTTGATTGAACAGACGAGCAGAGTTTCCATGCTTTTAGTGATGACCTATTCAGATGATGGGGTGTCATTGGCAAAAGTGAATTCATCAGCCTGATGAGCAATGCGCCAACTTCTTAAACTACTTTACTGTGGCTGAATAGTTTGTTGGGTTATTTGAGAAGCTGGTGAGAAGTGGCGTGGGGTAGGGGTCATGACTCGGTCAGCTCAGGTAAGAATGGTAGGATTTCCTGCTCCTTGTGAACCAGCTGGGTTTTTGTAACAACCTGATAACTTCATGGTCACTTTTACGATACCAACATTTCTATTTCCAGATTTATTTGTTTGAAGTTCGATTCGAAATTCTCAAACTTAAATACCAGAATATTAATACAGTAAAATCCTACTGGCATGACAACAATGACTAGTTGTGAGACATGGCAATTAAGAGTTAGAATTATTGTAGCGCATTAAAAGTGAAATCATAATTGCTTCATTATGAGTCCAATGGAAAGATGAAGAGTTATATGCAAATTAATCCACTACATCCAGCCGAAACAGCCTATTGCTATGGTTACAGCCATTGTTTAGTCAGCCAGGAGTTACAACTTTTGTTAATGAGATTGTTATCAAATGGGAAATATAATTAATTCTGACATTACTCTTGACCAAACTGAAGTGCTGGTTGGCAGTGCAAGATGCAGGTCTCATGTCAGAGAAATTGGCTGCGCTCCCCATATTCGTAATAGAGGGAATAAGCCTCTTCCATGTTATTGGTTTCAGGTTGCATTGTTGCTTAGCAACTGCCAGACATTCACCCAGTGTCTGTGGGCTTCAAATGATTATTGTTTTTGTTAAGCTCTTAATTCAGGGCTTAAGATGGTCAGGATGAATAATAAATTATTTAATCGCTGGGCTTGAGAGGGGAATATTACACATGAAAGAAAAGTTGTGTTTATCAAAGATGGATAACATTTAATAAGGGAACCTTATTAACAGCGAGGTACTCATCTAAATCCCTATTCTCTGAGACAGGATGATAGGCCTAAACTTTCTCATAAGTGCAGCGTTGATTAAGGATTTGCACATTTGAAACTCTACTGAGCATTTAGATACAAACTCTGTTCCTAAACAGAAAAGAAGTGCCCAAACATTCTGATTACAAATCTATGTTTATGAAAAAGAAACTTGAACTGACAGATGCTTCCTATCTCCAAAAGCTTAGTTCCTGTTGACATGATTTTGTGCCAACTTTGTTGTTATGAATTCTTATATGACGTTAACTGCCTGTGTGAATTTATCAGGCCATAATTGCACTCTTTCACCAGCATTCACAATGTACTTCTGAGTATTCCAACACTGCCAACTCCTTCACCCCACTGCAGTGTTGGAATCAGAATCCCTATCAGGCCAAATCAAAGGGCACTGAAAAATAGATTAGTGGGCGGCACGGTGGCACAGTGGTTAGCACTGCTGCCTCACAGCGCCAGAGACCTGGGTTCAATTCCCGCCTCAGGCGACTGTCTGTGTAGAGTTTGCACGTTCTCCCCGTGTCTGCGTGGGTTGCCTCCGGGTTTCCTCCCACAGTCCAAAAATGTGCAAGTTAGGTGAATTGGCCATGCTAAATTGCCCGTAGTGTTAGGTGAAGGGATAAGTGTAGGGGAATGGGTCTGGGTGGGTTGCGCTTCGGCGGGTCGGTGTGGACTTGTTGGGCCGAAGGGCCTGTTTTCCACACTGTAAGCCAGATGATGAAAGAAGGTGACCAGATGTCAATCTTTATTCCATTATAGATGTAGCTCTTAATCCTGCATAAACATCACAATTCAATTCAGAATGCTTTTGAGAAAGTGAAACCTAACGAACGTCAATTATTTGAAAAATTCACTCACAGGATATGTGCAACACTGGCTGGGCCAATATTTATTGCCCATCCCTAGTTATCCTTGAGAGGGTGTTGGTGAGTTGCCTTCTTGAACCACTGCAGTCCATGTGCTGTAGGTTGACCCACAATGCAACTGAAAGGGAGTTCGAGGTGTTTGACACAACAATGAAGAAATGGCAATACTTTTGCAAGTTGGGATGGTGAAGGGTTTGGAGGAAAACTCACTGGTGGTGGTGTCCCAGGCGCATGCTGCACGTGTAGTGGTTGTTTGTTTGGAAGGCTCTGTCTGAGATATCTTAGTAAATTTCTGTTGTGCATCTTGTAGTTGGGACACACTGCTGCCACTGAACATTGGTGGCACAGTGGTTCAGTGGTTAACACTGTTGCCTCACAGCGCCAGGGACCTGAGTTTGAATCCAGCCTCAGGCGACTGACTGTGTAGAATTTGCACATTCTCCCCATGACTGCGTGGGTTTCCTCCAGGTGCTCCGGTTTCCTCCCACAGTCCAAAGATGTGCAGTTAGGTGAATTGGCCATTCTAAATTGCCTGTAGTGTTCAGGGATGTGTAGGTTCGATAGAGTCAGAGAGTCATAGAAATGTACAGACCCTTCGGTCCAACACATCCATGCCGACCAGATATCCCAACCCAATCTAGTCCCACCTGCCAGCACCCGGCCCATATCCCTCCAAACCCTTCCTACTCATATACCCATCCAAATGCCTCTTAAATGATGCAATTGTACCAGTCTCCACCACATCCTCCGGCAGCTCATTCCATACACGTACCACCCTCTGTGTGAAAAAGTTGCCCCTTAGGTCTCTTTTATATCTTTCCCCTCTCAACCTAAACCTATGCCCTCTAGTTCTGGACTCCCCGACCCCAGGGAAAAAACTTTGTCTATTTATCCTATCCATGCCCCTCATAATTTTGTAAACCTCTATAAGGTCACCTCTCAG
>NC_057740.1:9480353-9563632 GCF_004010195.1 Chiloscyllium plagiosum
TATGTAAATGACAAAAAGTAGAGGACCCAGTACCAATCCTTGTGGCACTCCACTGGTCACAGGCCTCCAGTCTGAAAAGCAGCCCTCCACCACCACCCTCTGTCTTCTACCTTTGAGCCAGTTCTGTATCCAAATGGCAAGTTCTCCCTGTATTCCATGAGATCTAACCTTGCTAACCAGTCTCCCATGGGGAACCTTGTCGAACACCTTACTGAAGTCCATATAGATCACATCTACTGCTCTGCCCTCATCAATCCTCTACTTCTTCAAAAAACGCAATCAAGTTTGTGAGACATGATTTCCCACGCACAAAGCCATGTTTGCTATCCTGAATGAGTCGGGGAGATGAATAGTAATGAGGTAGGATAATGAGCTCGTGTTGGATACTCTTCGGAGGGTCAGTGTGGACTTGTTGGGCCAAAGGGCCTGTATACACACTCTAAGGATTTTAATTCTAAAAATCAGTGATGGACTGAGTGGATGTGATGCCAATCAATCAGTCTGTTTTGTCCTGGATGGTGTCAAACTTCTTGTGTGTTGTTGGAGCTGCACCATCCAGGCAAGTGGGGAGTATTCCATAACACACCTCACTTATGCTTTTTAAATGGTGTAAGATTTTAGGGAGTCAGAAAATGAATTACTTGCTGCAAGATTCCCAATCACTGACCAACCCTTATGGCTACAATACTTATATGGCTAGTCCAATTCAGTTTCTGGCCAGTGGTAACCACCAAGGCATTGATATTGGGATATTCAGTAATGGCAATGCCACCAAATGTAAAGGGACAATGGTTAGATTCTCTCCTGTTGAAGATGATCATTTGCTTGGCGCTTTTGTGACATAAATGGTACTTGTTGCTTCTGAGTCCAAGCCGAGATATTGTTGATGCCTTGCTGAATATTGCCATGGGCTGCTTCAGTATCTGAGCAGTTGCAAATGGTGCTGAGTGTTATGCAAAGATCAGTAAACATCTCCACTTCTAACCTTATGACAGAGGGATGGTCATTGATGAAGCAGCTGAAAATGTCCTGGAGCTGAGATGACTAATCTGCAAGCCCTTCAACCATTTTCCTGTGAGCTAGGTGTGAATCCAAACAATTTTACACCCTGATTTCCATTGACTCCAGTTTTACTCTGGCTACTTGATGCCACACTACATCAAATCCAGACCTGATACCTGATACTCATTCTCATCTCATCTCTGGAATTCAACATTTTTGTCAAAGCTTTGTTTAGGATTGTAATGAGGTCAGGAGCTGAGTGGCCCTGGTGAAATCCAAACTGGGTGTCAATGAGCAGGTATTGCTGAGCAGGTGCTGCTTAATGTCTCTGTTGAAGACATTTTCCATCACTTTACGGATGATCAAGAGTAGACTGATATGGCAATAATTGGCTGCGGTGGATTTGTCTCCTTTCTGCATACAGGACATACCAGGACAACCTTCCACTTTGTTGGGCACACATTAGTGTTGTAACTATGCTGGAACTGCTCGGCTAAGGGCATCACAATTTCTGGAGCACAAGTCTTCAGTGTGATTGCTGGAATATTGTCAGGGCCCATAGCCTTTGTAGTATCCAGTGTCTCTCCTGTTTCTTGATATTATGTGGAGTGAATCAAATTGGCTGAAGATTGATGTCTGTGTTGCTGAGTTAAGAATGGGTTAAGATGGATTATCCACTGGACATTTCTGGCTGAAGGTTATTGTTAATACTTCAGCCTTACCTTTTGCACTAATGTGTTAGGTTCTTCCATCACTGAGTTTTAAAATGACATTCCCTTTTAGATAGACCTCATGCTGCTCCTGGCATGCTCTCCTGCACCCTCTCGATTGCACTAGGGCCAATCTCCTGGCTTGATGGTAATGGTTGAACGGGGCATATGCCGGACAATGAGGTTGTAGATAGTGTTAAGGTCTGATTCTGCTGCTGCTGCTGAAGTCCCTCAGCTCCTCGTGGATGCCCAGTCTTGAGTTACAAGATCTGTTTGAAGTCTGTCCCATTCAATACAGTAATAGTGCCATTGAACATGATGGAAGATATTGTGAAAATGGCACATTGTCTCCACAAGGACTGTGCGGTAGTCATTCTCACAGATACTGTAATGGACAGATGGCAAATTTGTAAGGATGCAGTCAAGTGTGTTTTTCCCTCTTAAGTGGCTATTTACTCTATTAACAAAGTTTTACTTTGATTTAATTTATTTTTTGTCGCATGCATTGTATTACAAAATACAGTCAAAAGCAGTGTTGCCATTCTGCGGTGCCAACTCAAAACACAGAAAAATAAACCTAACATAGAATATAAAGACCACACAAAAAGAAATAAAGAAAATGTGTTGGACTTTACAGTCTTTCTTGTTAAGTGTTCCTCCACGATCCTAGTGGCCAGTTTCGAGTCCCCTTTGCCATGCCACTGCTGGAATGAAAGCTGTCACTCTTCACCTCCATTGACGCCCTCACCACTATGAGTCCTCACAGGACCTCGCCAATGCAGACGCCACTGTTGCCACCAGATACTGCTCAGGCTCAACCTTGACTCTGTTGCTGCCGTAAGTCTGCTTCAGGCTCACCTCGCCGATGTTGCCGGGTCTCATACTGGGCCCAAACTCATCTCCAACATCGTGTCCATGAATCTGTGCTGGGTGCAGATGCCATTTCAGCAAGATGCCATGAATACGTTCTTCCCTCCAGTCCCAGTACCATTTGATCTGAGACCATTTGACTTTACCAATGATGTACTCTAGCTATTAGCGTAACTGTGATTAATCCTTTAAGTCATAAACCCTGCAGCAGCAGTGTCAATAAGTGTCCATACTTTTTTTTAGTATACAATAACCAACTTGAAAAGAAAGTAAGAACACTCCCATAAAAGGTTATGGTAACAAAAGAAACAAATACTTTAAATGAAGCTTATCAAAGTAAATTAAAATATAGAGTCATACAGCATGGAAACAAACCCTTCGGTCCAACTAGTCCACATCAACCATGTTGGAGAAAGTGAGGTCTGCAGATGCTGGAGATCAGAGCTGAAAAATGTGTTGCTGGAAAAGCGCAGCAGGTCAGGCAGCATCCAAGGAGCAGGAGAATTGATGTTTCGGGAATAAGCCCTTCGTCAGGAATCCTTTCCTGAAGAAAGGCTTATGCCCGAAACGTCGATTCTCCTGCTCCTTTGATGCTGCCTGACTTGCTGCGCTTTTCCAGCAACACATTTTTCAGTGCACATCAACCATGTTCCCAGACAAAACTCCTGCCCGCCTGCATTTGACCCATATCTTTCTAAACATCTCCTATACATTAACTTAACCAAATATCTTTTAAACTTTGCAACTGTACCCACATTCACCATTTCCTCGGGAAGTTCATTCCACACGTGAGCCACTCTATACAAAAAAATTTCCCCTCATGTCCTTTTTAAAAGTTTCTCCTCACATTTTAAAATTATGCTCCCTAGTTTTGAACTCTCCCACCCCATGGAAAAGATCCCTGCTATTAACCTTAAATATATTCCTTGTGATTTTATAAACCTCTCTCAGATCACTCCTCAACCTCCTATATTTCAGTGAAAAAAGTCCCAACCTATCCATATAACTCAAGCCCTTCATTACCACAACATTGTAATAAGTCTTTTCCGAACCCTCTCCAGTTTTTAATAATATCCTTCCTATAACAGGGTGACCCGAACCATAGACAATATTACAGAAGAGGCCACTCCAACATCCAATACAACCTCAATATGACCTCCCAACACCGATACTCAAAGGTCTGAGCAATGAAGGCAAGGATGCTAAATGTCTTCTTAACTCCCCTATCTGCCTGTAACACAAATTTCAAAGAATTCTATACTTGAATCCCTCGGTCTTTGTTCTACAACACTATCCAGAGCCCTACTATTAACTATTTAAGTCCTGCCTTAGTTTATTTTACAAAAATGAGATATCTCGCAATTATTCAAATTAAACTCCATCTGCTACTCCTCAGCTCACTGACCCAGTTGATCAAGAACCCTTTGTAATCTTAGATAACCTTCTTCACTGTCCACAACACCATCAATTTCATCTGCAAATTTACTAATCATGCCTCCTATATTCTCATCCAAATGGTTTATATAAATGACAAACAAAAGTGGACCCAGCACCGATCCCTGTGGAATACCAGTGGGCACACACCTCCTGTCTGAAAAACAATCCCCAACACACCCTCTGTCTCCGACTATAAAACCAATTTTGTGTCCCATTGGCAAGCTTACCCTGAATCCCATGTGATCTAACTTTACTAATTAATCTACCATGCAGAATCTCATCAAAGGCTTTGCTAAGGTCCAAGTAAACAACATCAACCGCTCTGCTCTCATCAACCTTTTTAGTTATGTCCTCAAAAAACTCAATCAAGTTTGCGAGACCCGATTTCTCATGCACAAAGCCATGCTCACTATCCCTAATCATTCCTTGTCTCTCCAAATGCATTTAAATCCTATCTTTCAGTATCACCTCCCACCACTGATGTCACACTCACAGTCTATAGTTCCCAGAATTCTCCTTCCAGCCTTTCTTGAATAAAGGTACAACAATAGCCATCCTCCAGTCCCCTGACACCTCACCTGTGGTTATAGATGATACAAATATTTCTGCAAGAGGCCCAGCAATTTCCTCCCTAACTTCCCACAACATCCAGGAATGCACTTAGTCAGGTCCCAGAGATATATCCACCTTTATATTTTCGAAGACCTCCAGCACTTCCTCTTCTGTAATATGTAAATTGGTTTTCAAAACATCGATATTTATTTCCCTGAGTTCTGCAGCCTTCATTTTTTTACTCCACAGTAAAAACTGATGCAAGATATTCATTTAGTATCTCTCCCATATATATGATCTTTATGCAACATAAATGTAGTATAAAGTGTGGAAGGCCTCAACCATATCAATGGACATCAGACGATACCTCTCCAGGGTCCGTTAAAGGGTGGTAGACAATTCCCTTAATTGACCATGTCTGGACCTGCAAATGGCTACCTTGGCTGGGCCGAAAGGAGGCCTAAGAGGAAATTCTTCAGCCTGCCTCATCCTTCTGCACCTGACAGTCAAAGAGAAGGAAAGTGAAAGTGAAATTCAAACAAAACTTGAGGAGTAGCCATCCCCATCCGTTCCTTGTCCCCAACACACACAAGTGCTGGGAAAAATGTTGCAACCTCTCATAATGTACATGGTCATGGAAACTCATGGCTTTACAGCTATATTCAGGAAATTGGGATCAAGGGAACGGCAATATTAAGAGGTAACTTCAGGCTTGGTCATCTTTATAACACCATTATATATTGAAGCTTAATACCACAGCACATGGTATTCAGAGACATAATCAGGCTTCAACCATACTGTTAAACTATTCCATAAACTCTACTGCCTAATGCTAGTCAGTTTACTCCACGTGATTTTCTGCACGTTTCTATGTCATTAACATTGTTGCGATCCTGGCTTACGTTATTACTGGACTCCAGACTCAAATCTAGCTTGATAGATCATATTTTGTTTTTTATTGTTTGATCGAGGTATTCTTCCACTGAAACAGAATGCTGTCCATCTAGTTTTAGCAATGAAACAGGAATATATTGCACAAAGGAAATTAAGGTAAAAGAGAATAAAACCAACTATTTATACATGGTAAAACTACAACCCCATTAATCCCAGCAACAGCCTGTTACAGTACTCAAACACCAGACAGAAATGCCATTTGACTTAGTGGTTGTAATTCTCAGACATGAGAATCTGATAACCTCTTCATCGATTTGTCATATTACTAAGCTTAATTTTTCTCAGCTTCGCATAATCCCTTCAGGGTTTAAATGAAGCATATCTAATTTGGAACTTTTAAAATAAACACCCTAAACTGAGGCAACCTCCTCCTTAACAGTTCTCAACCACCTCTCTTTCTCAAGAGCAATTGTTTGACATACTTAGCTTCAGTTAAGATTTATGAAAAACTGTTAAACTGAAACTAAAACAAAACTTTTCTCAAGCTATGAGTGTTTCCCATAAGCCCAAGAGAAAATTTCAGTTTATTTTATCTGAAAGTCTAATGTGTTGTGCTGTTTACTTTACAAAAAGCCAAAATATGATATGTCAAGCCAAACTTCAGTCTGGGATCTTTAAATCCTTTCAGAAGATGACAGTGTGCTACCTTCTGAGCCACTGAAGTCCATGACTGATAGATCCACCGACATTGCTGTTAAGTGGGGAGTTCCTGGGTTTTGACAGTAACAGTAAAGAAATTGTGGTATAGTTCCTGTTCCAGGGCAGTTAGGAATGGGCAACACTTGTTGGACCAGTCAGACCCCATGAATGAAAATTGCAAACTCAGCATTCTTTCAGTATTCCTATGAAGGTGACAGTCAGTATACCTCACATCAGAAGTGCTTGCAGGTCTCACAAACATTATTTGCTGTCAAAGGGTGATAATGCCCGAAAAATAGGCATTACCAAACACAATTATTTCTCCTCTGCTTCTTATTTGTTTTCATACTTAACTGGAGACAATCATTTGAAAAAAAAACAGATTAAAATCAGGGCCTATATAATAATTTCAATCCTCATAAAGTAGAGCACAGTATCTTTACATAAGTTTTTGTTTACTTGAAATTTGCATTAGAAACTTTACATCACCACTATCATTCTCGTCATCATGCTGATGGGTAGCACAGTGGTTAGCACTGCTGCCTCACAGCGCCAAAGACCTGGATTCAATTCCCACCTCAGACAACTGTCTGTATGGAGTTTGCACATTCTCCCTGTGTCTGTGTGGGTTTCTTCCCACAATCCAAAGATGTGCAGGGTAGGTGAATTGGCCATACTGAATTGCCTGTAGTGTTAGGTGAAGGGGTAAATGTAGGGAAATGGGTCTGGGTGGGTTGCTCTTTGGAGGGTTGGTGTGGACTTGTTGGACCAAAAGGCCTATTTCCACACTGTAAGTAATCTAAGATGACAGCTTAATCTCTACCAATCCTGTCATACAATTTTGTTGCAACTCTCACAAACCTTGATCCATGACCTTATTTAGTCAATAAAACCCACGTGATTGCTTGTGAATGATTGTAGTTAATAGTGGAGACCACTTGCCGTGAGGAGGTTACAGATAGCTCAGGTCTGCATTAGCCAGAACATGTTGGCCACCCAGAAGATACCAGAATTTCAGAATGTTTAATCTAAGCTGTGTTGGATTCAAATGGTCTGTGTGAAACATGAAGGGAAGTTTCACTTTTTTTCTTTGGCCTTAACAGCCACCAATAGAGTCATCGATGCTGACTCCCCTTCTGATAAGTATCGCCATCTCAAAGTACAAATGACTCCAACACACCAACATAAGCAAAGATTGATACTCATGACAAAATCATTGAGCAGGTCATCAGTTGAAGAAAGATAAACAGAGAGTCTCATTTTTGACCCATAGCCATCAAATTAACTGATAGGTTGCAATCTCCCCTGTGGGTATGAACACTGTGGGGTTGTGGCCCTTTCCTGAAATTGAGCCTGTAATCTATTGATGAGATGCTAAGATGTTGGAAAATTCAATTTTTTTGAATGCAAAACGAAACTGAGGTATGTTCATCTGTATGCAAAGATGCAACACAATGTTTTCCTAAGAATAGTAACAAATAGTTCTGTTGTCTTGCCCACCATTCAGATTTAGAGATAGAAGTAAGTTTTATTGTCATGTGGACTCAAATGCAGGAACACAGGAGTATGGAGAGTTACCATCTTAATATACAAAACCAGAATTGAAATAAAAGTCAAGAGAAGAAACAAAAGAAACATAACCAAACAAAAAAAGAAACACATTCAAATCTTAAAGTCCTTATCCAAAAGAAAATGAAAGGAAAAAGACCAGATTTTAAAGTTTTATCTCCCTGGGTTTCCCCCTGGCTTGGAGCTTCAGTCAGCCTCCTCCTGAGGCATGCTCCACTGATTGCCTTTGCTGCTATCTCTGTTTCTAGGAGCTTATTGTGGACAAACTTAACATCCATGTTTCTGTATGAATTGTAAAAGACACTTTGAAAGGTAATCAATTGTGGGAAAGTTCTCTGGGAGATCAGGAGGATGTAGAAGATGTTATGAGTGACAGTCTTTGTTCATTATCATTGGAACTGGATTCCGATTGGTATTCATTTATCAGATGGTGTAACAACAACGAAATCCGAGAACAAGTAGTTAATGTTTGTTCTTGTTTAGGACAACGTTTTTTTTTCAGTTTTTCTTACATCTTTCACCCAGAATTTACAGTCTGGCTTGACACATTTCCTTTATGAATGTTTTCAGAGTTGATTGTGTTGTCAAGTTTGGAGGCTTTTGGCCCTGCAACTAAGTTCAAGAAGAAACTAAATATTTGAATGCACTTCAAGTCTACCTATCACTTTCTTTATGAGATTGCAGGTTTTCTATTCTGAACGCTGAATAGGACATTAAACTACAGATAAGAGGAATACACTTTTTGTGAAAAATTATAGGGAAGGTTTTAGAAAGAAAATGGAAAGGCTGGAAGGATTTTTTAAAATTTTGTCATGTTTTGTATGAATGTTTATTTTTTTTAATGACTTTGACCATCCAGTGGCACCATGATACTCTCTTGGATCAGGCCCAACACAGTTGGATGTATTATTTTAAAAAACTGTCTGTTCTGCTCCAGCAGTAAGCCGCAGTCCCACGTTCAATAGAGCTTTCATATTGACTTGCACATTTTTCCCAGGACAAATATCTGGTGGCTTTGCCAAGCACAACAGCAATTAAAGACCAATTAGTGCCAAATTGTGCTGGGCTCCAGGACCAATTCAGTCAGGACCAGATTAAGACTGTTAACATGCATTTGACATAAAATCCTTATGTGGAAGGTAGTGGAGCTATCTCCCTGATTACTCAATAACAAAGTTGAACCAAAAGTCACAGAAATAAAGGGCCAATATTTAGTTCATTGGTGTACAAACTGATGGGCAGCAGTGTTCCCCAGTGACATTGTGCTGCTAAACTATTATAACAGACCACCTTCTATAGAGTTGATATTGGGGCTGGAGAGGAGACGGTGTATAACATCTACCATTTGTGACTTTGCCCATTTTTTCACATTATCCAAGATGAATTCATACCAATATATTATATGACTTCCTGGAAAAGTAAATATTCTATGGATCATTATGGTAAAGACCTATTGAGACTATGTTTGTCTGATCAGCAACCTGCCTGACTTGGGTGTGGAAACACATCCCAAGATTAAGAGTCTCCAATGATCATTTGTGGTACTTTTGGTACTCTAATATACAACAGATACTATTTTTTCACTAAAGCATTTTGCCTAAGTAATTTTGGTTCCAGTTGCAGGTCCAAACCTCTCGAAATGTGCATGGAGCTTTTGACAGAGGCTAATTAAGGCCATACAGCTTGACAGCAGTTGTAAATATATGGCTTGTAGGGCCAGATCTCACTACCTTAAAGGCAGCACCAGTTTATAAGCCATTTGGAGCAAAATAAACAACCTTTTAACACTCCAATGATAGGTCTGTCTCTCCAGACTGACTATTAAGATGTCGACAGTTTTCTGTTACTGAAGATTTGCACCATCCAGGTTTTGTATTGTACGTAGCAACATCTGAAACAAAATCACCTTTGTAGATGGCATACCATTTCAGGGTTGCATCTTGTTAAAGTTGAATATGTCTGTTATAATGCAAAAGCAAAATGCTTGAGATATGATCAAATCCCCAACTATCAACATCCTGGAGTTTACCATTGAACAGAAACTGAACTGGACTAACCATATAATTGCTGTCAATAAGAACAGATCAGAAGCTAGGAATCCGACAGAAAGTAACTCATCTCTTGAACTCCAAAGCTATCTATGAGGCACAAGTCAGGAGTCTGATGGAATACTCCTCACTTGCTGAGATGAGTGCAGTTCCAGCAATGCTCAAGACGTGTGACGCCATTCAACACAAAACAGCCTACTTGATTCATCCTAAATCCACAAACATCCACTCCCTCCACCACTGATGCTCAGCAGCAGCAGTGTGAACTATCTACAAGATGCACTTCAGAAATTCATTAAGGTTCCTTAGACAGCACCTTCTAAACCCATGATCCCTATTTTTGGAAAGGTGAGAGCAGAAAACACATGGGAACATCATCCCCTGCGAGTTCCCCTCCAAGCTACTCACCACCTTGACTTGAAAATATATCATCGTTTTCTCAGTGTCATTGGGTCAAGATCCTGAAACTCCCTCCCTAAGCGCATTGTAGGTTTACCTACAGCATGGGAACTGCTGTGGTTCAAGAGTGCAGCTTACTATCACCTTTTCAAGGGCAACTAGACATGGGCAATGAATGCTGGTTCAGCCAATGCTATCCACATCCCATCTGTAAGCACTAAAAAAATTGCTTATGTGACCAAGTAATTTTTTCCATGAACTGGGTTCCTAGAAAATCATTGAGCAAAACTCAACAGTATCTAATTGGTCCTCCATTAGATATCAGCTGTGGTTCAGTGGTCATTGTCTAAACTATTATTCAGAAGGTTGTGCATTCAATTTCTGCTTTTGGGCAAAATATAGACAGTACTGAGGGAAGGTGGTACTGTGAGCGCTGTTAAATCAAGGTCCTGTCTGATCTCTCGGGCAGGCGTAAAGATTCCATGGCCTTATTTTGTAGAAGTGCAAGGTATTGCTTGTCAAGTACACTGGTCAGCATTTGAATCTCAACCAACATCACTAATTCTCTGCTTGTTATCTCCCCACTGTTTGCAGACCTTCCTGTAATCAAATTGGGTATTTTATTTCCTCCATTATAACTATGACTGCACAAAATACTTAAGAAGTTTGGGATATTGGGGGTCGTGGGAGCTTTATAACAAATGCATTTTTTTTTTCTTTTTTTACTCAAGACTGGCTGTTTGCTTTCTGCAGATTATATTTCCATTGTTTGTGAAAAAAGCAAGGAGTTTATTCGATGATTGGCCAAGTGCAAGGATTGATATGGGTATAGAAGGCAGGGAGAAGGACTATGATATATTTAAAGAAATTAGCACAGACAGACAGGAGGTTCTGAGTGGCTTGGCAGGCTTAAGCATAGATACATCACCAGGAACAGATGAAATGAGTGAGGCAAACCAGGAAATGGCAGGGGTGCTGGGAATAATTTCAATTTCTCTCTAGCAACAGGGAGGGGCCAGAGGACTGGAAGACAACATATATACTACCATTATTCAAGAAGGGAGCAAGAGATAAAGTAGGAAAGTATAGTCCAGTCAGTCAAACTTCAGTGGAGCGGTACTATTGGAAGCAATTCTGAGGAACAGAATTGACCTACATTTGGAGAGGCTGGGACTCATCAAGAACATTTTCATGCAGAGGGTGGTGTGGGTATGAAATGAGCTGCCAGAAGAGGCTGGTACAATTACAATGTTTAAAAGTTAAAAATCACACACCAGATTATAGTCCAACAGGTTTATTGGGAAGCACTAGCTTTTGGAGCGCTGCTCCTTCATCAGCTGCTTGTGGAGTGGGACCATAAGACACAGAGTTTACACCAAACTATTACAGTGTCATGCAAGTAAAATGATATATTTACCAAATCTTGATTGTTGTTAGGTCTTTCATCTTTTAGAATGAGTTACAGGTTTTGGTTTATTAATATTGAAATCCCAAAACTTCTTTCAAGTCACATTCTCAAGATAAGTTACGGTTACATAGATTGACTGCGATGCATAAAATTATGAGGGGTGTGTAAGCGTAGAAAGGAAGTGACTTTTCCCTTTGTGGAGAGATGAAGGAGCATAGATTTGAAGTAAGAGATGGGATGATTAAAGGGGATGTGAAGAAAATATTTTTCACTCACTGTCTATAAGGATGGTGGAGGCAGAAACCTTCAGAACATTTAAGAAGTTTTTAGGTATTTGCAATATCAAGGTATGCAAGGTTTGAGCCCAAGTGCTGGGAAATGGCATTCGAATAGTTAGATGCTTGCTTTTGACCGATGCAGAATCGAAGACTAAAGGCCCTTGCTCAGTGCTGTTTGTGTGATTCTGATTCTCTAACTGGTTTACATTGTCAGCACTTTGGTGTCATGGCCTATTCCTTACATTCAATAAAGGTATAAATGCCACATGTGAATTATGTCTCTTTCAATCACTCACAAGCACAATTAATTTAATGTATTCCCCTTCCAAATGAATTGTATGCTCCTGTGCTATATAGGGCTCCAGCTGCTGTTTTATAGAATCTGGCCTGATAAACAGGGAGCAAAAAAGGGATATGTGTATGCCATTCATGAACTGAAGAATTTTTACAGCTTTAAGAACCTATGGTCCACGTAAGTGTCGGTTGCAGATATGGATATAAATCTAAATTTCCAATCTATAGTCACTGCAAATACAATTCTGTATTGTGAGCACATTGATTTAGAATAATCACACATGCTCCCCTTGCTTCAGAAGTCTATTGACATCATTCACATCAATTACCTTCCCTGATGGTAATGGCTTGTTCCACATCAGAAAGAAAATACTTTTTGTCGGGTCAGTGCAGACTTGATGGGCTGAGTGACCTCTTTCTGCAATGTGAGGATTCTAGAATTGGAAGTTTGATTATCGTTCTTGAGGTTTATTTAAGATATCCATCAATATTAAATGCAGCATTTAACTCAACTCGCTGAGTAGAAAGCTCAGAATTTAATGCTCTATCCCAATAAAAGAAGTAACTATTGACACTACACAACAAAGTACCTTTTCTGATAAAGATGCAGGAAAGAAACCAGCAAATCTAAAACCTCACAGAATTTTAATGCCTCCTCTGAAGTACTGATTCCAGCAGGAAACCTGATGAGCAGAAAGGCCAGTCAAAGAATCCTTCATCTCAGTAAACATCTTTCCGGATGCTGTGAGATGCAGAAATGACAATTACCTCATTTACGCAATTAGGACCTCATTTGACAGGTTGTTTTTAGAAATCAATGTGACACAATACCATGTACGAGTGTAAATATTTATCAGCACGTTATATAGCTGGTGAGTATAAAAACAAGTCCTTATTTTTCAGAAAACTTTAAGAACAAGTCCTCATGTTTCCATTTACTGCATTATATTGAAGGATAGGTGTGTAATGTATGTGTCCTTGAACCTACTTTCAGATTTGGTTGGCACAGAATGCTGATGCCTTTTCCCTTTGCACAAAAGGACATTTTCAGGTTGTGACCTTATACATCACAGTGTCTAATTCTTTCATCACAAACTTATAGGAGAATCCTTCTGTTACTCACATACAATGCCTTATAATACATTTCCAGCTCTGGTTCCATGAGACCAGTGTCGAAAACTATGGCACTGGAAAAGTACAGCTTGTCAGACAGCATCTGAGGAGCAGGAGAGTCGATGTCTTGGACATAAGCCCTTGAGACCAATCAATGGCTGCTACTATGCAGTAAGATGAGGTCTGCACTCTTGTAAATGAACATTGGTAGGCTTTATTAAACATAGCTATACACAAGGGATGGGAGGACAGGGCATACTGGATCCTTTCCGACTTGTCCTCTAATGCAATGTAATGTGACATCAATCTGACATATTTTCTTATGCACATGCTCAGTAGCTATTTTGGAGTTAGCGTATGGTAAACTCTTTACTTTGTCTTGTATACTGTTGGCAAGAGTACCTCTGATAGCACAGCATTCCTTCGACATTATTGTGGAGTGTTAACATTGGGTCCGTGCTCAAATACCAAGAATGGAATTGAATCTATCACCTTCGGACTCAGAGGTGAGTGTGCTACCACTGAGTCAAGGCTAACACATTACAGAATTGATTGATTAATATATGACATAGGAAGACGATAACACAATGACATAATCTTTTAATATCATATGGCCCTTATATTGTAGAGTAGTCACTCCTTATTTGGGCATATAAGCGAACTTAATAAATAATTTATAGTGCTATAATGTAAAGTGACTATTAAAATTTAAATTTATATTAAAACTAGGATAGAGACTAATACAGGACATTCCATAATGTGTCCAAATTGAGGCACTGAAAAATATCTCATCACTAATTCTTAAACAGATTTTGCCAGAACTCATACATCTCAAGTCTTCAGGTGATTTCATTCTATTGCTAATTCTGTGCGAACAACTTTCATGGATATAACTTGTTGCAACCCTGACTTTTCTGCAAGTTCAACCTATTTTCATTCCCAAATGTTTTCATTCCATATATTTCAAATATTAATAGAACACAAAGACTTAATGTACCTTGGTCCACTAATCATTTGGACTCACTGCATATTTCTAGCTTTTTTTGTGTTCTTTCAGGTTTCTGTCAACAGGATTTGTTTTTTTTTTCCATTTTATGTGAAGGATCCTTTTAATCTTTTACTTTTAATTTCTTTGTTGTCTTTGCCTCATATACTGTATTCCCTGTTTATCGACACTGGCATTGGCTTATCTCCTACCATCCTGCACCTCTCCTTTATTTGAAGACTGGTGACATCACTGGCAAGGCTGGCATTTATTGTCTATCCCCTATTTCCCTTGAATTAAATGATTCAACCACTTCAGAGGGGAACTAAGAGTCAACTACATTGCTGTGTACTGGAGTCACATGTAGATCAGACTGGGTAAGGAAGGCAGATTTCCTTCCCAAAAGGCAATTAGTGAACCAAAGGCAATGAGTTGCATGGCTACTATTATTGAGACATGCTTTCAATTCCCGTTTTCATTAATTCAATTCAGATTTCACCCCCTGTCATGATGGGATTTAAACCAATGACCCCAAAGCATTACTCTGATCCTCTGGATCAGAAGTCCAGTGATATCATCACTGTTCAAGAGATCTAGAAAATATAGCATTTATCCCACCTCCATTCACCCTAATACCCTATCTCCCACCATCTACCCCTCGTTATCTCACCCTGAGCTCCAGCTTGTGCACCAACACTGCCCAGGCCTACAGTATTACAGCCAGACAACCATTCTCCATGTTGGCAGGCGATTGAGCTTCTGGAGAGGCTGCACTCTAATCCGGCCTTCTCTTAAACTAGCACCCTCCTGCATACACGCTTTACAACCTGGGGAATAAAGAGTAAAAAGCTGCAGAGATATAAGCTAAAGTAAAAACACAAAATGTAGGAAATACCTGCCATGTTTGTCAGTACCTATAGGGAACGAATCCTAGTCAACATTTCAGATCAATGATCCTCTCGATAGAAATGAAAAACAGTATCCTTTCTTCTAACTATAGTTTTGAAGGACTTTTTCAATTTATTCATGGGCTGTGGGCATCACTGACTAGGCCAACAGTTATTGCCCATTCCTAAATAATCAGAGGGAAGTTAAGAGTTGACCACATTGCTGTGGATGTGAATCGCATGTTGACCAGACCAGGTAAGGACAGAGGCAAAAGTGAGGACTGCAGATGCTGAAGATCAGAGTCAAGATTAAAGTGGTGCTGGAAAAGCACAGCAGGTCAGGTAGCATCCAAGGAGCAGGATTCCTGATGAAGGGCTCCTGCCCGAAATGTCTATTTTCCTGCTCCTCGGATGCTGCCTGACCTGCTGTGCGTTTCTAGCACCACTCTAATCTTGACAGGTTAGGAGAGCACTTTCCTTCCCTAAAGGACATTAATGAACCAGATGGGCATTTTCAACAATGGTTTTATGGCCATCACTAAACTCTTCATTCTAGATTTTTCATTATTGAATTCAAACTTCACCATCTGCTGTGACAGGATTCAAACCTGAGTCCCCAAAACAATTCCTGGGTTTCTGGATTAACAGTCCAGCAATAATAACACTAAGCCATCATTTCATCTATGAACTATGGCCCTTATTTATCTATTGCAGAAAGAGTTAATAGCTGTCCTGTTAATAACTGGACTGTATGATCTGGGATGACAAATGATGTCAGATAATTTAACATGGTGGCAGAGGACTAAACAACTTTATTGAGGACTCTAGTGGACTCTGAAAAAGGAGGGAAAGTGAAATGCCACTGGGCTTGCACTGCATGTTTGATTATATTTAAGAAAACATAGACAGTTTGATCAAGAAGCTGTTAAATATAGAGAGGTCACTGAAAGCTTTAACTGATTTCCTATTTCAGTGGAAGTCTCATCATAGACAGGGAACACCTTGACATGGACATCCAGGACTTGTGCAGCAGTTACTTATTCCTATGGCATTTCTCTCATTCAAACACAAGTTAAACATGGAGGTGTGAGGTCCCTCAGAACATCGATAACAAAGCAGGCCTGGAAGGTGCAATCAATTCCTTTAATCAATGTCTCCACTGTGACAGGAAAACAGCACAGTGCGATCTCATCCATCCAGCCATTGATGCACAGTGCCACTGCCTACCATGAGAGGGAACTTTTCCAAGCAGTTAGCTTTCAGCTCCAACCCGGAGAATTACCACACATGGCTGCCAATGACAGCTTCTAATGCACAAGGGAACAATTGTGAATACAAACTATTGTTTTATAGAATGTATAATAACCCAAAGGGTTATATGCTGGTGATATAATGTTCATAACCGTAAGACACATTTCAGATTGGACACAGGGGAAGGCATCGCTATTTCTCATTGAAACCACGTTTTGGTTGAAGCCTGAGTTTGTCCAATCATCCATCTTTTGATTTCATGGCCCAGACGTTGTCTGACTGAAGGTACAAAGCCAGATGTTTGCTGTTTTTCAATAAGATGGAAGAGAAATTACTGAAAACCTTTATATCATTTGTAAGTAACTCATGCTTTGACAGCACCTTTCCAATACTGAAGTCTACCATCTACAAGGACAAAGATGCAGACATATGCTGACATACCATCCAGCCTTGGAACTAGATTACTATTACTACATTGTCGCTGGGTCAAAATCATGGAAGTGCCTTCCTAACACCTCTGTAGATTTCTGCACCTGAAGGACTGCAGCAATTCAAGAGGAGAGCTCACTGTCAGGGCAATTAGCAATGGGCAGTAAATGCTGATTGAGAAAATAACACCCACATCCTGAGAATTAATAAAAAAATCAAGGGTCAGCCATTTAAGATGGAGGAGAGGAAGAGGAATGTTGTCTCTCTTAGATTTAAGATCTTAAAATCATTTTCTTTGCCAGAGTGTAGTGGAGGCTGAGGCTTTGAATATATTTGAAGCTGAGTTGAACAGATCTACAGTGAAGTCAAATAATATGGGGAAGAGACAGGAAAGTGGTGTTATGGCCATAGAGTCATTGAGCCATACAGCACAGAAATGAGGAGAAAGTGAGCTCTGCAGATGCTGGAGATCAGAGCTGAAAATGTGTTGCTGGAAAAGCGCAGCAGGTCAGGCAGCATCCAGGGAACAGGAGAATCGACGTTTCGGGCATAAGCCCTTCTTCAGGAAATGCAAGAGGCCTAACAGGGAAGGCAGATGAACTCAGGGCATGGTTAGAAACATGGGACTGGGATATCATAGCAATTACGGAAACATGGCTCAGGGATGGGCAGGACTGGCAGCTTAATGTTCCAGGATACAAATGCTATAGGAAGGATAGAAAGGGAGGCAAGAGAGGAGGCCGAGTGGTGTTTTTGGTAAGCTGAGGTGAGGGAGGATATTCCTGGAAATACATCCAGGGAAGTTATTTGGGTAGAACTGAGAAATAAGAAGAGATGATCACCTTATTGGGACTGTATTATAGACCCCTAATAGTCAGTCGGAAATTGAGAAACAAATTTGAAAGGAGATTTCAGTTATCTTTAAGAATAATAGGATGGTTATTGTAGGGGATTTTAACTTTCCGAACATAGACTGAGACTGCCATAGTGTTAAGGGTTTAGATGGAGAGGAGTTTGTTAAGTGTGTACAAGACAATTTTCTGATTCAGTATGTGGATGTACCTACTAGAGAAGGTGAAAAACTTGACCTACTCTTGGGAAATAAGGCAGGGCAGGTGACTAAGTTGTCAGTGGGGGTGAACTTTGGGACCAGTGACCATAATTTTATTAGTTTTAAAATAGTGATGGAAAAGGATAGACCAGATTGAAAAGTTGAAGTCCTAAATTGGAGGAAGGTTAAGTTTAATGTTATTAGGCAAGAACTTTCAAAAACTGATTTGGGGGCAGATGTTTACAGCTAAAGGAATGATTCCTGAAGAAGGGTTATGCCCGAAATGTCGATTCTCCTGTTCCCTGGATGCTGCCTGACCTGCTGCGCTTTTCCAGCAACACATTTTCAGCACAGAAATGACCTCAGTAGAACTCAGACATCCCAATCTGATTCAGTTCCATTTACCATTATCTGCTAAAGCATGATCTGATAAAATGGCAGGTTAGGCTCGAGACTTTTTTGCTCCTATTTCTTATGTTCCTAAGATCTTACACAGAATGCACAGTCTGAAATGGTGGTGGAACCAGATTAAATAATAAATTTCCACAGAGTGTGCACATATTTTGAAATAAACTGAAGGGATTCAGGGTGTAAATTGAACTGTTAGTGCCTTCAGAGAGTCGATGGTCTGTTCCACTGCAATAAGATACAATCTTCCTAAACCCTGAACAATGTGGGCTACAGTGAGACGTTTTGGACAACTGAGTGAGAAGGTGAGTGAAGTGGAGCATGAAACTCTGTCTGAGGAGTGGCTGCTGTTGTCTTCCATCATAGGGTCATATGGTGGCTGAATGCTTAACACTGCTGCCTCACTGTGCCAGCAACCTGGGTTCAATTCCACCCTCAGGTCACTGACTATGTGGAGATTGAACATTCTCCCTGTGTCTGCGTGTGTTTCCTCCAGGTGTTCCAGTTTTCTCCCACAGTCCAAAGATGTGCAGGTGAGGTGGATTGGTCATGCTAAATTAGTCATAGTGTTCAGAGATGTGTAGGTTAGGTGGATTAGCCATGGGAAATACAGGGATAGCATAGGGGTGGGTCTGAGTGGGATACTCTTTGGAAGGATCAGTGTGGATTTAAAGGGCTGAATGGCCTACTTCTACACTGTAAGGATTACATGTTCACGTTATAAATAACAAGTGAGAAATTGAACTGGCCAGAGTGGGTGTGGTAAGTGTCTCATTCTGTGAGGGACAGGACTTCATATTAGTGTCTTTGGTTGTGAATTCCATCATATCACATGGATCAGTTGGAGTGACAGTTAGAGGCAATGAGAAACTTACAAGAGCCAGGGGATATGATGGATCCCAGTTATAGGAAGGGAGAAAAGTTGCAGGTACAGTTAGATAGATGAATTAACTCCAGGAAAGTTAAGAGTGGTAGATAGGTAGTACAGGAGTCTTCTGTGGCTATCCCCATTTCAAACAAGAATGCTGTTTTGGAAAATGTAGGAGGTGATGGATTCTCAGGGAAATGTAGCATGAACAGCCAGGTTTCCAGTATCAAGACAGGCATGAATATAATGTAGACTACACCAGGTTCCAAGTGACTGATTGTGATAGGGGATTCTCTGGTCAGAGACACAGACAGACGTTTCTGCGGCCATCTGCAAAAAATCAGAATGGTGTGTTGCCTCTCTGGTGTCAGGATCAAGGATGTCTCAGAGAGGGTGCAGAATGTTCTCAAAGGGGAGAGGGACCAGCAGGAGGTCATTGTACACATTGGAACCAACAACACGGGGAAGGAAAAGAATGAGATTCTGAAGGGAGAATATAGGAAGTTAGGCAGAAATTTAAAAAGGAGGTCCTCGAGGGTAGTAATATCTGGATTACTCCCGGTACTATGGCTGGAGAAGATAGGAATAGGAGGATGGAGCAGAGGAATGTGTGGCTGAAGAGCTGCTGCATGGGAGAAGGATCCACATTTTTGGATCATTGGAATCTCCTTTGGGGTAGAAGTGACTTGAACAAGAATGATTGATTGCACCTGAATTGGAAGGGGACTAATATACTGGCAGGGAGATTTGCTAGAGCTGTTGAGGAGGATTTAAACTATTAAGGTGGGGGGTGGGACCCAGGGGTATAGTGAGGAAAGAGATCATTCTGAGGCTGGTACAGCTGGCAAAAGGAGTGAGTCAAACAGTCAGGACAGGCAGGGACAAAGCAGAGAACAAGGTAGGACTGATAAATTAAACTGCATTTACTTCAATGCAAGGGGCCTCACAGGGAAGGCAGATGAACTCAGGGCATGGTTAGAAACATGGGACTGGGATATCATAGCAATTACGGAAACATGGCTCAGGGATGGGCAGGACTGGCAGCTTAATGTTCCAGGATACAAATGCTATAGGAAGGATAGAAAGGGAGGCAAGAGAGGAGGCCGAGTGGTGTTTTTGGTAAGCTGAGGTGAGGGAGGATATTCCTGGAAATACATCCAGGGAAGTTATTTGGGTAGAACTGAGAAATAAGAAGAGATGATCACCTTATTGGGACTGTATTATAGACCCCTAATAGTCAGTCGGAAATTGAGAAACAAATTTGAAAGGATATTTCAGTTATCTTTAAGAATAATAGGATGGTTATTGTAGGGGATTTTAACTTTCCGAACATAGACTGGGACTGCCATAGTGTTAAGGGTTTAGATGGAGAGGAGTTTGTTAAGTGTGTACAAGACAATTTTCTGATTCAGTATGTGGATGTATCGATTAGAGAAGGTGAAAAACTTGACCTACTCTTGGGAAATAAGGCAGGGCAGGTGACAAAGTTGTCAGTGGGGGTGAACTTTGGGACCAGTGACCATAATTTTATTAGTTTTAAAATAGTGATGGAAAAGGATAGACCAGATTGAAAAGTTGAAGTTCAAATTGGAGGAAGGTTAATTTTAATGTTATTAGGCAAGAACTTTCAAAAACTGATTGGGGGCAGATGTTCACAGCTAAAGGAATGGCTGGAAAATGGGAAGCCTTCAGAAAGAGAGGGTATATTCCTGTCAGGGTGAAAGGGAAGGCTGGTAGGTATAGGGAATGCTGGATGACTACAGAAATTGAGGGTTTGGTTAAAAAAAAGAAGGAAGCATATGTAAGATATAGACAGGATGGATCGAGTGAATCCTTAGAAGAGTATAAAGGCAGCAGGAGTATACTTAAAAGGGAAATCAGGAGGGAAAAAAGGGGACATGAGATAGCTTTGGAAAATAGAATTAAGGAGAATCCAAAAGGTTTTTACAAATGCATTAAGGACAAAAGGATAACTAGGGAGAGAATAGGAACCCTCAAAGATCAACAAGACAGCTTGTGTGTGGAGCCATAGGAGATACTCAACAAGTATTTTGCATTAGTGTTTACTGTGGAAAAGGACATGGAAGATATAGAGTGTAGGAAAATACATGGTGATGTCTTGAAAAATGCTCATATTACAGAGGAGGAAGTGCTGGATGTCTTGAAATGCATGAAAGTAAAAACGTCCCCAGGACCTGATCAGGTGTACCCGAGAACTCTTTGGGAAGCTAGAGAAGTGATTGATGGGCCTCTTGCTGAGATATTTGTATCATCGATAGTCACAGGTGAGGTTCCAGAAGACTAGAGGCTGGCTAATGTGGTTTTTAAGAAGTTTGATAAGGAAAAGCCTGGAAGTATAGACCAGTGAGCCTGACATCGGTGGTGGGCAAGTTGTTGGAGGGAATCTTGAGGGACAGGATGTACATGTATTTGGAAAGGCAAGGACTGATTAGGGATAGTCAACATGGTTTTGTGCGTGGAAAATCATGTCTCACAAACTTGATTTTGTTTTTTGAAGAAGTAACAAAGAAGATTGATGAGGGCAGAGCAATGGACGTGATCTATATGGATGTCAGTAAGGCATTCGACAAGGTTCCCTATGGTAGACTGCTAGCAAGGTTAGATCTAGAGGAATATAAAGAGAATTACCCATTTTGAGGGTGGTGGTGGAGGATTGTTTTTCAGACTGGAGGCCTGTGACCAGTGGAGTGCCACAAGGATCAGTGCGGGGTCCACTACTTTTCATCATTTAAATAAATGATTTAGATGTGAACAAAGGAGGTATAGTTAGCAAGTTTGCAGATCACACCAAAATTGGAGGTGTGGTGGACAGCGAAGAAGGTTACCTCAGAGTATAACGGGATCTTGATCAGATGGGCCAATGGGCTGAGGAGTGGCAGATGGAGTTTAATTTTGATAAATGTGAGCGGCTGCATTTTAGAAAAGTAAATCAGAGTAGGACTTATACCCTTAATGATAAGGTCCTAGGAGGTGTTGCTGAACAAAGTGACCTTGGAGAGCAGATTCATAGTTCCTTGAAAGCAGAGTCACAGGTAGATAGGATAATGAAGAAGGTGTTTGATATGCTTCCCCTTATTGGTCAGAGTATTGAGTATCGGAGTTGGGAGATCATGTTGTGGCTGCACAGGACATTAGTTAGGTCACTCTTGGAATATTGTGTGCAATTCTGGTCTCCTTCCTATCAGAAGGATGTTGTGAAACTTGAAAGGGGTCAGAAAAGATTTACAAGGATGTTGCCAGGGTTAGGGATTTTGCGCTACAGGGAGGGGTTGAACAGGCTAGAGCTGTTTTTCCTGGAGTGTCAGAGGCTGAGGGAAGATGTCGTAGAGCTTTATAAAATCATAAGGGGTGTGGATAAATAGACAAAGTCTTTTTCCTGGGTTGGGGAGTCCAGAACTAGAAATCATAGGTTTAGAGTGAGAGGGAAAGGTATAAAAGGGATCTAAGAGGCAACTTCTTCATGCAGACAATAGTGCGTGTATGGAATGAGCTGCCGGAGGAATGGTGGAGGCTGGTACAATTACAACATTTAAAGGCATCTGGATGGGTATATGAATAGGAGGGGTTTGGAGGGATGTGGGTCGGGTGCTGACAATTGGGACTAGATTAGGTTGGGATATCTGATTGGCATGGATGAGTTGGATAGAAGGGCCTGTTTTCATGCTGTATATCTCTATGACTCTTTGACTTTAAGAAAAAAGCCATGAGGGGCTATAAATTGGATTAATGGCAGGTGTCTTTTCCCTAGCATGGGGGATTTTAAGACTAGGGGGTCATATTTGTAATGTGAGAGGAGAGAGATTTAAAAAAGACATGAGCGGCAGATATTTTACACAAAGGATGGTTTGTGTGAGGAATGAACTTCCTTACAAAGTGTTGGATGCAGGTACAATTGCAATGTTTAAAAAAAACTAGATAAATACACAAACAGGAAATGTTTGGAGGCATAAGGGCTAGGAGCAGGCAGGTGGGGCTAGTTTAATGTGGGAATATGTTCAGCATAGGCCAAAGGGTCTGTTTTCTGTGCTGTAAGACTCTATCACTCTATAAGACATGCAGCACAGTGGTGTGCTGGTTAGTTAATGAGGTGGATTTGGGATGATCATGTGAGAAAACTCATTAACCCTTGTGGAGAGAAGCCCTCCATGAAACTTGACTAAAATGGCACTTCACCACAATATGGTATGATTAAGCCCTCTGGCTCTAACTTGTAATAATGTGAGATCTACATTCTCGTGTGTGAAGAGTAATCGAGTTTATTAAATATAATTATACAGTGAAGGTGATAGGACATCCTACTCATAGGCCTATAGACCCAGGTTATCTTTTCATTTGATTGGACAGCACTACTAGATAGCCCATTCACAGAGAGTCCCTGTCAACACTATGCTTAGAATCAAAGTATGCTCCACATAAAAGCGCCAATGTTGTTATTTTCCTGAATGCAGCATAGACCTACAACTGAACCTACAGAATTCATGGTTAATGTGGCTTAGTATGATAAGAAGGAATGGATCTAACGCAAAATGGAATGGATCTAATACACTCGGGAAACTACTTAGTTAAACATGTTAAAGAGCACACTTTTCCAAATGTTTAATTAGTAATTCAATTCTGAATTTAATTAGGTGTCTATGATATTTGAATTAATAGCCAATCAATTAGCTGCCATTATGGACTAATAACAACACAGAAGAATAAATGGTCCTGGTATTTGGCTTAACTTTTGTATAGTTACAGTCAAATAGCTGAGATTTTAGTTTGCATGTTACTGATGGAAGGGCATTTCTCAAATTCTAACAGTTTGTTGCTGTGATCTTGTATATACCAGAAAGCTAAGGGAGTTTTATTTACTAATTAACCAAGGCAGAAACATAACCTGATGATAGGCAGGTGATAGACTGTACATTCATTTTGCTATTGACCTTTCAACCCGGCAAAAGGGATTGGATTAAAGTTACTCCTGCCAATTGTCCACTCTAGCCCACTCAAAATGAGCTTAGTTTGTCACAACCAAGCTTCCATTGACCCAGGGCGTAAGGATACCCAACTCTAACAATCTCACTCAAGGAATCCACAGGGCCATTTGGAAAAGCAAGTAGAAAAAATATCACTGTAGATAGCGTCAGCATGGCTCAGTAATTGCATTCATATCTTTGAAAGCATTGAAGAGATTTGATTGAGGTGTTTAAAATCATGGTGAGAAAACATAGAATGAATGCGGAGGAACAGTGTTCCAATGTCTGCAGGGTTCTTAATCAGATGGCTTGTTTTAAGGCAGCTGACAAAAGAACCATAGGTGACAAAAGGAACAATTTTTTTGACAGAAGTGGTTGGAATCCACCTCCTGTGGAATAAAGAGTTAATTATAAAAATGGTTACTGCATAAGGAGCTTTATCGTGATAAGGAGCTTTGTCAGATCATGTGGATCTGCATGCTGAACCTGGAGCTGTCAACAATTTTTTTTAACTTACTCTTGCATATAACAATGTTTAAAGGAAGCCTTTTAATGTTCACTGATAACAGTGACAACCTCATCCTATTGCACTGCCTAATTGCACGGTGGACCCATCTGAATATAGTGTTTGATTGAAAAAGGGAATTCGATGAATCTTTGAAGGAAAAGAAATATAGAACAGTGCAAAAAGAGCAGGAGAGTGAGTATAACTGGATTGTTGTCTATAAGCTCTACAACAAACTCAATAGCCAAACTGTCTTCATGATGCTGTACTGTTGTGTGTTTCTATGTGTCAGAGAATTCTAAGTTCAAGTCCCACTACAGAATTTCAGCACTTAATTTAGGTAAAAACAGGGACTGCAGATGCTGGAAACCAGAGTCTAGATCAGAGTGGTGCTGGAAAAGCACAGCAGGTCAGGCAGCATCCGAGGAGCAGGAAAATCAATGTTTCATGCAAAAGCCTTTCATCAGGAATGGAGATTTAGGTTGACATTTCAAAGGCAGTGTTTGATGGGGGGGGGGGGGGAACAGGGCTTGGTGGCTGCATTGTGGGAGGTGATATCTTTTGGTTGAACCATTAATCCATAGTCTTGTTTGTATGTCCTGGGGGATACGAAAGATTTCTTTGTGCAACTTGGAAGAGAGAAGTGCTCCCAGCATCCTGTTCAGCACTTAATCTCTCAATTCTCACTCCTAATGCTTGCCCACCTCATTTCTGTGCAATTTGACTGCCACATTTACCTGCAGAAAAGAGACCATGCACTTCAAAAGCACCTCAGTGGCTATGCAGGACTTTTAAAAACACTTCATAAATGGTCTTTTTTTAGTTTGGGTCCAAGCTATATTGATGGAATAAAGTATAAGTAGATTTACTGTGCATCCAATTATGTCATACGTTACCATACTGTCTCCCAAGAGCCATTACCTTGTTAAACTCAAAATTCACTGAGCAGAGGCATTCAAAATAAGGATGAATATGGTTCACGGTTGGACATCGCTTCATTCAGTACTAAGGCTGTGATCATTGCCAAGAAGCTGCGCACTATAGTGAATCTTATAAACTGACACCTGGAAAACATTATGTGTCTGACAGCTAGTTTTGCAAAAGGATCTGCAATAAAAGTGCACAACAGATTCAAAGCAAAAGCATTAAAATCAAAAGGACAATGGTTCACAAACATAACTTGATGTTGATCTAGCTGGAGAGACTGGATCGGACTGCACTGCAACAATGCTTGACACTGCAAACTAGATAATCTAAGATGTAACATATAATTTCCATCTCACATTTAAGATACTACACGTAATTGCAACAGACAACAGAGTTGAAGGGAAAAGATATTTTTGAGACAGATATAACTAATTTGTTGCTTCCAATGACCATGAGATAATCGCTAAGTACCAATTGTCAAGGACATGTATTTTTGGACTGGGTTAAGTGTTAAGAGGATTTGTGAGAGGAAAACAATTAAAGTCATTCGGTTCCAGGCTTCTTGCAGATATGCCCTGAATTTCTATGGCAGGTTGATGGAAAAAGCACAAAGTGTGAATTCATTAAAAAACCTCCTTGTAAGTTTTATTTACTGTCTCCTACAAGTTTATTTACATTAACTTATGTACTGTGTGTTTGAAGCAGCCAATACGAGAGATTTTCAAACATAAAGACAACAACAATTGATATAAAAGAGTTATCCCATGACTCAATAGAATTCTGAATAGTGCAGGTGACCTTGTGGGAATGCCAAGGTGGCATACGGCATGCTTTCCTTCTTTGGACAGGGTACTGAGTACAAGAGTTGGCAGGTCATGTTACAGTTGTATAAGACTTTGATTTGGCCACATTTGGAATCCTGCATACAATTCTGGTCACCACATTACCAAAAGGATGTGGATGCTTTGGAGAGGGTGCGGAGGAAGTTCACCAGGATATTGCCTGGTATGGACCATGCTAGCTATGAGGAGAGGTTGAGTAGATTACAATTATTTTCATTGGAAGGATAGAGGATGAGGGGGGAACCTAATTGAGGTCTACAAAATCATGAGAGGTGTGGACAGGATGGATAGCAAGAATATTTTTCCCCCAGTGGAGGACTCAATAACTAGAGGTCACGAGTTCAAAGTAAGAGGGAAACTTTTAGGGGAGGTATGTGTGGAAAGATCTTCACGCAGAGGGTGGTGCGTGCCTGGAACAAGTTGCCAGTGGAGGTGGTAGGGGCAGGAACAATAGGGTCATTTAAGATGTATCTAGACAGTTACATGAATGGGCAGGAAGCAGAGGGAGGTAAAAACAATGACTGCAGATGCTGGAAACCAGATTCTGGATTAGTGGTGCTGGAAGAGCACAGCAGTTCAGGCAGCATCCAAGGAGCTTCGAAATCAAAAATATGGAACGCTTCACGAATTTGCATGTCATCCTTGTGCAGGGGCCATGCTAATCTTCTCTGTATCGTTCCAATTTTATGGAACGCTTCACGAATTTGCGTGTCATCCTTGTGCAGGGGCCATGCTAATCTTCTCTGTATTGTTCCAATTTTAGTATATATGCTGCCGAAATTGGAACGATACAGAGAAGATTAGCATGGCCCCTGCGCAAGGATGACATGCAAATTCGTGAAGCATTCCATATTTTTGATTTCGAAGCTCCTTGGATGCTGCCTGAACTGCTGTGCTCTTCCGGCACCACTAATCCGGAAGCAGAGGGACACAGATCCTCAGAAACTAGGCAGCAGGTTTAGATCTGGATCCGCGCAGGCTTGGGGGGGGGGGGGGGCAAAGGGTCTGTTCCTGTGTTGTAATTTTCTTTGTTATTTTCTTACAGTATAGCAGTAAAGTTCTATATTTCTCTGCTATGATGCAACAATTGCCTCTGAGTGTGACCACATGGTATCGAATTTCCTTGTGAGACATTGCCTCAAGTCTAATTAAAACCTTCAAGAATTGTGCAGGCTGGATCACTGAAGTCTTAAATGAGGACATAGATGGATTTTGGGAAATATCAAGGAGTTAAGGGCAATAAGGAATTGGCATGAATGAGGGATGTATGTTTGGAGCTGTGTTCTTGTATAATAGAGAGGCAGACATGAGGGGCTGAATGGCCTACTCATGCTTCTATATCTAATGTCCTCATGTTCAATCATGAATAAATTACTTGTGCTTATGGATTCATGTTTGCATCAGGATGTATTGAAACATGTTGACCAGTGTTTGATGTACTACATTGATCCATTCCATACTTTGTCTCCAGTATTGGCTGTAGTGCAGTGATAGTTTCCATGCTTTCTGCCTAACATTGGATGTGGTGCACTGATTCATTTGCATCTGACATGGGAAGAGAGATTGCTAGGCTAAGGTGTACCTACTTGACATTCTACAATCCTAGCCATCACAAGATGGAGTAATAATGGTGTTGTTAACTAATCATAACAATCTGCACAGTATCAATTTGATTGCAACATTTTCAGACAGGAGGTAAGAACATTCTGAGTGCTGGAGAACTTTGAGAGCTTTGGGACTTTCCCAAAAGTCCACAGTTACCTATTTCTCTCAAGCATGTATAGTTTTCACATGCTTTACCTTAAATTACGCGTTTACTTAATCAGAGAGTGATATTTATTGAGGGAAAGCATCTATCCAGTTTAAATTTGAATGATTCACTGCTGTCTGTTCTCATGATGCACTGTCTCCATCAGAACCCTGATTGATGGACTGACCAGTCACTCACTGGAATGTTTTTGTTTATAAATTTCTCACCCTTCACATACAGACTATGAACTCAGAATCATTTTCTTTTAATTCATTCATGCAATGTGGCCATTGAGGTCTACATTTTTTGTTCATCTCTAACCTGCTGTTCTGGACAAGGTGAATTAGCTTGTTGTGGTCTACATTATCTTAATATAGAGTATTGTCCTCATCCATTTTTTGTATGTTAAGCCAGAAATTTTAAGGCAAGATATATTTTTCTGATTTGGAGACGCCGGTGTTGGACCGGGGTGCACAAAGTTAAAAATCACACAACATCAGGTTATAGTCCAACAGGTTTATTTAGAAGCACTAGCTTTCTGAGCGCTGCTCCATCATCAGGTAATTGTGGAGAGAGAGTAAGACTGTAAGACACAGAATTTATAGCAAAACATATGCATGCACACATACACATATAAGTTTGTGGGGTGAATTTGTACTTGCAGAATTACATTTTACTTTGCTCAAAACCTGCATGAATCCATGTAAGATTCTGTAAATCCATTTTTTAGATTAGAATAAGTCTGACCATTGTGGCACAGACAATCGCACAGGGAGTTAACACCTTCAATACCTTATCTTGGCTAACATGACACCAATTGTTAAAGTGCACTTGAGAATGTAACTTTTTTAAAAAGTTTTGCAATATACATATGAAAGAACTGAAAGCAAAATGGTCATTCTAAAAGATGAGAGACTTAGCAAACAATCCGAGTCTTTTTCAATATATAATTTCAGTTACATCACACTGTAAACGTTTGCTATAAATTCTGTATCTTACAATCTTATTCTCCACAATCACCTGATGAAGGAGCAGCGCTCCAAAAGCTAGTGCTTCCAAATAAACCTGTTAGACTAAAACTTGCTATTGTGTGGTTTTTAACTAAAGATTTTTCTAGACGTTATAGGGCTGAACTTCTGCTCTGTGAGGTCTGCTAATGTATTTGCACTATATTTCTGTACATGGCCATTGCTTGTGCATTTTACGGAGCTGAAGCCTATATAACAATAACTTATTTTTTAAAATTAAATTCTCTCACTGGAAGTGGACATTGCTGGCTGAGCCTATGTTTATTGCCCGTCCCTAGTTGCACTTGAAAAGATGGTGGTGAGCTGCCTTCTTGATGTGTTGACGAATGTGTTGGAGAATACACCCACAATGCTGTTAGGGAGGGAATTCCAGGATGCTGACCCCGCGGCAGTGAAGGAATGGTGATCGATTTCCAACGCAGGATGGAGAGTGGCTTGGATTGGAACTTGCTAGTAATGTCAAGTTTTCAGACTGGAAACTTTACTTCAGAGCTTGGAGCTACAGCAGGCCACTAGGAGTGAGCTGACATTGTTTGGACTAAGAGAATTTTGAGGAATCTATTATGCTCTTCCAGATTGAATTGGAACAAATTCTCATCTTTACCACTGAACCAATTACGGAGCATAGGTGATGTTCACTTGTTAAAATCAATGAGATTCTCATCAGAGGTTCTACAGCTACATCAGAGATGATGCTGCCCTCTCTAATTCCTATGTGGGAAGACTGGGACAATATTGAAAATAGAATTCATCAGTCTGATGTTAATGTAACCCACAAGAAATGCATACTGAACAGTGATTGAAAACAGGCAGGAATCTGGCTATAAGGGGTGATCAATTAAACTAGTAAATGACGGGTAATACTCTGAACTAGTTATGTGCACCTGAAATAGAATCAAAAACATAAATTGCTGGAAAAGCTCAGCAGGTCTGGCAGCATCTGTGGAGAGAAATCAGAATTAACGTTTCGGGTTGAGTAACTCTTCATCAGAACTCCAAAATAGAACTCCAATTATACTTTCACCAGTAGTCCTTGTTTCTGACAATCGTGAACTGGCATGAACTAATTTGTCAACCGTCACAGTCCATGGTACTCCTTGTATACAACAACGTTTCTACTTGGATGCAACCAAACCAACCAATCGAACAACAAAACCTACAAAACTCTTGTGAAAAATACAGGACATTTTGATGCATTGCTGTTGTGCACTCCCAACCTCAAACAGAATCTAGCTATCTCCTTATATCTACAGTCTGACATTTTCCAACCAACAGATCGCTGGATAGTCAGTCAAAGCAGGAACACTGACAGCCTTTCCTGTCCCGAATCAACGGGTATGATGAAGCTAATTGGTGTAATTCAGCTGCAGCCCAGGTTGAGCTGAGCTAACTCAGGAGAGAGCAGGGAGCAAACTTAGTGCCTCTACTCCATCAGCCTCTATTTATAGGATATGATGTTATATCAAGGCAATTTGAAGTGATGGATCCACTGGCATGAATCATGAAAATCCTTATTAGTGCAGTGCTAAATTTAAAGGTTGGTTATTTTTCAAATTCTAGTTCCATCTGTTAAACTCACACTGAATGAACAGTGCTGGGAGCCTGATGAATCCTGATATTGTGAAAGTGTTGGATTGCCAATAGCACCTGCTGTATATAAAAAGCTCTCTGCATTAGGTGCTGAATAAAATACTGACTTCATCATTGCATCAAACATTGTGTGAGATAACAGCATATGGCAAGAGGGTATTGACCTATGTATTAGTGTATTTCATGTCTATAACACAGATCACCCATCTCACAATCAATAGTCCCCTTTTGTCGCATGTAGGGTACATAGGAACATAGGATTTAGGAGGAGGTGAGCTGATGAGTGTGAGCTGCAAATCTTGCCAATCATGCTTCACCTCTGAGACAGGAGACTGCAAGTTCAAACCTCACTTCAGGCACTTCATCACACAGGTAAAAACAATTACTGCAGATGCTGGAAACCAGATTCTGGATCAGTGGTGCTGGAAGAGCACAGCAATTCAGGCAGCATCCGAAGACAGGCAAAATCGACGTTTCGGGCAAAAGCCCTTCATCAGGAATAAAGGCAGAGAGCCTGAAGCGTGGAGAGATAAGCTAGAGGAGGGGGGGGGTGGGGAGAGAGTGGCATAGAGTACAATAGGTCAGTGGGGAAGGAGATGAAGGTGATAGGTCAGGGAGGAGAGGGTGGAGTGGATAGGTGGAAAAGGAGCTGGGCAGGTCGGACAAGTCCGGACAGGTCAAGGGGACAGTGCGGAGCTGCAAGTTTGAAACTAGGATGAGGTGGGGGAAGGGGAAATGAGGAAACTGTTAAAATCCACATTGATGCCCTGGGGTTGAAGTGTTCCGAGGCGGAAGATGAGGCGTTCTTCCTCCAGGCATCTGGTGGTGAGGGAGCAGCGGTGGAGGAGGCCCAGCACCTCCATATCCTCGGCAGAGTGGGAGGGGGAGTTGAAATGTTGAGCCACGGGGCGATTTGGTGGATTGGTGCGGGTGTCTCGGAGATGTTCCCTAAAGTCCTCTAGCTTATCTCTCCATGCTTCAGGCTCTTTGCCTTTATTCCTGATGAAGGGCTTTTGCCCGAAACGTCGATTTTGCCTGTCTTCGGATGCTGCCTGAATTGCTGTGCTCTTCCAGCACCACTGATCCACTTCATCACATAGTCTAGGCCAACAGTATAGAGGGAGAACTGCATTATTGTCAGTGTAATGTTTTCAGATGAGGCTTGAACTATGGATGTATCAACCATTTCAAAACATAGGAAATAAGAAATAGGAGCTTGCCCTGCCATTTTATTAGATCATGGTTGATTTGCTGCCAGATTCAACTCCTCTTTTATGCAGGCTCCGCATTAGCCTCAAGTCATCTACTTTTCAAATTCTATCTACCTCCTCTTTCAACACTTTCAGTGACCTAGCCTCCATAATTCCCTGGGGTAGAAATTTCAACAGATCCACTATCTTCTGAGAGAAAAAATTCCTTTGCATCCCCCTTTGAAATAAGTGTCTCCTTATTCTGTAACTATGATCCCTAGTCTGAGATTCCCTCACTAATGGAATTATCGGTTCAATACCTATCCAGTCAAGCCCCATCAGAATCTTGCAAGGTTCAATACGATTGGTGGATGTCAAAGATCCCAGAGCATTGTAACCAAGAAGGCTTGTCTTTCACCTGGATTACCATTGCTGACTCTACAATATTAACATCTCGTGGTCTCCATTCACAAGAAACCCAATCTGTGAGCCATAAATACCACAACTCCAATAGCAAGTCAGAGGCTGTGTAATCTGTGGCAAGTAATCGCTTCCATCTCATCCAAATCTTTATCACTATGTATAAAAAGCACAATTCAGGAGTGAGATAAAATTGAATCGGTGCAGCTCCCATAATGTTTTTTAAAAAGGCACCATTCAGGTGAAAGCAGGCTATGCCACCTAATCGACAATGTTAAACATTCAGTCCTCCTACTACTGATGAACTCTAACAGCATTACGGACCATCTACCTGATTCCCTATTCTAACTCACATTGGATCATTCAACAGCATCTTCTAAATCCACAACCTCAAGGACAGCAGGCACCTGGGAACACCACCACCATTGCAAGTTCCTCTCTAATCCCAACACTATCCTGACTTGGAACTATATCACCATTCTTTCAATGTCACTTGGTCCAAAATCCTGGAACTCCCTCCCTAATGGCTCGCCAGTTGAAGAAGATAGCTCATCACACATTCTCAACGTCAATGATGGAAGGGTAATAATTGTCAGCCTCAGCAGTGACATAATATGAACAAATAAAAATCAAGAGACGTTCTTCCCAATACTTTGGCTAATATCATTCCTCAGAAGACATCAGCAATAATAAATTATCTGTTACTTATCACAGCACTGTTTGGGTGTAAATAGGGAGCTGTATTTCCTATTATGTATCAGTCATATCCTTCAAAAGAGTTACAAAGACCTTTGGAATGACCTGAGCATGTGAAGGGCACTGGAAAATAAAAATCTTTCTCTCCCTCTCCAATTCAGTGATGGAGTACGCTTAAGATCCAACACATGTCCCTATGTTTTAGTTTCCTTATTTCTAAGAATTGCTGAATTTCTTGCTTCCATTCCTTGTACTTTTCAAAGTGTGGAATATTGCTGTTGAGGACTGGAACATTTTCTGTTTTGGACAATAACCGTTCATTTCAGAATTCAGCCGACTTCCTGTCAGAGTAAAGTTCCTTTGACACTTTCCTTAACAACATAGGATAGCCACAAAGTCAGCTTGACTCAAAAAGTAGCATTTGAAATGATGAAGGTTGGGAGCTCAATTCCCACTTTTCGGCACATGATCTGGACTAACTCTTCCGTACATTTCACTTCTGAATTGGTGCAGCATTGACTAAGGCAGCTGCTTTAGAAGCTGTTTTAAAATAAAACTGGATTATGTACTCAAACTCATCGCTCAAAAATCCATTGCACTATTTGGGAAATAAAAACAGAGAAGTCTCTGGGTCTCCTATTCGACACCAAAGCAAAAAAAAACTGAAATTTGCTGTGACTTTTGCCACATTAGCTGTGGGATGCTACTGGAGAAATTAAGAACGAAGAGGAGAATGGTAGAGAGAGAGAGAGAGACAGACACAGAGAGAGATAGAGAGAGAGACAGACACAGAGAGAGAGAGAGAGAGAGAGAAGACAGAGACAGAAGAAGGGATGCGGGCAAAGAGGCTTAGGAATTTCATTATCCATCCTGCACAATTTTAGGATTCCTCTAGAAGAGAATAAAATAGAATAGAATATCCTTCATTGTCACATGTACTCAAGTATGGAAGCACAGGAGGACAGTGAAATGTTCACAATGTCACCCCACAAGGTGCCACGTTAAGTATAAAGTACCTAGTTACAGATCATAGGTGCAAATTAAAGAAATAAAGGAAAAAAGTTAATTACTTACAGTTATTCACAGTCTAAGTTAAAATAATGAGAAATACAGTTAAAAAGATAAGCATCACAGTCTTTCTGTAATGACCTGCTGTAGATCAGTGCAGGGGGCTTCCATACGTGGTCTGACTGGGCTCAGAAGCCATTGACGCCGGGACTGATCCCCATCCCCACTCCATTCGAGCCTCCAGCCCGTTAGCCGAAAATGTTCCTGTGGAAATGATTTGATAATTACAAATTTCTAAGTGCCTGTGTAACATGGCTGAGAATATGCACCACATAGAAGCATGAATTTAAATATTGGCTGTGAGAACACTCAATCTGAGTCAGGAAATCAATATTCTCAGTGGCAATATCACAGCAGCAACTGAAAGCTTGTTCAAAACTTCTTTGGCACAGCTACTGCTCCCTCCTAAGGCTATGCTTTTGTTCCACCATGTCTTGTGCGGGAATATGAGTTAATCTGATCTTTCTGTTTTGTTTCACAATCAACTGGGGCAACGTTGTTTTGTTCAGTTTGATACTAGCTTTCACAGAAAACACTATGAACCACAAGTTACCTATAGTTCCTCTTATTTTAGTCAAGGGAAAAATACAGTGGAACCACAGTCTTCCAACAGAATAGAGGAAGCTTTGAGGAGAAGAATGTATTGAAAACTATTAAAAGTTATAGCACAATGTCCAGAAATTATTGATAAGACAGATTAACCCTTTGGATGTTGTCTTTTCCTCAGAAATGGAGAATATACAGATTCCGCCCCAAAAAAATACAAGACAAAGGAGGCAGAAGAGAAAGGTAGAGTTATAGAATCAGAAATGTGGTCTCTAATCACGGAACCGACAGTTTCAACTTTGATCTCCAGCATCTGCAGACCTCACTTTCTCCTCTCTAATCAGAGTCATACTCACAGGTTAAAATATGATTCACTAGTATGACTCTGGCCTCTGAGTTAATGAGAGGTTTGAATTCAGCTCAAAATGATTGAAGTTTAGGGTTGAAGCGAGGTAAGAGGCAAAAAGCCATGTCAGCAAGCCTCCAGCAGGAGGTGGTGACAGGAAGAGAGGAGACTGAGGAGGGGAAGCTCAAGCAGTCGTACCATGCCCTTCAGCAGCAGTGATAGTAATGGAGGGCAGCTGCAGTGGTTGAATCTAATCTGCCAGGAAAAAAAACAGCATCTTTGGGCAAAGGAGGGCTCATGGGAAGAAGCAGCAGACAGGGGATTCCTCAACTCAATGTAAAGCACAGGCTTTATTCCATGTACATATCATACATACTTCCTTGTTTAACCTTAGTTTTCCTTCATGTTTATAATGACCTGACGGCAGTGGAATGAAAGATCCTTGCCACATGATCTTTGGGCCATTTGTGTGCTCAGATCTCCAGTTATATCTCTTGTGTATGCAACAGGAGTCCACAACACAGGGAATTTGCCTGGCTGAGATGAAGAGGAAGGTGACTGGAAATGCCCAATAATCTGATGATTGAAGACTGGATTGAGGATGTATAGCTAGTTATGGCAGCTCAGAACCTAAAGGCAAGTGTACAGGAATGGAACATCCTTGTGGGATAGCAGATAGGTTGGGAAGTACTGGGAAGGAATGCTGATGTTGAAAGAAGTTTGCAGCAGTTGTTTGAGGTACGGACAGAGGCGCTTAGGGACGGTAGTGGCCTGTCACAGCTACAGCAGAAGTTTAATGGGTACATGCAAGCCAAAGGGGAGGACCTGGTTTCATATTCCTGAGGATGGAGTTGTTCAAACACATTATTCTCCTGATTCACCCTTAAAGTCCACCAGGAACAGGCAGCTGAAGGACCACCCAGCAGGAACAGTGAAGGATGGGAACACCCAGATGGAATTGAGGAGGCTTAATGGTGCCAAAGCTCAATGTTTTTTTTCTGGGGACTTGGTTAACTCAGTTGGCTGGGCAGCTGGTTTGTGATGCAGAGTAATGCCAACAGCTCATGCTCAATTCCCATGCCAACTGAGGCTACCATGCAGGGTTCTCCTTCTCAACCTCTCTCCTTGCCTCGGGCATGACCCTCAGTGTAAACTGGTCATCTCTCTCTAATGAGAGAGTAGCCCCATGGTTTGGTAAGATTATGGTGACTTTATCCTTATCTTTCTTTGAACCGTGGTATCACATAAGCCAAAGATTGTGTAAGATAGGATAATACATCAGGTAGATAAAATAGTGAAGGAGACATTTGCAATAATAACCTTTATTAGCTGAAGCATAGAGTTTAAGAGCTGGGAGATTATGCCAGAACTGTATAAAAGTTTGGCTAGGCCACAGCCAGGGTATTGCCTGCAGTTCTGGACTCCACATGAAAGGAGAGATGTGATTGCACAGGAGAGGATGCAAAGGAAATCTATCAGGATGGTGCCTGGGCTGGAGAGTTTTAATTATGAGATTGGACAGATTGGAGTTGTTTTTTTTCTTGAAAAAGAGGAGATTGGGAGGGGTGGAGAGGAAACATGACTGAGAAATATAAAATTATGAAGGGCATAGACAGGGCAGACAGGAAGAGATGTTTCCTTTGGTGGATAGATAAATGATTAGAGAGATTGATTTAAGGTAAGTAGCAGGAGGTTTAGAGAGTATTTGAGAAAATATATTTTCACACAGAGGGTGAACTCACTGGCTGTAAGAGTGATAGACGCAGAAATCCTCATAACATTTGAGAAAATATTGAGATGTGCACTTGTGCTGTCAAAAACAAGGTGATGGGCTAAATGCTAGAAAATGGGATTAGAATGGTTAGGTGGTTGCTTTTGATTTGATGGGCCGAAGTGTGTTTTTCTGTGCCATAGGGCTTTATAGCTCTATGACTAGGAAAAGATTACTATCTGGGAGGTGATTTTTTTGTGCAGTCAGGGATGTAAACACAGGTTGAAGAGGGGGATGAATAGGCTGCTGCACAATGAACACCAGACTAGTTTATATTGTCCTATCTCTACGTTCCACCTCGCAGCCAATACTGCATGAGGAATGTGACAAAGAGGTAGATCATAGAACATAGAACAATACAGTGCAGTACAGGCCCTTTGGTCCTCGATGTTATGTTGAACTGTGGAACCAATCTAAAACCCATCTAACCTACACTATTCCATTTTCATCCATATGTCTATCCAATGACCATTTAAATGCCCTTAAAGTTGGCGAGTCTACTATTGTTGTAGACAGTGCGTTCCACATCTCTACTATTCTCTGAGTAAAGACATCTGTCCTATAACTATAACCACTCAATTTAAAGCTATGTCCCCTCATGCTAGCCAGCGGCATCTGAGGAAAAAAGCTCTCACTGTCCAACCTATCTAACCCTCTGATTATCTTTATGTCTCAAGTAAGTCACCTCTCAACCTTCTTCTCTGATGAAAACAGCCTCAAGTCCCTCAGCTTTTCCTTTTAAGACCTTCCATCCATATCAGGCAACATCCTAGTAAGTCAACTCAGAAGTCTTTCCAAGCTTCCACATCCTCCCTACAATGCAGCGACTAGAACTGCATGCAGTACTCCAAACGTGGCCACACCAGAGTTTTGTACAGCTGCAACATGATCTCATGGTTCCAAAACTCAGTCCCTCTACCAATAAAAGCTAACACACCGTATGCCTTCTTAACAACCCTGTCAACCTGGGTGGCAACTTTCAAGGATCTATGCATCTGGACACTGATAACTCTCTGCTCATCTACACTACCAAGAATCTTACCATTAGCCCAGTACTCTGCAATCCTGTTACTCCTTCCAAAGTGAATCACCTCACACTTTTCAACATTAAGCTCCATTTTCCACCTCTCAGCCTAGCTCTGCAGTTTATCTATGTCTCTCTTTAACCTTCAACATCATTCATCGCTGTCCATAACGCTACCAAAATTAGTGTCATCCGCTAATTTACTAATCCATCCTTCTATACCCTCATCCAAGTCATTTTTAAAAATGACAAAAAACAGTGGACCAAAAACAGATCCTTGCGGGATCCAACGAGTAACTGAACTCCAGGATGAATATTCTCAATCGACCACAACCCTCTGTCTTCTTTCAGCTAGCAAATTTCTGATCCAAACCACTAAGTCACCCTCAATCCCATGTCTTTGTATTTTGTGCAATAGCCTACCGTGGGAAACTTTATCAAATGCCTTACTGAAATCCATTAAACCACTTCAACTGCTTTACCCTCATCCACTTGTGTGGTCACCTTCTCAAAGAACTCAGTAAGGTTTGTGAGGCACAACCTACCGTTCACAAAACCGTGCTGACTATCCCTTATCAACGTACTCCTATCTGGATGATTATAAATCCTATCTCTTGTAACCCTTTCCAACACTTCATCCACAACTGAAGTAAGGCTCACAGGTAGATAATTTCCAGGATGGTCTCTACTCTCCTTCTTGAACAAAGGAACAACATTTGTTATTCTCCAGTCTTCTGGCACTATTTGTTGGATGAAGAGCTGGGCACGTCAAACAACACTGCCCTCAACAACCGCAATTATCATTGCTGTAAGGCACAGAGACCCCCATCCAGTTCAATGGTCTATGATGCTCACCAGATATTAAGACCATTAGGCTTTCCATTGAGAGCTAAATTGAACGTGGGGTCCAGACATGGTGGAGAAAGGTATGGGTGGTGGTATGATTCCTTCAGGATGAGGCTCAATTTATTAGGACTGACTGGAGGAAATGGCTCTAACCTCATTTCAAAGGCATCGACGAGTGGAAGGGACCCAGACAAAGGCAGCTTGGTTTGACTCTTACCGAGTACAGCAAAACCTTCGGCAAAGGTGATGATGACATTAGGCATTGTGACCTGGTTAGCCACAGGACTGTGCCTGATGATTACTGTCCAGTAATGATTCCTTCCCACCCGATCCCACCCAATCATTGGGAGGAAGTCCGAGTCTACTTGCAGAAATCTCTGAGTGAGCTAATACCTGAAAGTCATCCGTTTCTTACACCCCTCTCCATGGTCCTAATGAAGAGGAAAGATGGAAAATTGAAGACAGGACATTGGTTAGGCCACTGCTGGAATATTGTGTGCAATTCTCATCTCCTTTCTATTGCAAAGATGTTGTGAAACTTGAAAGGGTTCAGAAAAGATTTGCAAGGATGTTGCCAGGATTGGAGGATTTGAGCTATAAGGAGAGGCTGAACAGGCTGGGGCTGTTTTCCCTGGAGCATCAGAGACTGAGGGGTGACCTGTAGAAGTTTATAAAATTATGAAGGGCATGGATAGGGTAAATAGGCAAAGTTTTTTCTCTGGGGTCGAGAACTCCAGAACTAGAGGGCATAGGTTTAGGGTGAGAGGGGAAAGATATAAAAGAGACCTAAGGGACAACTTTTTCACACAGAGGGTGGTACGTATACGGAATGAGCTGCCAGAGGAAGTGGTGGAGGCTGGTACAATTGCAACATTTAAGAGGCATTTGGACGGGTATATGAATAGGAAGGATTTGGAGGGATATGGGCCGGGTGCTGGCAGATGAGACTAGATTGGGTTGGGATATCTGGTCGGCATGGACTGGTTGGACCGAAGAGTCTGGTTCCATGCTATACATCTCTACAGATTATGACTCTATCTGCGTTGATTGCTGGACAGTCAATTCAAAGCATATCTCAATAATCCCATGGATGAAAATGTTCAGAAAATATTTTTGTTAGATAGAGATCTTCATCTTCATTTTCCTTCCCACTGGCAATTCAAATGGTACTAGAGCACATTGGAGCACAGTGGATCTATCATTTAACAGTTCAGTACAGAGGTTAGCTTTCATCGTCAAGAGTTACCTGACTCTCCTGGCCCTATGCTCAGCTTCCCCTATTGATTGTGGATATCTTGATTAGTTTATGCCACGTTCAAATCCAAAACGGATTGCAAATTGTCTGGAGCACAAACAGTTATCCATTGTCCAAAACTCCTACCTGATTGTTGCAAATATCTTATGCAAGACTTGGGCAACCATATCCTCAATGATAGGATGCGTTGGGAGAAATAATTGACAGCAATAAGTTGAGATTTCCCGTCAAAACTGAATATATTTTCACAAACAAATGGAGAATGTGATGTGTGTCAGTACTCTTGTTTCTCCAGTCTATGAATGTAAGGTTCACACAGATGGGTATGGAGTCTCTCCACTAATTCCAGCTGGTGATCCCAATATAACCCTGGTATAGTTCCTCAAGCATTTAAAAACATTGGAACATAACTAGTAGTGGGAGTAGGAAATATGGCCTACAGGTCGTTCTGCGTAACGGAAGCTTCGTCAGAGCAAATTGGCTATAATTTGACTATCAAATTGTGGACATTGTTTGGCGAATGCAAACTTTCTACTGAATTGGTCTGGTGATTTTCCACAGCATGATTTTATATAGCAGTTTTGCATGTGTGATTCCCTATCACATAAGGTTGCTGAGGAACACAACTGTTGCATTATTGCAGAACGACCTGTATTCCTATCCAACTTCTCCAATTAGTATAGCCTTAACTAATCTCATCTTGGCCCCAACTCCAGTTTCTTGCCCATTCATTGTAATATTTTACCCATTGCTAATTAAAACAAAGAAATTGCCTATCACTTCCTTAAATTTATTCAGTTTCCAGTATCCACTGCACTCTGGAGTACTGAATTCTCCCTATGCGAGAATTAATTCTTCTTCATTCTTATTTTAAACCTGCCATCCCTTAGCGTAAAATTATGACCTATTGTTCTAGTCATCCTCACAAGGGAAAACATTCTTTCTACTTTGAATTCCCTGATAAACCTCAATGAGATCTTGGCTGATTCTTCTAAAATTGAGCTGAAAATGTGTTGCTGGAAAAGCGCAGCAGGTCAGGCAGCATCCAAGGAGCAGGAGAATCGATGTTTCGGGCATGAGCCCTTCTTCAGGAAGGCCCTTCCTGGAGCAGGGCTTATGCCCGAAACGTCGATTCTCCTGCTCCTTGGATGCTGCCTGACCTGCTGTGCTTTTCCAGCAATACATTTTCAGCTCTGATCTCCAGCATCTGCAGTCCTCACTTTCTCCTCTTCTAAAATTGAGTAAGTATAGACCTAAACTGTTCAATCATCCCTCATAAGACATGTCTTCCATCTACGAAGTCAAACTGGTGAACCTTCTCTGAACTGTCCTCAATGCATTAACATCCTTCCTCAAGTAAGGGAACCAAAACTATGCACAGTGCTCTAGATGTGGGCTCACCAATGTCTTTGTGAACAGCTTCCTGAAGTGAATGTGGTATGACGAATTGTTTGTCATACACTAGAAAGTCCTACACAAACAAGAAATTCTTTCAATACTCAAAATATCTTTTCACGGCCAAAGTCCGAAATTTTTGGTCCAGTCAATCTCTGGCTCTATGCAAATATTTCGCATATTTCGTGGCATATTTCGTCCTGCTTCTGGTCATTCTACCACTGTGGACTGAGTATATGACTCAGTTTCCTGCTCAAACTCAATGCCATGCTTGCTAAGGTTGTTCACTGTGTCCACTGTCATTTGCAGTTTTCCTTGCAATGCCTTGTTTTATAGGTGACCCTCAGGAGATCTCTGTATTCTTGCAGGCATCCTTTCTACTTTTATTTCTCACCTATCAGATAGACTAAAGGTTTGTGATCCTTTTCTCTAACTACTTTCAGACCAAGGATGTATTCTTGCAAGGCTGTATAGCTAAGACATCCTCCTTGTCAATTATGCCATTCTGTGCCCAATCATGTTAGTAATGTGTAGTAGATCAGATTACAACACTTGCCTGATTTCTCCTGGAAGACAACTGTTCCCTAGCTTGTACCAGAAGCATCAGCTCTTTTGATGCTTGGAAATGGTGGATTATAATTGGATGGGAACTTTTGGATGTGAACTTTTGCTGAATGCTCTTCAAAACATTCTTTTCCTGCCAATTCAACACCACTTTTGTGTGATCTTGGGAAGTTATCTAAAACATCTATAGTAATCATCAAATGATGCAAATATGCCACTAACCGCTTTACGAGTTTGTTGCTTTTCTTTGACTGTGCCCGAGATCATTATCTGTTCTGAAAGTGACTTTTCATGGCAAGTAAAACATTCGCTTTCAATAGCTGCATCCTCACTGTAACTGTGAATCTTCCTTATCCACTATGCTGACACGGAATTTTAGAGCCTGGTGTCTATTCTACTTACATTTTGACTTCTCAGGTGGCTTTGTACATTAAGAATGGAATTGATTCTGCTGTTTTTCTGTGTCAATGTTGATCTCATCCTCTTAAGATTTCTTTATGTTGCGTAAGGAATTCACTTTCACTCACTTTCTAAATAGTTTTCTTGAAAGTAAAATCTTCTTTAGGTTGCAATACATCTGGTAAAGATTCATCAGTGATTCCTACAAACTGTATTTAAGAATTCAAACTAGAAATCACCATAGTTGCATTCCTGAACTAATCTGTATAGATTATTAATTAAATTACTTTGGGATTCCTCTTCTATTAAATCTTGCTCTTTCAAGAATCTCATGTGTTTTGATTTTAAAATAATTGTCAAAGTTTTTCAATACTTCTTGAAAAATATCTATTATTTCTTTTACCACTTCATGAGAAATACTTTATCAGCTAAAATGTTATATAAATGCACAATCACTGCATTTATAAATATAGATTTATTTGTTCAGCTTCTGATTTAGCACCTGGTTTGGAAACTATTCTGTATCATAAGAATTATTTTCTCCAAGATATCCAGTTCTGTGTTCTATTTGAACTAATTTCAAAAGTTTGCTGAAGTTTATAATTCTGATGCCATGTCTTCTGAATATGCTTCTATATTCTATTTTCCTTTGAAGTAAATCACTTTGAAGTAATAGGCATTCTGCTGCTCTGTGCTGCTTCACTGGAGGGCGTTCCTGCATTTTACAGCCAAAAAGCTGATGCCATTCTTTCTGTAGTTAAAATAGAGGATTCCCAACAATTGTGGGCTTAATAAATGATTCCTGTTTCCTTAACAGATTTACTGAATGGATCTGGCTGACTGCAGCATTAATAATGATACCCACTTCTTTAACAGTTTTCACTGGTGTCTTCTACTCCCCATACCTCTCACCCTTAACTCACTTTTAATGAGGGCTCTGCAGTCTTAATAAAGCCTCCTAACATTATTCCATTAAATCAGGGCAATGTAGGTTTCTAACTTACCAGTTTGTCTTTTTAACTCTGCTTTCACTAAATCCCAGGGCTTTCAATCTTGGTTTAAATTGGTTTTGTGGCTCTTGAATTATCCAACTGTGACTATGCAATGAGGAATCCATTCACTATAGCTGAGCTGTCTGAACTTTCCTTACTTTTTGCTTTCCCAGCATCTAATTCGGTACTATTTTTCAATGTTTGATCTTACACTCCAGAGATTTTAGCTTTACTCACAAAGTTCTGATGTCCATTCACTCTCCAGCTGAACCCCAACTCCTCCTTCCGAATAGTGTCACATAATGGAGTCAGTACCTGATTTGGAGTAATTCATTTCCCATCTCTATGCAGTTCTTACCCATCTTTTTCTGTGACACATCTCTTACCAGGTCTGAAATGCTTTTACTATTGATTGTAGGTTCTTCCTTGTTGAATTTTGCTGAAAGGGTTTTTTTTTGTTCTGTGAAGTTTTGTAAAAAGTTCAGCTCTTCTCCGTTTCTAAGTGCTTGAAGAACCAGCTGATTTAAAGCTGAGTCTGAAGATGCTGAAAATCCTCTGGCTCTCCACCGCTGCCACCAACTTGCATAGGGCAGCAAACCGAAATCCACTTCCTCTGTTTACCATATCATACGTGTTGCTAAACTGAGGCTGCACATCAGAATGTACCTCTTGACATATCAGGATCAGCTTTTTTTTGCGTTTTAGTGGAAAACCATACTGCTATGGCTAGAAAAGTCTCTTATATTGAACTAGTTAGCAATCAGTTAGACATTACCCTGATACAGAATCACTGAAACTATGAGGAGGATCTTGATGCTGGGTCTTACTTCTCTGAGTTTCTGAAAGCTTCTGCCCAGAAGTCCACATGACAGCATTATATTGAGTAGTGTTGATGACACTTGCTCATTGGAGTCCCAGATCTCTATTCCCAGCTCACACTTTCAAAAACTTGTAATACAAATCTTTATCAAGTTGATGGGTAAAGGAAAAGTTGAAATGATGGAGCAAGCCACATTTCAGTAAGGTCTTGACCAATGTATTTTCATGTTTTTAACAGGGTGAATGTGAACGAACATGTGTGGGTGCCAAGGGCCCCCAGATGTGCTGACTAAACTGGGAATGAAGCAGAAACTGATTGTTGCAATTAAGATACATTATGAAGCCTAATTAACCCTGATTATCTCTCATTTACAAACAGCCCCTTCAGCCCCATCATGGACAAAAGGAACCACTTAAGATCCCGCGGTTGGATAATTTAATGGAATGTTTACGGTGCTAATTGTGTGTTGTGCTCAGAGTTCTGCAATCAATTCTCTCTTACTCTGGCAACTCCTAATGGTGTGTCTCCAGATTAATTTATTAAATAGCTGTAATGAACTTGAACTTAGCGTGGCACTGAGTACTTGTAACGCCTGCACTTACACTTACCTTTCAATGTGTGGGCAATTAGAGACCGACGGAAGTGGTGGTTGGGGGAGGAAGAGGAGGGGTGAAATAGCATTGAGGGGAGGATTTTTGGACGGATGTGGGGAAAGCAAAGGAGGAAATGCCTGGTCAAGGGAGACAGCATATCAGAAGGGGAAGAAGTGAAGCAGCAGGACAGCATAACATAGGAAGGGAGATGCAACAGAAATGAAGACAACAGAAACTAGAGAAAAAGTGAAGTGAAATAGAATCAGAAAAGAGAAGCTAAAAAGAGAAGCAATTTTATTGCGCAATGACAATAACAGTATAGAACAAGACAGGAAGGTTTTGATCGATAAGTTGTGTTTGATGAAGATATTGTATAGAATTTGACACAATTGACCATCAGTTGTATTTCTGATTATTGTGAAATAGATTAGGATTCCTCAATCCCATTTATTTTCTTTAAACCAAGAAATGATGATGAAGGATATTGTTCAATGCAGGACCCTGAAAAGAAATAATGAATCTACATTTATGTAGCACCTTATCCTCAAGTTTAAAAATGTTGGGCAGAGAATAACACAAGCCTTGCAACACAGTAACAGGCCATTCAGCCCAGCATTCCTACACCGGTGTTAATGCTTTAAATAAGCTTCTTTGCACTCTTCATTTTATCCTATGAACATAACATCAGTTTCTTGTTCCCTCAGTTGTTCATCTAGCTTTGCTGTAAATGCTTTTATGCTATTTTCCTCAATTAGTCTTATGTAGCTCTCCCCACTTCCTTGATTAAGAAGTTTCTGCTAAACGTTTTTGTAACTACCTTTTATTTACGGCCCCTGGTTTCAGCAATATGTTGGCAGAGTTGTGAGGGGATTTTATAAGCAATACAAGAAGAGAAGATTGCACATTTGGTTGGATTTGAATGTCGTTGCTGTGAGTGAGTGGACACGATTTAATCTGCTCGAGTTAATATTCAAACTTGCTCTCAGCATTAACTTACTCATCTTGTTTCGGGAATGTATGTTGTGAGGAAGATGTAAAGTGGTTTCAGGAGGATTTGGATCGCCTCAGCGAATGATCAAAAATATGGTAAAGAGAATACAATGTGGAAAAATGTGAGGATATCCATTTTAATACAAGAATCAGATATAATGGGAGGTTAGAAAGCCTAGATGTACAAAAGGACCTGGGTGTCCTTATCGATAAAGTGCTGAAGGTTAACATGTAGGTGGAACAAGCTAATTAGAAGGCTAATGCAATGTTAACCCTAATTGCAAGAAGCTTTGAGAGCAGAAGTTGAGAGTCTTACTTCAGCTAGGCTCGAGCCTGGTGAGACAATGCCTGGAATACTGCGCGCAATTTTGTTTTCCTGTCGCAGGGAAGATATTACAGCCATAGAGGGAGTGCAACAGAGATCCACCAGACTTGTTGCCAAACACAGTGGGATTGTGCTGTGAACAGGCATTGGGGAAGCTGGGCCTGTATTCTCCAGAGTTATGAATAATGAGAGCAGATCTCATTGAAATTTACAAAATGCTTTAAGGATGGACAGGGTAGATGCAGATAAGAAGTTTCCTCTGGTTGTGGAGGTGGGGGGGGCGGGGAGGAGAGAGAGAGTGGTACACTGCAAAAATAAAGGGGATGTCATTTAGGATTGATATTATGAGAAACTGTTTTACCCAGAGGGTTGCCAACCTTAAGAATTCTTTACCAAGGACCGTGGAAGCTTGGCTTTTGAGTAGAGTTTGGTAAATGTTTGATTATCAGTAGTGCAAAGGATTATGGGGATATTGCGGATAAAAGACATTGACGTGATGATTCAGCCATGATTATGTTAGATGCTGGAGTAGGCTAGATGGGCTGAATGGCCGACTGCAGGTCCTATATTCCTAGTTCTAATGCATTCTGCACCAGGATGCTTGGTTCTTACATCAGGCTTTCTAACTGGGGAGAAACATCTCTAGGCTTCTGATGACTTCAATCTGCATTGATGAAGGAATGTGCAAAGGTCACTGATTTATCTTTGAATTATTTTGGTGCTGTGGAATCTGTTTTTAGTGTGGGAACATTGGTAGTTGAGTCAATCTGTAAAAAGACTGGTCTAACCTTGTGGTGACAATATAGAAGATATGGGGCACCAATATAAACGTTCAGCAGCTGTCCATCAACCTAATATCCCCAAAATATAAAGAATACATAATCCAATCACTTTCATTAAGAAGGTTCAGTTTTGGGAACACAAGTAACAGGAGTAGACCATTCAGCCCATTAAGCCCGTCCGAGCCTTCAATTTAATCACGTCCAAAATCCTTTTCACCCTTTCCAAACTAAATCATTCCATTTTAATCTTTAGCGTTCTACATATTCCAGCCACCCATATCTTTTTGAGGGAAAAAGACTGATTTTTTCCACATTTTCTCTGAAAAGTTTCCTAATTTTGCATCTGAATAGAATTCCTCTAATTTGACACCCATGCAGCCTTATCCTTGGCTGTATTGTGTGTAGTGTTGAGAATGTGGTGCTGGAAACGTACAGCAGGTCAGGCAGCATCCAAGGAGCAGGAGAACCAATGTTTCGGGCAAAAGCCCTTCATCAGGAATACTGATGAAGGGCTTGTGCTCGAAATGTTGACTCTCCTGCTCCTTGGATGCTGCCTGACCTGCTGTGCTTTTCCAGCACTACATTCTCAACTCTGATTTCCAGTATCTGCCATCCGTACTTTCTCCTCCCTGTTTTGTATGTAACAGGCTGTGAAATGAAATTAATGATCTGAGTGCTGCAGTTACATTTTCCACTTTTAGAAGATTCTAGTGTTGCATGGGCAGCACGGTGGCACAGTGGTTAGGTTCAAATCCCGCCTCAGGCGACTGACTGTGTGGAGTTTGCACATTCTCCCTGTGTCTGTGTGGGTTTCCTCCAGGTGCTCCGGTTTCCTCCCACAGCCCAAAAATGTGGTTTGAATTGGCCATGCTAAATTGCCCGTAGTGTTAGGTGAAGAGGTAAATGTAGGGGAATGGGTCTGGGTGGGTTGCTCATCGGAGGGTTGGTGTAGACTTGTTGGGCCGAAGGGCCTGTTTCCACACTATAAGTAATCTAATCTAAATACCTGAACGTAACAGATGGACAAATTCTAGCACAGGGCCTTTTGGGTGTAAGGGAGCAATTGGCTATTATTCCTTTCTCCCAGTGATAAATGAACGAATGATAAAAAACACAGTTTTGGGATTGGGGGTGGAGTTCAGTCCTGGTTTCTGCTTTCTTTTAATCATTTGCAGGATGTGGTCCTCACTGACTGGGCCAGCCTTTTATTGTCATCATTAGTTGCTCTCAAAAAGGTGCTGAACTGCTAATGTCCATTTGGTGTCGATACATTTGCAAAGTTGTTGGGGAGGAAATTTTTACCCAATGACATTGAAGGAACGACAATATGTTTCCAATTCAAGATGAGGTCAAGAATAAGAAATGTTTGGAGGGATATGGGCCAAGCGCAGGTAGGAGGGACTATTTTAGTTTGGAAACATAATCAGCGTGAACTGGTTGGACAAAAGGGTCAGTTTCTATGCTGTATGACTCTGTAATGAGGCCCTTAGAGGGAAAATTGCAGATTGTTGGTTTACCCATGTATCTGCTGCCTTCTTTCTTTTAGACAGAAGTGGTTGTAAGTTTGGAAGGTGCTGACTAAGGAGCTTTGGTGAATTTCTGCAGTACATCTTGTAGATAGCACACACTCTTTTTGTTGGTGGGGGGAGTGAATGCTTGTGAATGTGATGCCAATCAAGCAGGCTGCTTTTCTCTGCATGGTAGGAGAAAGTGAGGTCTGCAGATGCTGGAGATCAGAGCTGGAAATGTGTTGCTGGAAAAGCGCAGCAGGTCAGGCAGAAACTTTCCCCATTCCTGAAGAAGGGTTTATGCCTGAAACGTCGATTGTCCTGTTCCCTGGATGCTGCCTGACCTGCTGCGCTTTTCCAGCAACACATTTCCTTTCTCTGCATGATGTCAAACTTCTTGAATGCTATTGGAGCTGCACTCATCCAGGCAAGTGGGGAGTAATCCATCACAGCGATTCCCTCTCCTAGCCAGATCATTATCACCTCCTTTGTCCGTCCAACTGTTCTTCTCTCTGTTTAAGTTCTATCCCCACTTATCATTTACTCCTTATCCCCTCCCCCATCTTACCTTCTGCATATAAACCAACATTTACTTAGTTACCATCAGTTCTGAGGAAGGGTCAGCAGACCCGAAACGTTAACTCTGATTTCTCTCCACAGATGCTGCCAGACCTGCTGAGCTTTTCCAGCAATTTCTGCATTTGTTTCTGATTTCCAGCAGTTCTTTTGTTTTTTATTGAGTATCCCATCACACTTGTGCCTTGGAGGTGATGGACAGGTTCTGGGAGTATACGAGGTGAGTTACTTGCTGTAGGATCTGCTCTGACTTGCTCTAGTAGCCATAGTACATAGCTAAAACATAGCTAATTCCTCATTCCTGAAGAAGGGCTTATGCCTGAAACGTCGATTCTCCTGCTCCTCGGATGCCTGCTGTGTTATTCCAGCACCACATTTTTCAACATAGCTAAAACATGTCCGATTCAGTTTTTGATCAATGGCAGCCCCCAGGATATTGGGAGTGGGAGTTTCATCAATGATAATTCTATTGCATGTCAATTGATAATGCTTAGATTCTCTCCTGTGAGACGTGTTCATTGTCCTACACTTGAGTGGAGTGTCTATTGTGTTGTTTGTCAGGCAAAACCTGAATATTGTCCAGGTCTTGTCTCTGACTATCCTGTACGGGTGACTGACAATGTCCAAGCCCTGAACTGGTTTTGACCTTGATCTACTATACCAGGAGCCCCTTACCTAAGGCCATCTCCCTTGATTTGACTGAAGACTCCTGACAACCATGACAAGCTTCTTGTCTTTGCATCTGAGCTGAATGGCAAAGCAAAGCTCAAAAAGGCATGATAAAGTAATGCATAGCAGGGATGCAGTGATCATCCAGGTAGGCTCAGTGAGTGAATAGGCTGGAGATACAGCCTGGTCCAGTCCAGGAGCCGGGTACGTGTCCCTGGCACACTGTGTTCTTACTGCAGCGTTACAATGAGAGTTTCCAGGGAAGCCCAAGGCACAGCCTTGAGATGCATAAGCATCCTGGAAGTGGATTGGAGATGGACAATGAGGGCTCTTTGAGGCCAGCCATGGCCTGTGGAATGTGTGTTCTGCGCCCATGGAATGCACCCTTAGATGCCCATGAGCAATGTAGAGGTCATTCAGAGCAAACTGAAATTGCCAGGTCACCACTCTGATTTCATCCCCTACATTGAACTTGTTCGATGCAGTTGGTAAGATAGAAAGCTGAAGGTTCATGTGACCGGTTGTGCTGTCTGAAAAACTATAATCCCTCTTGATTAGTAACTTGCCATTCCTCACCTGGAATCTCATCACGCTGCTTGGCAGATGCATAATAGATGCAAGGACCTGCATTGGACATCTCATGGATTCTGGCTCAAATCTCACCATAACCCGCAACATTCTGAATCCTTTAAGATTCTGCCCAGTGACTGAGCTTTGACAGATCCCAGAAACTGAAGCAATAAAATAAAGTCTCAGTTCTTTTAAAGGCCAGTTCATTATTTTTCAGCAGGATAGATCTTGTAAGCCGCCACTTCATTGAAACACGAGAAAGCTTCTTGAACCTGTTCCAACATTGACTGAGATCCTGAGACATCTGTAGATTAAATCCATACCTGCTGTGGTTGCACAACTTGTATTAATTTTATATTTGTCGGCATTGATGTTGAAATTTTCAATTCAAAATCGCAGTTTTTTAGAGAGATTCATTCCTTACCCAGTGCTGCGTCAGCCATGATGGCAGGCAAGGTTAGCTTCAGTGTAACCTTCGTTTATGGGACCAGGTTATGAGAGGGACGAGCTGAGGCTAGAAAATTCCTCACGGCTGTGAAGGCTTAATTATCAGATCCCATTCTTGACAATCAGCTTCAGAGCACATTGAAAGAATGTTGAGAATAAGCAACAGAGTCAACCAGGAATTGGAATATGGGCCATTGGTAGCCAAGGTGGTGACTGCTGTATTATACGAGGTGAGGATCTGGGTGAACTTCCATACAATTTCTCTCCCTTCTATTTTTTTTTAAAAGAGCATGGCTATGGAAGTACCAGCAGAAACCTACAGAAATTCACCTCTGAGGTATTTCAGATCTTAAGGATTCTGCAACCTTTCTGATCTCATGAAGCAGCCAGGCTAAGAATGATGCAAGAAAGGAACTATTTGCAAAGCTCTCTCAATTATCCAGCAGAAGGAGGGGTTTTGGGGGGTAACGTCCCTACCTCTCAGTTAAGAGGTCAGAGTTCAGGTCCTAGCTGCTCTAGTGCTGTGTAATAACACATCTCCGAACCTGTTGAAATTTATCCAGCAGGGGAAGGATGGACTAAGAGATGTCCTGTCCTCCCTAACGAGTGCGTTTTTTCCAGCAAAGTCAGAGAAAAATTAAGGTTAGATCCAAACTTCAACTGTTTTGCTTTAGAACAATCAACATGTTTATTTTGACCCTCTAGAGGTGTAAACAAGCTGGAATAGGTCTTTCACTTTGTAAGTCCCATTCACATATTTCCGATGTGTACTCAAGTGCGTTTGAATAGTGTGAATTATTAATAAAAAAAATTCCCATCACTAGACTGAAACACTGCATGGTACTTAAGAACTTGTTAACAGATGCTGCTTTGATATTGCTGCCATGTGGCAAGTCTATAGGACTGAGACATTATCTATTATTGACTTTCACTTAGCCTGCTTAGAGCATTAGCAGAGGCAATTGGGTGTACCATGTTAGTTAGCTCAGACTCTTTGGCCAGGATTAAAGAGGGTTAGAAAAAGTCAACTCGAATTCACTCCTGACTGTTGTCCGTGACTTCGACCAAAAATATGTGCATTTCAAATGTATGATGAGAACAGGATTTCGCCCCCACAATAGCCTGGTGTTTCAAAAAGGGATCTGTTGGTGGCTTGAAGAATGTAAAAGGAACCATTTATAGGATGGATATGTATTGGAACCTTACACCAACTTCATTAATGATACTGAAGGTGAGAAAAACAGTTGGAGATCGCAGACAAAGCTGCAAGAGAGATTGAGGAGACAGATTAGGATCAGGAAACATAAACTGAATGGATAAAGATTGAATAAAGTAGGTCATGGCAGAGAGAGAAAAACAGAGCTTTTGAAAAACTGGAATATCTTGGAAATATCAGGCTATATCCAGCCTTATTAATATCTCTCTAAGGCTCAGGATACATTTGCTGCTGATTCAAAAACTAAAACAATGGAAGTCTGTGCCATTGTTCTGCGGTGCTGCAGGAAATAGTGCAATTCTTCGGTGGGACAGTTCTCTTGGCCTAGCGTCCCTCTGCTGGACAAGTTACAAGTTAGGAAGATATATTGTGGAAGCAAAAGAGAATGGGCAAAAGAGAAATTCTGGGTCAGTAGTAAAGCTAGAGTAGGAAGTCCTGAGAACATTCTTAACTTAGCAGAAGTGGCACTGTAGAACTGGGAGAGAAATGGAAATCCAGCAGATTTTGAACATACAGGCAAACACATAAACTGCTTTTGCAGACATTACTGGTATCTCAAACTTCACATAATAAATCACATTGAAATAGCTTGTTACTCAACCTAATGCAGCAAGACCATGCAAACAGAGAAGGTGATTGCCGCTTTCTGGGGGCTTGGACTGAAGGAGGACTTCTGTTTCGGGCATCATCTTCTAAACATGAGCCTGTTACACTCATGTAATAGATAAACTACCAATATCCATTGTCTGAGTTACATGTCCAATTCCTTATGGCTTTAAAAAGAAAGAAACATGGACCTACAATGGTTGAGGCAACTTCACAGAAATCAATGTAGAATAAACAAAATTGAATGAATCAGTCAACAAGGTCAGGCATCAAGATCCTTACATGATGAGTTTGCATACTGCGAGAAGGAAGGTTGCCTGTAGATTATCCAGCTTACCAGACAACAATTAAACTAGACTTGAGGATACACAAATGAACAATATTTAACAACTGGTTTTGAGCAGCAGCTGCAACAGAGGGAGACAATGGATATGTAACAGCAGAATCTGGAACTCTTGGTTTCTCTTGCTCCCTGTTTCCTCCTCAGCCTCTCACAAGCCAGCACCAGTGATAAAGCAAAACAGAGAAACTACTATTGACCAAAAACTCAAAGGTTCTAAACATTTCACCCCTGTTGAAGATATGAGATGTTAACTAAACAAACATGGTCTTAACTCTCTAAACTCAAGAACTCAAAGAAATTCTAAGATGCATAGCCTCTATTTTCCTTCATACAAGACACGCTTCCCCTCGACAACATTTTGCATGTCTTTGTAAGTATGCTTGATGTTGCATTTAACATCTTCCTGTGGATCTGTAACTTGTTAAGTTCCTCTCTTTTAATTCAAAAAAATCTTGAGTTGCCTCCTTGATATTAACTAACATTATGTTCATTGACGTGCAGTCGAGCTGCAGATTATAAAGAAATAAAATATTTATTGTTTCCAGCTGAGAGGAGAGTTGGTATTTAAAAACTGGCAGATAATTCACCCCTCCTCACCTGGTCTTAACAACTCAAAAGGGAAGAATTATTGATAACCTAAATTAAACAGTATATCTGAAGGACAATGCTTCCTATAATGTGGCATTCCTAATGTTGTCAAATCCAGTGGGACCGATTCCCAAAGTTTCATCAGATGAATGTAGGAGGTATGGTTAGTAAGTTTGCAGATGACAACGAAGTGGAGAGTGAAGAAGGTTATCTCAGAGTACAATGAGATGGGGCAAAGGGCAGAGGAGTGGCAGATGGAGTTTAATTTAGATAAATATAAAGTGCTGCATTTTGGAAAAGCAAATCAGGGCAGGGCTTAATGGTAAGGTCCTGGGGAGTGTTGCTGAACAAAGAGACCTTGAAGTACAGGTTCATAGCTCCTTGAAAATGGAGTCCCAGTTAGACAGGATAGTGAAGAAGGCATTTGATATGCTTGCCTTTTTTGGTCAATGCATTATATATTGAAGTTAAGAGGTAATGTTATGGCTGTACAGGACACTAGTTAGGCCTCTTTTGGAACACTGTGTTCAATCCTGGTCTCTCTGCTATAGGAAGGATGCTGCAAAACTTGAAATGGTTCAGAAAAGATTTACAAGCATGTTGCCAAGTTTGGAGTGTTTGAGCTATAGGGGAAGGCTGAATAGGCTGGGACTACTTTCCTTGTAGTGTCATAGGCTGAGGGGTGACGTTATAGAGTTTTATAAAATCATAAGGGGTGTGGATAGGATAAATAGGCAAGCTCTTTTCCCCAGGATGGGAAAGCTCAAAACTAGAGGGCATAAATTTAAGGTGACAGGAGAAAGATTTAAAAGGGACCTGAGGGACAACTTTTTGATTAGATTACTTACAGTGTGGAAACAGGCCCTTCGGCCCAACAAGTTCACACCAACCCACCGAAGCGCAACCACCCAGACCCATTCCCCTACATTTACCCCTGTACCTAACACTACAGGCAATTTAGCATGGCCAATTCACCTGACCTGCACATCTTTGGACTGTGGAAGGAAACCAGAGCACCCGGAGGAAACCCATGCAGATGCGGGGAGAATGTGCAAACTCCACACAGTCAGTCGCCTGAGGCGGGAATTGAACCCCGGTCTCTAGCGCTGTGAGGCAGCAGTGCTAACCACTGTGCCACTGTGCCGCCTCACCCAGAAGGTGGTCATATGTTGAATGAACTGCCAGAGGAAGTGGTGGAGGCTGGTAAAATTGCAACATTTAAAAGGCTTCGGGATGATAATATGAATGTGAAGGGCTTACAGGGACATGGGCCAAGTGCTGGTAAATGGTGCTCGATTAATTTAGGATATTTGGTCAGAATGGACGGGTTGGGCCAATGGCTCTGTTTCCATGCTGTACATCTCTCTGACTCCATGATTTCCAAATGCACTGCCCCCATGTTCCAGATATTGAGATGGAAATGTGTTGCTGGAAAAGCGCAGCAGGTCAGGCAGCATCTAGGGAACAGGAGAATCGACGTTTCGGGCATTAGCCCTTCTTCAGGAATGAGGGAAGTTGGTCCAGCAGGTAATGCCCGAAACGTCGATTCTCCTGTTCCCTAGATGCTGCCTGACCTGCTGCGCTTCTCCAGCAACACATTTCCATCTCCGCTGTAGTCTGGTCACTTAATCTAATGTGAATTTCTCTCTCTGAGCCCAATGTAGAGAAGGACTGTGTGAATCACTGAGTTCAGTGTGGCGCAGTTTGGTGTGAATCTCTGTCTGGTCCCAGTGTGGATTGGGCATGTGTGAATCTTTCTCTGAGCCCAGTTTGGAGCAGCCTGGTGTGAATCTGTTGTTCCAGTGTAAAACAGGCTGGTGTGAACCTCATGCTCATTGCTATGTGTCTCTTTGCAGTGGTCTGTTTCCTCGACTGCTGGGTGATGTGATTTCCTTATGGCTTTGTAACATGTTGGCCTATCTCATCAACACTTATGCACTGGAGCCCCCCAGTCAGGTAGGTTATAAAATTCTAACGCACCTCTCAGCAGGTCAGCGTTTCCCTGAGGTAGGATGTGTGAAAGAGGAGGGATTGGAATTGGATGGAGGAGGGGTGAGGATATTTGAGGCAGGGTGAGTCGGTAACAGGGCATACTTGATGGGGTAAGGGGGTTATTTAGGGTGGAGACTATGATCCTACTGGGTGCGAAGAAAGTGCATGAAGCTCCTGAGCCAAATATATTAAAACCCCTTTAAAGTTTCCAGTTATTGTGGACAGGAGCATGTTAAAAACTGAGTCCTGCTCCTGGTCATTGGTTTTGCTGGTGCATTTCCTCACCATCTGAGGAGGGGGTGGTGGGCTTGGTGTGTTGCGATTCCTCGCTGGCCAATGTTTAGGAGGAAGTGCAAGGGAGGTGCTTATGGGCGGATGGTACAGTACCCCAGCAAGAGGTCATAGAGGGTGTATGGGTGCACCCCTGTAAAAACGCCATCCCATTCTCCCCTGCCACTGTAAAAACGCCATCCCATTCTCCCCTGGACTACACCTCCTCCCATCCTGCCCCCTGTAAAAACGCCATCCCATTCTCCCAATTCCTTCGACCACTTTCTCCTTCCAGATATTGGTCAGCTAGGGGGAAGGAAAGCAAACTATCTGATTGGATGATTCCTAAAATGCACCAACAACCTTTTACACCACCCCAATATATTGATAATTAATCAGTGAAGTTTACTAAAGAAAATCATTTTGTTTTTAATGTTCTCATGCTTGAGCCCCCTTGGTTGCTTTCAGTAATGACCCTGTGGTTAATCTTCAGTTCCCGGAGCGTTGTCAATATTTAGCACACCCTCTGTATGAGACATGGCACTCTGCTTTTTTGAACATGAGACTCCTGACCTTCTGACCCAGAGGCAATAGGCACATTGGTGGAGCTAAGTGAACGAGCAGATTAGCCCATAAAACAAAGGCAGGATTAGTAACAAAGACCTTAGCAACTTCGCACAGCAGTCTCACATTGTAAACTGAGAAAAGCCTTGTCAAATTAAGAAAAATAAGCCCTGCAGTTTGTGGTCTCTTACATTAAAATCAACAATATTAACTTTTTGCTTGTGTTTTTGATACTTCAGGAGGGTGGTTGGTGAGGGGGTGGGAGAAGAAGACAGTACTATGAGGATTTTTAGTCGAAAGAATTAATGAGGTGGCTATTTCATGCCTGGTAAAATTGGAAGCTGCTTTGCAGAAAAGCCACCTCTGGCAAATGACCTTTTAAAAAAAAGCTCTTGAAGCCAAAGTTTTTGTTCTTCCCCATTGGAGTCTTCGCAATTTGGTTCTCAATCACCATAATCAGGTACAGATGTGATTACTCACTAAGCACGGAGGTGCTCGACATTCAGGTCGATTTAGTCATCGAACCACTTAAGGACAAAATGGACTCTACCTGTGCTCAAGAAAGGAGATCTATGTTATAGAAAAAAACCCCAATGAATAGAGGAATGATTTGCATACTGTGCTGAAACCAGTCAAACGGGTCTCTCCATACACCAATTAGCAGCATTAGTTGATGTTTTAACCCTCTCCTGCCTGTGGGAGTATGAATATGTGAATGTGCAAAACAAGAGCAAAAATAAGCCTTTCACCCTACCTCCCCACACTTGCTCTGATGTTTAATAAGATCATGGTTGGCCTCTTTGTGTTTTTAATCCTACAGTTCCTTCTATCCCTGATAATCCTTGCCTCACAAGAATGAATCAATCTCTGCCTTAAATATATTCAATGACTGCTTCTGTGTGTAGCAGAAACATGACGCTGTCCCTCACTGCTGCTTGCTGTCAAGAATTCCCAGCATGCACGTCAGTGTGGTTACCTGGACACTCGAGCTCACTATTTGCTCTTCTGGTCTGAGTTCTTGGATATCTTGCACCAACAGTTCAGGGAACAATTTATGGGCAAAAACCACATCTATCCCACATCTAAAAGCTATTTTCCCTGAAGCATCGGAGGCTAAGGGTTAACATTACAGAAGTTTATAAAATCATGAAGGGCATGGATAGGGCAAATAGTCAAGATCCTTTTCCCCAGGGTAGGGGAGTCCAGAACTAGAGGGCATAGGTTTAGCGTGAGAGGGGAATGAATTAACAAGGATCGAAGGGGCAACGTTTTCACACAAAGGGTGGTGCGTGTATGGAATGAGCTGCCAGAGGCGGTGATTGAAGCTCATACAATTGCAACATTTAAAAGGCATCTGGATGAATACATGAATAGGAAGGGTTTAGAGGGATATGGGCCAAATGCTTGTAAATGGGATGAGATTAATTTTGGATATCTGGTCAGCATGGACAAGTTGGACCGAACGGTCTGTTTCTGTAGCTTTCAATGACTCTGCCATCTGGGTCATGCTAGGCTCTCTGCACTAACATGGCACATCCATGAAACATTTGTAGCATGCATCTGCACGTCAGGGCTACACTTTGGAACACACAATTACCTCTTATTGAAAGGCTGCTGCAAGGACACTTTGCATGCAGGGACATGAATCCAGCTCATGGATTTGACTAGGTTGCATCTCTTACATTAAAATCACCAATAAGCTGAGTGCTTGCTCACTCAGCACTCGCTTAGCACTTACATGGGTGTTCACAGGATTTCTTGCCTTCCTGAGACTTGACACCTCTGGCACAACTTGAAGATTTGTTTCCCTGTTTAGCACAGACACAAAGCCAGGAACCTTGTCATACGTTATCAGTCATGGGGGTGGACATGATCCTGTATGGTAATGTGTTACCTTAATCTCACTCCTGCTTGCATGCACAGCATACATATCACATGATGCTTCAACCGAATGACAACTTCTCAGAGTCAAAAGGGAGTGGTCTTTTATTGAAGAAAAGTGGTTGGAGAGTTGATGTCAATCAGGCAGTTCTGGAACAATCAAGATTGACATTAGTGTGGATTTTACCAGTTTCCCTATTTCCCCTCCCCTCACCTTATCCCAGTCCCAACTTTCCAACTCGGCACCACCCTCTTGACCTGTCCATCATCCTTCCCATCTATTCACTCCATCCTCCTCTCCAATCTATCACCTTCTCCCACACCTTCATCTACCTGTTGCATTCTCAGCTACTTTCTCCCTGTTCCTGATGAAGGGCTCATGCCCAAAACGTTGACTCTCCTGCTCCTTGGATGCTGTCTGACCTGCTGTGTTTTGCCAGCATCACACTCTCGACTCTGATCTCCAGCATCTCCAGTCTTCACTTTCCGCAAGACTAGAATTCACACTCTGTTCAGGGACTAGGGCACAATCTCTTCTCCATTGAGATTGTCATGGTCAGAGGGTGCCTTCAGAACAGTCCTGGGAGTGGTGCACAATTAGTGCTGAGCATCAATGGCACGTAAGTTCAGGGTGGCTAATAGGGAGCATTGAAGTGGAAGGGATGCTGAAGGGATCAATATTGGTGATTGTATAGAGCAAGCTGAGATGCAGAGGGGACAAGGATGGTGAATGGGGAGGGTGGGGTGAGTAGCTCAATATATAAGTCTGGGGAAGCCAGTCTGACATGGGAGGACATGGGGTGCTGTGTGAGGGGTTATGTTATACAGTTATCACCACCATAGCCTTGATAGGACCCCTCTGTGACATGATGGTTGTCATCACCAAACTGTAGTGATAGAGCTCAGGGGTTAATGGAGATTGTTGCAGTTTCATTTCAAGGTGGGATCAGGTGGGTGTTTGGTCAAAATGGATTCATCATCATAGAATCCCTACAGTGTGAAAGCAAACCATATAGTCCAACTAGTTCACACTGACCATCTGAATAGCATCTCATCCCCTACCCTATCCCTCTAACCCTGAATTTCCCATGGCTAATCCATCCAACCTGCACATCTTTGGAGTGAGATGAAACTGGAACACCCACAGGAAACCCACGCAAACACAGAGAATGTACAAACATCTGACAGATAGTTGCCCGAGGCTGGAATTGAATCCAGGTCCCTGGCGCTGGGAGGCAGTAGTGCTAACCACTAAGCCACAGTGCCGCCCCAAATTGGATTGAGCAAGGAGCACTGGGGGACATGGAGGTTCAGAAGAGTTGATGAGAGAGACTGATGATTGGGCTGAGCTCTGACAAGGGCTATGTTCTTCATCCACGGCTGATGACCCCCTTACCCATGCTGTGGCTGAGGCTGAGTTTAGCAACAGTGCAGTCCATTTTTTGGCCAGTGCCATGATGAAGGAGATGTTAGGCCTTCTGGAGAGAAGGTTAACTTGTTTGGATTAATCTTGGAATGCCGTTCTGTACAACTAGAGCAGGACACGATGGATATTGAGGAACTAGGAGAGTGTGAGCAATGTTCCAGACAGGAGAGTGTGGACAATGTGAAGGAACATTGTCTTTTGCATTATAGAATGTAGCTGGATTGGGCATTATAAAATAGACAGGACCTAACCAATACACCATTCCAGTAGTGATGGGTACAGTAATCACTCATTGACTGTAAATGCTTTTCCTCAAGATGCAAATAATTTGTAAGCCAGATGGGAAATTAGCTTCTGTTGGTTGGATTTCAGTTTGCTTTGCTCTTTGCAAATAAATGTAAATGTTTAGACTTGTTCAAAAGCTTCCTTGGCCTTACATTTCACAACAATAAGATGATGAGTTACAGTGGAAATTGAGGAATGGGTAGCATAGACATGGAGTTAGTTAATGAGGCAATTTTGGAATGAGAGTATGAGAAAACCCACTAGATCTTGCAAAGAGAAATCCTCCATGAAACTCGACAAAAATGAAACACCCAAAATAGTGCAAGATTCAGCTCATGGTTACAACTTTTTGTTATCCAGTGGAAAGGAAATGTCTGTGTACATATATCAAACAATGACAGGAATTAACAGACCTGTGAGACTGTCCGTTTGTTGAAATAAATTCAGTGCTTCCAGCATAGATTTGCACTGAAGGGGCATGTGGGTCAGAAACAGCAACACTCACACACCAGTTGATTGAAGGTTAACACTGTGAGTGTCTTACTTCATAGCAAAAGTTGCTCAGTGAGTGTGAGACAGCAATTTTAAGACAAGAGGGTGGAAACAATGATGCACAAATCTTCAACAATAACTATGACAACAATGACAAATCTTTATCTTAATAAATGCCAAGATAGTTTGACAAGGGATTGTGTCTGGAGTAAGGGTTCCATAATTTGGGTTGAGTGGCAAAAGTCTTATACCTTGATTGATTCACCAAGTCAACCTCAGTACAATGAATGAAGCCATGAAATTAACATTATTGCCGTTTATCAGCATTCCATTCTTACTGTATTGATGTTAAGCGAAGTCACATCCGCAGAATAGAAGGTCATTGTTGGCGTACTACATACAATCATATAGTTGTAATTTCAACAGTGCCACAGGGTTCTTAACTGTCATGCAATTGGCCAAAGGCTGGGAGTGATAGTGAGTGGTAGGGAGCAAGTGAACATCTCAGTGTCCAGCTGTATGGTATGTAAAGTGGCATGAGCTGCATTCCTCTACGCTGTTGCATGAGAACCCAATAGTGCCAGTGCCGTCTTCCTCGGGGCTGCCGTGATATTGTCAGTTCTACTTTCAATGTCTGAACATAAGCAGCCCCAGGAAGCTTGCCTATGATATGGCTGTGGTGCATTGTCATTTACAATTAATACAGTGCATCTTAAACATTGCCACTTCAGAGAGGGATGTCCCTTTAAGTTCTATTGACACATATGACCATTGCTACCAAATGCTCCAGGAAATAAACACTGGTGCTGGCAGTAAAGGGCAAGGGTAGATCAAAGGAATTGGGATTCCTTCATCTGATGGTACACACTGAATAAAACATATTTTAAAACCCATTGTATGAATTCTATACTCTTTGAGGTGAATTGTGCTGGCTAATGGGATACTTCGCATTTCAAGCACGTTCTATTCAGCCCCAATAATACATTGCATCCCCATTGTCCGAAGAGCCATCCCATGTTGAGACAGTGTACATCAATGTGTGGCTTCTCAGCCTGAATGCATCAATTTTACTCCAAAGTTGGGGCTGTTTTGTGCTGTGAGCTCCTCGCTGACGCCTACGGCCTGGATTGCAAATGTGCAAACGCATTTCTCAGTACAGCAGATATATCCGTACGGTCAGATGAAACACTCACGCTATTTGTACTGTTCCAGATTTGAAACCAGACTCCAAAAGGCCAGTACCAACCTACTGTATGAGCCAATCCATCAAATATTCCTGAAACCTCTTCAGCCTTTCACTACCTGTTAGGAACACTATTTGTGAAATAGCCTGATGAAAATAAAATCCTTCCATTAGACTTGTTCGCCGTACTGTTTTCTCAAGTGAAGTGATGGATTGAATTTAATGAGCTGAGCATTAGAAAAGAGCAAACATGTTCTGCTTTGATCTTCAGGAAATGTGGAACTGTATGGAAGAATTTCATGGCATTCTGCATTACAAACACGGAATTTGTCTATTGATGTCCTAATACAGATTGGGAATGTCTTTGCTCCAATGAATGATATAGAATGGGCTTTATTGTTAAAATTAACTGACATGCCTCTCACAATGCACCATCAAGGCTGGGAAAACTGTGGAAAAAGTGGGTGAATCTGTAATTAAGAGTTATAGAGTCATAAAACACAAAAACAGACCCTTCAGTCTAACCAGTCCATGCCGAACATAATCCCAAACTAAATTAACCCCACCTGCCTGCTCCTAACCCATATCCCTCCAAACCTTTCCTATTCATGTACTTATCCAAGTGTCTTTTAAATGTTGCAAATGTGCCCACATCATCACTTCCTCAGGAAGTTCATTCCACACGCGAACCACCCTCTGTGTAATTATACGAATGAAAAACCTGTGGATTTTACAAGGGTTCAAAGGTACTGGAAAAGAAAGGGTCAGTGTAGGAGAGGATATATTGGATCTTAATGTGGGTACGTTGAGAACAAAGCCCCGGGTATCTAATTTGGGGAAGAGATATTTGAAGCTGAAGTTTTCAATTGAGGGAAGGTATCTGTCCTCTTGTGTATAAGGCGGAGCTGAGCACATCATGGCTTGGTCAGCTCACCCTACAGTAATTTGATAGTATGTGACTATTAATTGGCTTGAGCATGGCTTTCTACATGTTTCAAACCCCCTCCCCCCACCACACCCAACCGCCAACCATCCCAAAGAGCTGCTAGCTGATGAAAGGGGGATGGATGCAATAGATCTTGGAATTGAGGGTCAGGGCTAAGTTAGCAGGCCTGGCGGAGAGAGTTGAAAGCGAGAATGGCGTGGATTGAGGAGAGGGGAAGAGAGAGTGAGGAGGAAAATGCCAAGGAGGAAGTACCTTAGAGGTTGAGTGTTGTAGGGGGTGTAGTGTTGTGGTGGTTAAATTAAGCCTTCAGATCAATCATAAATAAGAAAACTTCCTTTTTCCTGACCACCAGTCTTTCAGATTTTACCCATCAGGTTGGATGTGGTGCAAGAAGTGATTGCTGGGCCCCTTGCTGAGATAATTGGATCATTGATAGTTAAAGGTGAAGTGCCCAAAGACTGGGGATTGGCTAATGTGGTGCCACTATTTAATGAAAGTGGTAAGGAAAAGCCAGGTAAATATAGGCTGGTGAGCCTGACATCAGAGGTGGGTAAGTTGTTCAAGGGAGTCCTGAGGGACAGGATTTACATGTATTTGGAAAGGCAAGGATTGGTAGGGATAGTCAACATGGCTTTGTGCTTGGGAAATCGTGTTTCACAAACTTGATTGAGTATTTTGCAGAAGTAACAAAGAGGATTGATGAGGGCAGAGTGATGGACATGATCTATAAGGACTTCAGTAAGGTGTTCGACAAGGTTCCTCATGGTAGACTGGTTAGTAAAGTTAGATCTTATGGAATAGAGGAAGAACTAGCCATTTGGATACAGAACTGGCTCGAAGGTAGAAGTGGTGATCGTAGAGGGTTGTTTTTCAGACTGGAGTTCTGTAACCAGTGGAGTGTCACAAGGATCAGTGCTGGGTCCACTGCTTTTCAGCATTTATATAAATGATTTGGATGTTAATATAGGACGTACAGTTAGTAAGTTTGCAGATGACACCAAAGTTGAAGGTGTAGTGGCCAGTAAAGAAGGTTACCTCCGAGTACATTGGGATGTTGATCAGATGGGCCGAGGAATAGCAGATGGAGTTTAATTGAGATAAATGTGAGGTGCTGCATTTTGGAAAGGCAAATCAGAGCAGGGCTTTTACACTTTTAACAGTAAGGCCCTAGGGAGTGTTGCTGAACCAAGAAACCTTGGAGTGCAGGCTCATAGCTCCTTGAAAATGGAGTCACAGGAAGTTGGATACTGAAGAAAGCATTTGCTATGCTTTCCTTTATTGGTCAGAGCATTGAGTATAGAAGCTGGGAGACATTGGTTTGGACACTTTTGGAATATTGTGTGCAATTCTGGTCTCCCTCCCACAGGAAGGGTGTTGTGAAACTTGAAAGGGTTCAGAAAAGATTTACAAGGGTGTAACCAAGTTTGGAGAGTTTGAGCTTTAGGGAGCAGCTGACTAGGCTGGGGCTGTTTTCCCTGGAGTGTTGGAGCTGAGGGGGACCTGACAGAGGTTTGTAAAATCATGAGGGGCATGGATAAGGTAAATAGACAAGGTCTTTTCCCTAGGAGGGGAGTCCAGAACTAGAGAACATAGGATTATGATGAGAAGGGAAAGATTTAAAAGGGACCTAAAGGGCAACCTTTTCATGTAGAGGGCGGTGTGTGTATGGAATGAGCTGCCAGAGGAAGTGGTGGAGGCTGGTACAATTACAACATTTAAAAGGCATCTGGAGGGTATATGAATAGGAAGGGTTTAGAGGGATATGAGTCCGGTGCTGACAAACAGGACTAGATTGGGTTGGGATATTTGGTCGGCATGGATGAGTAGAACCGAAGAGTCTGTACATCTCTATGACTCTAAGTAAAATTGCAACAGCAGCAGGAACAGGCTGAGGGTGTTGCTGACTAGGCCAGCATTTATTGTCCATCCCAGAGGGCAGTTACGAGTCAACCATGTTGCTGTGGGTGTGGAGTCACTTGTAGTCCAGACCAGGTAAGGATAGCAGTTTCTTTCCCTAAAAGGACATTAGTGAACCAGACAGGTTTTTCTTGACAAATGGCAATGGATTCATGGGTCAGCAGAAGACTCTTAATTATAGATATTTATTGCAAAATAATTTTCACTGCAGGATTTGAACCTAAGTCTCTGAATTAAAAGCAATAATACAGCAATAATACCACTAGGCCAACACCTCCCCCTAATGGATAATAATTGACTACAGATGAGAACCACTGACCAATGGGTGAGCAGGTCCCTGATACATCTCCTACCATTGGTAAAGTTCCAAGTGCAGTCAGGCATGACTGGGGAGGCAGTAAGCATGCTCCAATTACCATGACACCCAGTTGCACACCCAGTAATATCTCCCAATCTGCTACTCAACCCAGAGGGGCTTCAAAAGTCCAGCCTTGGAAACGAAATAAGGAACGTTCCGATGTGTAAGCACCTGAACTCCAATAGGGTTTGGACAAGTCCATCATAGGGAGTGAATACCAAGGCTGTAATTTCATTAAAAGGTGATCTAACTTACCCTGTACATGGATATCATCTGCACTAAATTACATTTACGTTTAAGTAATGTGAACTCTAATAATATAATTTGTTATATTTTGTAATACTGCCAATAAAATCTCACTATTGCAGATTAAACTAACTGCCTAATGTAGACATTTCGCTGATTAAACATTCTATCTAGCTGCTAAGATGTGATAACTGCAGAATAATATTTTTTCATGTTTCACATGAAGGTATTATGAGACAGGACATTATTTTATATTGTTAATACAGGCAAAGAAACAACGAGCCTATTATACTTATTTTAAAATATTCATAGAGAGACTACAGATTCCTTTACAGAAGGTTGGCAAGTTAGTCATTTTAAATGCTAAGTAAATAAAAGTCAAATTTCATCAAAGACTCCTCTTTATTCTCTCTAGTAAATATGACTGGGGGTCGGGGGGGTAGTTTGGCTGTGGTAGAAGTAATCCATTCAGCCACTTGAACCTGGTGTGGCATTGAACAAGACCATTGCTGACCTGATTATTCCATATTCCGGACTGTGCTGTTGTGTTATATCTCACAGATAGAGGGGAGATTATGATGTAGTAGAATATCACAGTGACTCAAACCAAGGCTAATGATCAGGGAGCATTGGTTTAAATTCCATTACGGTAGATAGTAACATGTGAATTCAATAAGATCCGGAATTAAACAAAGGTGACTGTGTAACTATTGTCACAAAAATGCATCTGGTTGACGAACCTATTTTAGGGGAGTAATATTGCTGTCCTTGTCTGGTCTGTCCTAGATATGACTCCAGAGCCACAGCAATGTGCTTGACTACTAATTCCCCCTGAAATGGCTCAGCAAGCCACTCAGTTTCAGAAAAATTAGGAATGAGCAATAAATGTTGACTTAAGCTTCAATGCCCATATCCAATGAATGAATAAAGACAGTGTGTTTTTATTTTAAAACATTTAAGAGACTCAATATCATCACCATATCATAACATTGGTGAAGCCTTTTCTGGAATACTATGTCCAGTGCTGCTTGCCCAATTATAGGAAGGATACTGTCAAACTGGAGAGGGTTCAGAAGAGATTTACCAGGATATTGCAGGGTATGAAGGTTTGAGTTACAAAGAAAGGCTGGATAAGCTGGACTTCTTTCACTGGTGTGTAGGAGATTGAGAGGTGACCAGATAGAAGTTCATTAAATAAAGAGGGGTATAGATAGGGTTAATGGTAGTTGTCATTTCCCGAGGATTAGGGGTTTCAAAACTAGTGAGCACATTTCTAAGGTGAGGGGAGAGAGATTTTAAAAAGATATGAGGGGCAAATCTTTTACACAGAGGGTGGGTCACGTGTGGAATGAACTTCCTGAGGAAGTGGTGGATGTGGGTACAATTGCAACATTTACAAAACATTTGGTTAGGTACATGAATAGAAAAGGTTTAGAGGGATATGGGCCAGGAGCAGGCAGGTGGGACTAGTTTAGTTTGGGATTATGTTTGGCATGGACTGGTTGGACTAAAGCATCTGTATCCCTGCTGTATGACTCGATGTGATCTGTGAACTGAGGTTACAAAATTCTCCGAATCCATCTTAATTGGAGCCTTTTGAAGTATGACACGTTAATCTCTGGAACCAAATAACTTCTACTAGTCTAGACAGTAAAGTGCCTGTGAATGTAATATAGTTATATATCAGAAGCTCTAATAAATATCTTTTCAATCTTTCAATACCATGTTTCCCATGTCTAATCCTTGTGTTATGGGAATTAACATAATTTTGTTGCTTCGAGTGTAAATACCTTACTGGAGGCAAAGACCCTTATCATGATGGCAGTTCAAGTGTGATAATCTTTCACTCATGAAGCTATCTACTTCTGCCTTCACGTCCCGAAGGAGAGTATTCCAAAGTCTCACAACCCTTTCTGAGAAAATGAAATGTCCTCAACTCAACAATGACCCGTAGTTGCAGAATCTCCGACACATGTACCCAATCAAGACATCTCAAGTTGTCTCTTACTCCTCTAAGCTCCAGAGGATAGAAGTCTGCTGGGATTTCATCCTGGGGTCTCAGGAAAAGTAGGTAGTGAGATAGTTGGTTCATTGGTTCTAATTTTCTAAAACTCATTGGATTCTTTAGAATGGAAAAAAGCTAATGTTACTTTTTTGTTCAAAAAGGGAGGAAAGCAGAAAGCAGGAAACTATAGGCCAATGTACCTTCTATCAGTCACAGGGAAATGGAAGAACATATTAGCAAAGACTTTGTAACAGGGCATTTAGATAAGTTGAAGATAATCAGGCAAAGCCAACATGTTTTTATCAAAGGGAAATCATGTTTAACTATTTTATTGGAGCTCCGTATAGAAGTAACTTGTGTCATGGAGAAAGGGCAACCAGTGAATGTATTGTACATAAATTTCCATAAAGCATCTGATAAGGTGCCACATCAAAGGTTATTGTGGATATAAATGTTCATGGTGTAGGAGGTGACAAAATGGCCTGTTAGAAGATTGGCTGGCTAACAGGAAACAGAGAGTAGGAATAAATGTTTTCTTTTCAGGCTGGCAGGATGTCAGGAAAGGAGTGGTACAGGGGTCAGTGCTGGAGCTTAAATGGTTACAATGTATGTAAATGATTAGATTAGATTCCCTGCAGTATGAAAACAGGCCCTTCAGCCCAAGGGCTGACCTTCTGAAGAGAAACCCATCCAGACCCATTCACCTGACTAATGCACCAAACACTACAGGCAATTTAGCATGGCCAATTCATCTAACTTGCATGTCTTAGGATCGTGGGATGAAACCAGAGCACCCAAGGGAAACCCATACAGACACAGGGAGAATGTGCAAACTCCACGCCAAGGCGGGAATCTAACCTGGGTCCCTGGCACTGTGAGGCAGCAGTGCTAACCATGGAGCCACTGCTTTGCCTTATAATTAAACAAAACAGCATGACTTGAATGAAGGGACCGTAGATATGGTCACTAAATTTACTGATGACACAAAGGTAGGCATGAAAGGGAAGAGGACACAATGGATGCTGCCGGACCTGCTGCGCTTTTCCAGCAACACATTTTCAGCTCTGATCTCCAGCATCTGCAGTCCTCACTTTCTCCATATAAATAGATGAGCAAAGATCTGGAAAATGGAATACAATGTTGGAAATTGTGAAATCATCCATTTTGGCAGAAAGAATAAAATAGAAACATATAATCAAAATGATGCGAGGTTGCAGAGGTCTGAGATGCAGAGAGATCTGGGTGACTGAGTGCATGAATCGCAGACGGTTAGTATGCAGGTAAAAATCAGGAAAGCTAATAGAATGTTACGTTCATTGAATGCAAGAGTACAATTATAGAATCCCTACAGTGTGCGAGCAGGTCATTCAGCCCACTGAGTCCGCACTAATTCTCTGAAGAACAACCCACCTACTTCCACCCCATCACTGTAACCCTACATTTCCGATGGCTAACCCACCTAGACTTCACTGAAGACTGTGGGCAATTTAGCACAGCCAATCCACTTAACCTGCACATCTTTGGACTGTGGGAGGAAACCCACACAGACACAGGGAGCATGTACAAACTCCAGACAGACAGTTGTCCGAGAGTGGAATCAAACCTGGGTCTCTGGTGCTGTGAGGCAGCAGTGCTAACCACTGAGCCACCATGTCTTTATACCCTGTTTACTAAGGGGTTAAAAGATTATCAGAGATCTGCAAGGATGTCGAGTTCAGGTTTAAATCTGATCAACCATAGTCTTATTGAATGGTGGAGCAGGGTAAAAACTGCGAGAAAACCTCCCTCCTCCCTCCGGACCCTGCCAGGGTCGGGGTAGTATTCAGACATCCCCTCGCCCAGGCAGAGGAGCTGGGCAATGAAGTGGGGGAACGGAGAGGGGGAACGGGGTGAGAACACCAGGGCGCTTGGACAGTGACCAGCACAACGGGCCGAACAGCCTATTCTCCAGTGACAGGCCTGTATGATGTTGTTCCTTGTTCATAAACAATGGACTAGTGCTGTGCTGTGCAACGTGACCTCATTTAGAGGAAGTTTGATAAAGTGGTCAATGCATTAATAAAATTTGTGTGTGTGACCTTAAAGTTTCTATGGTGTTTTGTGTTGATGTCTATCTAAATTGAGTCCACAGGATCACAAATTAAATACTGTAAATCATGACATTCAAGTTGACCTGGTATATAAGAATCCCTCATTTTTCTGGACCTAAAGATCATATTTTTTGCATATATTTGGCATCTAATTCAACCTCCCTTTTCAGCCATGACCTAACAGGCTTTAGGAGTCAGCTTCAATTTTTCTCCTCACAAACGGATGTTTTACTGTCTGGGCTACATGACAAACATGCATAGGATTTTAAAACAGAGTTGTACTGCATATCAAATCCTGATGATATTTCAATGAGGCGATGGCCATACCCATGCTGTGGAGTCCACCTCTATGCTCAGCGTATAAATTGACTATTTTTGAAATAATTTTTCAAGACTTCAGTGGTCGATTTACTCACTGTCTTTAACAGAGCGGGCCATTCAACCCAAAGTATTTTTCCAGCCTGATAGAATGTACAATCCTAATCCTTTGATGTAGTAGATTATTGTGAGCTTTTTTGCCCCATTCCATCCAGAAATCCTATTTACCATCAGAGCCATGGGGAGAATGTATGTAGTTGAATCATAGAATCCCTACCGTGTGGAAGCAGGCCATTCAATCCAACAAGTCCACACCAACTCTCCAAATAGCATCTCCCCCAGACTCATCCCCCTGACCGTATCCCTGTAATTCTGCATTTCCCATGGCTAATCCACCATTCCACGCATCCCTGGACACTATGGACAAGTTAGCAGGGCCAATCCACCTAACCTGCCCATCTTTAGGTTGTGAGAGGAAACCGGAACACCCAGAGGAGACCCACACAGACACAGGGATGACCTGCAAACTCGCCACAGATGGTCACCTGAGAGTAGAGTCAAACCTGGATCCCTGGGACTGAGAGGCAGCAGTGCCAACCACTGAGCGCTCACACAAAATTCTAAAATAAAACATAGTAGATCTGAAACAAACCAAAACAAAAATTGCTGGAGAAACTCAATTCTGAAGAAGGGTCACTGGACTTGAAACATTGACTCTGTTTTCTGGTCACAGATGCTGCCTGACCTGCTGAATTTCTCCAGCGATTCCTGCTTTTGTTTACTGCAAAATTCTGTTGTTCTCATTTTAAAAATGATCATCACCTTTGAGTCCATTCTCGTCATGCAAATCTAATCAGTCAAAACGCAGAACTCTGAGTTTCCAGAGTCCAGAGTACTTGTGCAACTTACAAACTAAGCCAATAGTGTTTGAATCTTTCCAAACATGCAGTTGACAAAAGTGTGAGAATGGAAAGCAAGCAGTGAAAGGCAGTGATGCATAGATCAGGAGCAGGGCAGCACAAGCTTCCCCTCTGCTTAGAAACTGCTTTCATTTCATAGAAGCCAAAGGAAATAGCAATTGAAAACGAAAGTTATGCAAATCAGAAGGCTGCTGTCAGGTGATAGTCATGGAGCTGTGGGCAAGAAGGACTGAAAGATAGCAAGATTGCCTTGCTTACCTGCGTTTCACTGAAATGTAAAATGACTAAATGAAGGATGTGCTGAGCTTCCACAGTGACAGGCGATGTATTAATGAAATCTAACATTTAAAAAGCAAGCAATATGATTCAAAGTGCAAAATTAAAGTGGTGACAATGCAAAGTACTGGGTGATACAATGGATGAAACATTGAGTTTCCATTTGTGAAACCTGGGTTCAAGTTCAGTCTATTCTGATGGAGTGAAATGCAACTAGCTGTGAGGGTGCTTTGTGAATAATGTTTGGATTGCCTTTGAAGAGATCTAAGAGAGAACAAGCCTATGGTAACAAGCTACCACCAACATTTTCTGGTCTCTCATATTGTTCCTCTTCAATAAGAAAAGGAGGAAAATTAAGTTCTGAAATTTGAGTTCTGGTGTGCATTACTGCACAGGATAGAAACCTAAACTTTTGAGGGAATAAATTGAAGGTAAAGTAATAAAAAAATACATAAACTCAAGGTTCTGTCAGAATGTAAAAAGGACAGATTTTGCCAAGCCCCATGTGGTTCCATCACAGGGAGAATGAAAAGACTTTATAAGGGAGAATGAAGAAATGGAAAAGAAGAACAAATGATTATGTTGCCTTTATGTTCACCGAGCAAGATGCAAGAAACGTCACAGTGTTACAGATCCATAGGACTAGGGAGGAAGAAGAATTGAAGGAAACTGGCATTCTTAAAAATGTGTTGGTGAAATTAATGGGACTCAAGGTTGATAAATCTCCAGAACCTGATATTCCACATTCCAGAGTTTTGAAAGTGTCCATGAAGATAATGGCTGCATTGATGATCATCCTCCAGAATTCTACGGATTCTGGAATGGTTGCTGCAGATCAGAATGTCGCAAATGTGCCTAGTCTTCACTACTCCTGAATGCAAATTGTCTTGTGACAAAGCCTAACCTACCTTGAGCCTGTTGTGTCAGCCTGTTGGTCTTCCCAAACTTCATCTCTAGTCTTTAAAAATAGAGGGAAAGAGAAAATAAGGAACGATAGCTCGGTTAGTGTTTCATAAACAGTCAGGAGAATGCTAGAATCTCTTATAAAGATTGTTGTAAATAGATGTTTGGATAATAGTGATCTGTTTGGGCATAGTTAGCATGGATTTGTGAACAGGAAATCATGTTTGACAGATCTATTGGAGTGTTTTGAGGATATTTCTAACAGAATTGATAAAAGGGAGTCATGTGTCATGGTGTGATTAAATTTTCAGAAGGTTTCTGATAAAATTCCCCAAGGAGGTTAGTTAACAAAATTAAAGTATGGGAGGCAATGCATTGGCGTGGATTACTGTTTGGCTAACATGCAAACAACAGAGAGGAGGAATAAATGGATCAATGTCACATTGGCAGACTGTGACTAGTGAGCTCTGCAATTTTCAATACTTGAACCACAGCTAATTGCAATATGTTCAATAATTTGAATGTGGTGACCAAATAAAACGTTCCACGTTCACAATGGTGGGTGGAAATCTGTGCTGTGAGGAAGATTCAAAACAGCTTCAATCGGATTTGTAAAGTGTTAGCAAGTGAGCAAGAACATGGCAGATGGATTATAATGTGAGAAAGTGTGAGGTTATCCACTTTGATACCAGGAACAAATGCACAGATTATTTCTTAAAAGGTTAGAAAATGTGGACGGACAAAGGGACATGAATGTCCTCGTCATTAAGCCATGGAAGACTAACAGGCTGACAGAACAGGCTATTAGGAAGGCTCAAGGTATGTTAGCCTTTATCACAAGAGGTTTTGAATGCAGGAGATGTAAAGTAGCATAGAACCCCTGCTTCGAAAGAACATAGGTTATTGCATGAATTTTGGTCCCCTTAACTTTGCATGAATATTATTGCCATAGAGGCAATGCTGTAGCTTTTCAGAACTCATGAGAATAATTTACACGTATACGATTTCTAGGGGATAGGCAACATTATGCAAAGTACTGATTGGTCGGCAGTTGAATTCAGCTGTTCACAGCAAACAAGGTACTGACCTAATGCAAGCAACCCACACTTGCAAAACTTACTACACAGTGTCAACATTAGATGTGATTCTGATATTATACAACCTTTACTGAATAATTCTTAGTGTACCAAGGATAAGGTTGACAACTACTTTCGGATTACCAGTCATGCATTCAGTGCGGTGTACTTGCTTGTACTGGAACTTACATATGTTAATACATAGGACCCTGTTGTTTTCAGACAAAATGAAACTGTGCATTGTGTATGTTTTAACTCTAGATGACAGTTATTTACTATTCATTTCTAAGGCAATGCTTTGACCTGCCCAGTGAAAATTATAACAATGCAAGACAGTTAACCATCAATCATTATTAACCAGTACATTATCAATGGCAAATTCTGTAACAATTAGAGCCCAATTGTTAACCAATCAGCACTCCCCTGCAGTAACCTGCTGAAGAGGTTGCTTGGGCTATTTCAGAGAGTCATTTGAGATTCAACCACATTGCTGTGTGTCTGAAGTTACATACAGGCTGACAGATTTTATTCTCTAATGAACAAGAAGCAGACTTTTTTTTACAAAACTGGTTACATGGCATTTAAATCCAGATGATTTTTATTGGAGTCAAGTTTCACCTTGAGTTATGGGTACAAACCCACCTTAGCAGGTGACCAATTACCACTTCAGCGATATTACCATTATTCCACTGCCTCCTCTTCCTTCCATTAGCCTGATGATTACCTATTACTGACTGCATATCCTAAACCAAATGTTGCCTCTGTGAAAATAGGCTACAGGTGGGAACATGCCAGCAAACCAACATGCAGCCTGGTAGTTCAAAACTGTGCACACACCAACTTCCAAACAACCCTCAGCTAGGGGTGGCACAGTGGCTCAGAGGTTAGCATTGCCGCCTCACAGTGCCAGGGACACAGGTTCAATTCTAGCCTCGGACGACTGTCGGGAAGAAGTTTGCACATTCTCCCTGTGTCTGCGTGGGTTTCCTTTGCGTTTCCTCACATAATCCAAAGATGTGCAGATGAGGTGGATTGACCATGCTAAATTACCCATAGTGACCAGGGATGTCCAGGCTAAGTGGATTCGTCGTCAGACTTGCAGGGTTACAGGAATAAGGTGGTTCTGGGTGGGATGCTCTTCCGAAAGCCATCGTGGACTTGATAGGCTGCATGACCTAATCCCACACCGTAGAGATTCTATGAATGAAAATACACTTCAGCACAGCAGTCAGAAACAATACACTGTGTGATCTCTCTGGCCCCGAAACCCAACACAAGAGTTCTGACGCCAATTTCAGCAACTCCAAAAGGTTGGAGAGCTCTCCCTCCACACGCTGTCATAGATTTGAGGGGAGGTGATGGTCTAGTGGTATCATCATTCAACTATTAACCCAGAAACCCAGAATAATGTTCTGAGGAACTTGGGTTCAAAGCCTGCCATGGCAGATGGTGGAATTTGGATTCAATAAAAGAAATCTGGAATTAAGATGACCATGAAACCATTGTCAATTGCTGAAAAAAACCCATCTGGTTCACTAATGTCCTTTAGGGAAGGAAATCTGCCATCCTTACCTGGTCTGGCCTACACATGAGTCCAGAGCCACAGCAATGTGGTTGACTGTCAGTTGCCCTCTGAAACGGTCTAGCAAGCCCCTCAGTTGCATCAATCACTAGAAAGTCACAACAAGGAATTTAAGCTGGATGGACCACCTGGCATTGAACTTGGAACCGGAAAAAATCAAGGCAAAAACACAAACAGCCCTGTCGACCTTACAAAGTCCTCCTTACCAACATCTAGTGGCTAGTGCCGAAATTGGGAGAGCTGTCTCACAGACTAATCAAGCAACAGCCTTAACATACCTTACAAGTAACACCCCAGACAGCACCATTACCATCCCTGGATATGCTCTGTCCCACTGGCAGGACAGACCCAGCAGAGGTGGCGGCACAGTTGGATACATTTGGGGGGGAATTACCCTGGGAGTCCTTGACATTGACTCTGGACCCCACAAAGTCTCATGGCTTCAGGTTAAACACAGCCAAGGAAACCTCTTACTGGTTACCACAATACTGGCCTCCTTCGGCTGATGAATCAGTACTCCTCTGTGTTGAGCGACACTTGGAGGAAGCACTGAGGGTGGCAAGGATGCGAAATGGACTCTGGGTGGGGGATTTCAATGTCCACCACCAAGATTGGCTTGGCAGCAGCATTACTGATTGAGCTGGTTGGGTCCTAAAGAATATAAATACTAGACTGGGTCTGCGGCAGGTCATGAAGGAAACTACAAGAGGAAAAAACATACTTGACCTCATCCTCATTAATCTGCCAGCTGCAGAAACATCTGTCCATGACAGTATTGGTAAAATTGACCAACGCACTGTCCTTGTAGAGATGAAGTCCTGCCTTCACATTGAGAACAACCTCCATCATGTTGTATGGCACTATCATCGCGTTAAATGGGACAGACTTCAAGCCGATCTAGCAGCTCAAGACTGGGCATCCATGAGCACTGTGGGCCATCAACAGCAGAAGAACTATACTCTAGCCCAATCTGCAACCTTATGGCCTGGTGCATCTCCCACTCAACCATTACCATCAAACCAGAGGATCAACCCTGGTCCAATGGAGAGTGCAGGAGGGAATGTCAGGAGCAGCAATAGGCATAGCTACAAATGAGGGGTAAACCTGGTGAAGCTACCAAACGGGACGACTTGCGTGCCAAACAGCAGTAACAGCAAGTGATAGACATAGCTAAGCAATCCCACAACCAACATATCAGATCTAAGCTCTGCAGTCCTTCCACATCCAGTCGTGGACACTTAAAAAACTCACTGGAGGAGGAGGAGGAGGCTCCACAAATATCCCCATCCTCAATGATGGACGAGTGCAGCACATCAGTGCAAAAGACAAGGCCAATGCATTTGCAACAATCTTCAGTCAGAAGTGCTAAGTGGATGATCTGTCTCGGGCTCCTCCAGTGGATCCCAGCTTTACCTGTCTCCAGCCAATTCGATTCACTCCACGTGATATCAAGAAACTGCTGGAGGTACTGGATACTGCAAAGGCAATGGGCCCTGAAAACATTCTGGCAATAGTACTGAAGACGTGTGCTCTAGAACTTGCCACTCCCCTAGCCAAGCTCTTCCAGTACAGTACAACACTGGCATCGACCCTACAATGTAGAAAATTACCCAGGTATGTCCTGTACACAAAAAGCAGGACAAATCCAACATGGCCAATTACCGCCCAATCAGTCTATTCTCCTTCATCAGTAAAGTGATGGAAGGGGTCATCAATAGTGCTATCAGGAGTACCTGTTCAGCGATAACCTGCTCAGTGACACCCAGTTTGGGTTTCACCAGGACCACTCAGCTCCTGACCTCATTACAACCTTGGTTCAAATATGGACAAAAGGGCTGAATTCCAGAGATGAGGCGAGAGTGACAGCCCTTGACATCAAGGCCGCATTTGACAGAGTATGGCATCAAGGAGCCTGGCAAAACTGGAATCAACAGGTATCAGGGGACAAACACTCCATTGGTTAGAGTCATACCTGGTAAAAAGGAAGATGGTTGTGGAGGGACAGCTATCTCAGCTCCAGGACATCTCTGCAGGAGTCCCTCAGGGTAGTATCCTAGGCTCAACAATCTTCAGCTGCTTCATCAATGACCTTCCCTCTGTCATAAGGTGAGAAGTGGGGATGTCTTGTCGATGATTGCACAGTGTTCAGCACCATTCGCAACTCCTCAGATACTGAAGCAGTCATGCTCAATTGCAACAAGATCTGGACAAAATCGAGCCTTGGGCTAACAAGTGGCAAGTAACATTCGTGCCGCACAAATGCCAGACAATGACCATCACTAATAAGAGACACTTTAACCACTGCCCCTTGACAATCAACAGTATTACCATCACTGAATCCTCCACTGTCAACATCCTTGGTGTTACCGTTGACCAGAAACTCAAACTGCACTCACCACATAAACACAGTGGCTACAAGAGCAGGTCAGAGACTAGGGATACTGCAGTAAGTAACTCACCCCCTGAGACCCCAAGTCTATCCACCATCTACAAGGCACAAGTCAGGAGTGTGATGGAATACTCCCCACTTGCCTGGATGGGTGCAGCTCCAACAACACTCAAGAAGCTTGATATCATCCAGGACAAAGCAACCACTTGATTCACACTACATCTACAAACATTCAACCCCTCCACCACTGGCACTCAGTAGCAGCAGTGTGTACTATCTACAAGACGTACTGCAGAAATTCACCAAAGATCCCCTCCTCCCTACCTTTTATCTTAGCCTGCTGGACAAACTTTCCTCATTCCTGAAGAAGGGCTTATGCCCGAAACGTCGATTCTCCTGTTCCCTGGATGCTGCCTGACCTGCTGCGCTTTTCCAGTAACACATTTCCAACACCCTCCAAACCCACAACCACTTCCATCTCAAAGGATAAGGGCAGAAGGTACTTGGGAATACCACCGCCTACAAGTTCCCCTCCAAGCCACTCACCACCCTGACTTGGAAATATACTGCTGTTCTTTCACAATCATTGGGTTAAAATTGGAATTCCCTCCCTACTAGCATTATGGGTCAACCCACAGCAAGTGGACTGAAGTGAATTAAGAAGGCAGCTCACCACTGCCTTCTCAAGGGGCAAATAGGGATGGGCTATCAATGCTGGCCAGCCAGCGACACTCAAGTCCCACAAATGAATGAAAAAAATGTTCAAGTATGGAATTTTCAGTGGCATTTTATGCCTTAAAATGAGACAGGGCATTTAATGTTAATTGGTGGTGACCCCATTTCACTTTGGGGTGTGGTCGAACTTCTGTCACCACCAACAAAGACATTAATTAGCCAATTGATGCACAATTAATAGCCTTGCCCCATATTCCATGAGCAACTTCTTTATGGCAGGATTCGTAAAAAATATACATTAGTCGGGGTTGCATTTGAGCTTCCAATTGGACTATTTTATGGTCAGGGACTCAGCACTTGATCAAAGGACCCAGCTTCAGGAAAAGGGGGCAGCAAAAGAGAGCCACATCCCACCACCCTCCCCCACCCCTCTCTTTTGACCCAAAACCTGCGACTCCCATCACACCATCGCTGACTTGTGGTCTGCGTCCCTCCAAGTTTTTGTGGTGTACGCAATACCAACAGTAGCTTCCATCCACTCAGTGTGGCAGTTTCTCAGCCTGGTGTGGCATCCTCTCAGCCTGGCATGGCTTCAGCGTGGACCTTAAGCCTCAATATGATTTCAGAGCCTCGAGGTGAGGTCTGGAGTCAAGGCCTGGTACGGACTAGTGGCTAGATACCAGCATGGACTGGGTTGGAGGGAATGTTATTCAGAACGTTTTATTTCTTTATTTTCTAATTTATTCCTATGATCTGTACAGCTAGACTCTTTATTTCTTTACTTTTCTAACATTTTCCCCCAAGAATTTGTATTTACAAATGTGGAGTTAGGTACCTTTGTACCTAAGATGGCGCTGTAACTGGCGACTTGCATGGTTTTGCTGTATTCATTTGAGTACACATCACAATAAAGCTAACTCAATTCAATTCTAACCACTGGCAATGCTACAGAGCACTGAACAGATACCAGTCTCTGATTGCTTGTTTTACTGAGATTTTCACTCCCTGTATCCATGTTGCTTGGGAAGGCCAGTCACTGCACAGCTAAAATGATTAATTGGCACTTAAGCCAACAAGTCTTCCTGAAAATTGGATGGGGTCTCCAATTGATGGGAAAGACCCTCTATCATTGAATTCTGTCCAACATTGGGATGTATTGGAGAGAATTTTAACTCAACTTAAGTTATTTGGGAAACTGAATAATGGAATTGCATAACATTGTTTTCACACTTCATCTGATTAGACTGTGCTTTCAAGTCATTACAGGGTAAGATTAGGCAGAGTGTTTGTGAATTTGGCCTAATCCTAGGAGGGCTTCCAGTGACAAGAGACAGTAAAATAAGACCCTATGTGGCATGACATGTTAGAACATGTTAAAATTAGACTCTTGCCTTCAGGCTTCTTTAATAACTTTCCATCAGTGAGTACCACAACAGAACTAACAGGGTTTACTGCCCTCAGGCAACTGTGTTAGTCCACAGCCTGTTAATCTAAGCAATAGATTTAAAGTTTCAAAGGGAAAACTGCTTCAAATACAATGGGCACACATAAAGAGGAGCTGTGGCTTTTTGTACCAGGGTTTTACAGTATCTGAGGTGTTCAAATGAGTATGCCTCCTGCCAGGCAAAAAGCTGATGGCCTACTTTCACATCCCACACCAGACTGGTGTCTGTCTACTGCTCTGTCGCTGGAGAGCTCAGCACAGTTGCAACACTGACTATGTTAGCCATTAAAGTCTCTGCTCAGACACTTCCTCAAGACTGACATGGCAGTGAAACCAAGCCTGAGACATTAAAGTGTGGAACAGTCTGCCCTGCAAACATTCCTTAACACACTGAAGAATAGGATACCTTTCCCTGGTAGGTTGTCTAATATTGAACTTTCAATAATCAGTCCAACAGGTTATTATCAGTCTGAGATATGTGGGATCTTACTATGCCCTGTTTCTAACAGTATGTTTAATTCAGAGATAAATGATTCTGAAGCTTTTAAAACTCAGCCAAGTAACAGGCTCAACTGCCAAAACAAATCCAGGCAAATATAAACATTGAAGGTTTTTGAAACTACAACACCAGAAAGCCTTTTTCCTTTTAACTAAGTTACACCAGATGTCCTGTTAATCAAAACAGAACAGCAGCAAGTGGCTGTGTTTTCTCGCTAAAGTAAAGGTTGTTGAAGTTTTCTTTTAAACAGTCCCTGAGCACTTTGATGAATCTAAACATTTACACTGGAGGCCTGAAGTAGTTTTTTTTACAGTTTTTAATGTAAAATGTTTCCCAATGTAAACAAGAGCTCTCACGAATCATTATGCCTTAAACAATGCAAGCCAATGGAATAGTCAACTTATCATTTCAGGGCAATGGGCTGGTTGGAACAAAAGGTTTGTTTCCATGTTGAATGACTCTATGACAGAATCGATAAAGTGCGAAGCTGGAAAAAATGCACAGCTGGTCAAGCATCATCGGAAGAACAGGGAAATCAATGTTTCAGGTTGGAACCTTTCAGTACGGCTGGGAATGGGGAATGGGGAATGGAGAAGGGAGAAGGGAGAAGGGAGAAGGGAGGCTGGACCCGGGATGAGGTGAGAGGGTGGGGAGGAATGGACCTGGGATGAGGTGAGAGGGTGGGGAGGTTTGGAAGCTGGTGAATTCTATGTTAAGGCCGTATAGTTGTAAGACCCTGAGGCAGAAGCAGAGCTGTTCTTCATCCAGCTTGTATGTGGTAGAGGAGGCCCAGGATGGACATGTCATCGGAGGAGTGGGAGGGGAGTTGAAATGACTGGCATCTGGAAGGTAGGGTTGATTGGAGTGTACGGATCATAAATGTTCCCTGAACCGATCACCCGAGTTAGCGCTTGTTCTCTCTGATGTAGGGAGCAATGGATGCAGTAAATAATGTTCGAGCAAATGCAGGTGAATCTCTGCTGGACTTGGAATGATTCCTTGGGACCTTGGACAGAGGTGGGAGAGGGTGTGGGGGCAGGTTGTTCACCTCCTAGAGTAGATGTCCTAGAGTGGAATTTCTCTTCCTGGGAGTAGATACGGCAGAGGTGGTGGAATGAGGATTATCAGGTTGTATTTTTGCAGGATGCGGGTTTGGGAAGAGGTGTAGTCGAGGTAACAGTGGGAGTTGATGGTTTTGAAAATAGATGTCGGTGCTGAGTCAGTTCCCGAAGATGGAAGTGGAGACGTCCAGGAGGATGAGGGAGGTGTCAGAGGTGGTCCAGGTGAATTTGAGGTCAGGGTGGAAGGTGTGGGTGAAGTTAATGAACTGTTCGAGCCCCTCGTGGGAGGGCAAGGCAATGTCAATACAGTCAGCGATGTAGCAGAAGAAAAGGTGTGAGTGGTGCCAGTGTAACTGCGGAAAGGCACTGTTCCATGTGTCCTAGGTAGAGGCAGGCATAGCTCAGACCCATGCGGATACCCATGGCCACCCCTTTGGGTTTGCAGGAAATGGGAGAATTGAAAGAAAAAGTTAAGTGTCAAGACCAGTTCCGCCAAGCAGAGTGTCGGTGGGGGGGGGCTGATTAGGTCGGCAGGAGAGGAGGAAACGAAGGGCTTTGAGGCCTCCTTCACGAGGGATATAGGTGTAGAGAGGCTGGATGTCCATGGTGAAGAAGAGGTGTTGGGGGCCAGGCAATTGAATGTCATGGAGCAGATGGTGGGCATAGGTGGTGTCCCAAACGTAGGTGGGGAGTTTCTGGACCAAAGGGAGAGGAGGGAGTTGAGGTAAGAGGAGATGGATTCAGTGGGCCAGGAGCAGGCAAAGATTATCAGCCAACTGGTAGGAGCACAGAAACAGGCGGTGTGGGGTTGAGGAACTATGAGGTTGGAGGCGGTGGATGGGAGATCTCCTGAGGTGATGAGGTTGTTGATGGTCTTGGAGATGATAGTTTGATGATGAGAGGTGGGGTTGTGGTCGAGAGGGTGGTAGGCGGAGATGTGGGTGTCGGTGGGTTTAAAATAGATGTCAGTGCTGTGTTGGTTAATGGAGAGGTCAGGAAGGGGAGGGAGGTGTCAGAGATGGCCCATGTGAACTTAACGTCTGGGTGGAAGGTGTGGGTGAAGTTGATGAACAGCAAGTTGGCATCTAGTCTCAATGAGGTAAAGGTCTGTGCACCATAATAACACCACGTCCCCTCCCCTACTCCCATCAGCTGGTTTGATGGTGAGCTTGGGGTTGAGTGGAGGGAGTGGAGGGAGTGGAGGGAGCAGAGGACTGCGCATTGCAAGGGCTGGAGATTGGTGTGGGTGAGAGGAGCAGAGATATTCAGGCAGTTGATGTCACTACAGCAGTTAGAGATGAAGACGTCAAGGGAGGGTGAGAGACCAGGATGGGGTGTCGACGAGGATGGCACTTGTTGGAGGTGGGAGAAGTAGTCTGAAGAGGATGGGTGGGATTTATGTTTGAAGAAGTAGGCACATAGATGAAGGAGACGGAAAAACAGTTCGACATCTAGACATGTGCGAAATTTGTTGACATGTGGGTGTAGTGGAATGAAGGTGAGTCCCTTGCTGAGGACTGACTGTTCATCCTCAGTGAGGGGGCAGTCCGGGAGAATAGTAAATACCCAGCAGGCTTGGGGCTGGGGTCGAGTGTGGTGGCTTGAGTTGGGAGTGGAGCTGGAGATTGTCTCTGTTTTGGGTATGTGGGGGGAATGATCATGTGATCAGCAGTGATGTCAACAGCCACATGATCGGCAGCATCAGTGACATCATAGACCTGACTGCACCAATCGACCGATCATCTCTGCCTGCTCCTGCCCCACTGAACTTAACTCTTCTTATCTCAACTCCGTCCTGTCCCCTATGGTCCAGCAACTCTCCATCTGTTTGGGACATCACCCATACCCTCCACCTTCTACACGACTTTCAGTTCCCGTCCACCAACGCCTCATCTTCACCATGGATTTCCAATCTCTCTACGCCTGCATACCCCATGAGGGAGGCCTCAAAACCCTCCAATTCCTTCTCTCCCACAGACCCAACCAGTCCCACTCCACCGACATTCTGCTTGGCAGAACTGGTCCTCACTCTTAACAACTTTTCCTTCCAATTTTTCCAGTTTGTACAGACCAGAGGTCATGTGTACCCACAAGGATTCAAGCTCTTCATAAGGTACATGGAACAATCCCTCTTCTGCAGCTACACAGACACAATCCACACCTTTTCCTGCACTACATTGATGTCTGTGACAACACCACCTCATGTGCCCATGAGCAGCTGGAAAAGTTCATCAACTTCACCCACACCTTCCTCCCGGACCTTAAGTACACATGGGCCATCTCTGACACCTCCCTCCCCTTCCTCGACCTCTCCAGTAATCAACACAGCACCAACATCTATTTCAAACCCACTTTGCCTGCACCTCCTCCCACACCCACCCCCAAACCTGCAAAAATATGATCCCATACTCATAATTCCTCTGCCTCTACCATATCTACTCCAGGATGAGGCATTCCACTCCAGGACATCCCAGATGTCCTTCTACTTCAAGGACTGTAATTTTCCGCTCCTCCGTGATCAACAATGCCCTCAACTGCATCTTCTCCATTTCCTCCATCTCTGCCCTCAAACCACACTCCCCTGACCAATCACAACAAGGATAGAGTCCTACTGGTCCTCACTTTCACCCCTCTAATCTCTAAATCCAGAACATCATCCATCACCATTTCCACCACCTGCAGTCTGACCCCACCAAAAGAATGATATTTCTCTCCCCACCCCTATCCGCTTTGCACATGGACCCTGTACCCTCTGCAACTCCCTCGTTAGGCCCACACTCCCCACCAACCTCTCCTCCACCCAGGCACCTTTCCCTGTGACCACAGGAGGTGAAAAACCTGCCTCCACACCTCCCCCCTCCACCTCTGGCCAAGGTCCCAAAGAATTATTCTACGTTCTGCAAAGATTCACCTGCGTTTCCCCTAACCTGATTTATTGCATCCATTGCTCCATATGTGGTCCCCTCTCCATCGGAGAGAAGGAGTGCAAACGTAGGGACCAGTTCAGGGAACGTTGATGATCCATACACTCCAATCAACCTCATGATCCAGTTTCCAGCCAGTTCAATACGCCTCCCACCCCCAAACACACCCCCGCCACAAACACACATCCCCGCCAAGCACCCCACACACACATCTCCCCCACACACACACCCTCGCCACA
>NC_057740.1:9585173-9589753 GCF_004010195.1 Chiloscyllium plagiosum
AAACTGGAGGAAGAACACCTCATCTTCCGCCTTGGGAGCTTACAACCATATGACCTTAATAGAGAATTAGATTAGATTACATTAGATTAGATTACATTACGTTGTGGAAACAGGCCCTTCGGCCCAACAAGTCCACACCGACCCGCCGAAGCGAAACCCATCCATACCCCTACATTTACCCCTTACCTAACACTACGGGCAATTTCGTATGGCCAATTCACCTGACGTGCACATCTTTGGACTGTGGGAGGACTGAGGGAGCACCCGGAGGAAACCCACGCAGACACGGGGAGAACGTGCAAACTCCACACAGTCAGTCGCCTGAGGCGGGAAATGAACCCGGGTCTCTGGCGCTGTGAGGCAACAGTGCTAACCACTGTGCCACCGTGCCACCCACAATTCACCAGCTTTCAAATCTCTCTACCAAACCTCGCCTCCCCACACCCCAGGCCTCATCCCATGTCCAGCCTTCCCTCTCCACCCTGCCTCCTTGACCTGACCCACCTCTCCATCTTCCTTCACACCTATCCACTCCACCCTTTCCACTGACCAATCAGAATCACCTCTTACCTGCAGCCACCCGTCACCATCCCATCTACATGTCCCTCAGGCCCACCTCCCACCCTTTATTTATTTCACAGCCCTCTTTCCCCCTCCCCAGTCCTGATGGAAGGTTCTGAAATCCCGACTCTCCTTACTCCTCTGCTGCTGCGTGACCTGCTGTGCTTTTTCCAGTTTCACACTTTATCGATTCTGATTTTCCAGCATCTGCAGTCCTCAGTAACTCTATGACAGAGTCATTTCAGTTTAAACACATCTACATGACAAATATAGCATCTTATAGAGACAGTTGTAGGTATCAAAACATTTAACACCTAACAAATTGGTCCTGACTCTTCAGTTGGCTTCCTCAAGTGGTCACAAATTCTTCAATGATGCAGGGTTTGTATTTAGGTCTTCCAAATCGTCCATGATCATGAAAAAAATAATACTGTGGGTGAAGGAATGTAAGCTTAGGTTATATGGAGAGAAAGTGAGGGCTGCAGATGCTGGAGATCAGAGCTGAAAATGTGTTGCTGGAAAAGCGCAGCAGGTCAGGCAGCATCCAAGGAACAGGAGAATCGACGTTTCGGGCATAAGCCCTTCCTGAAGAAGGGCTTATGCCCGAAACGTCAATCGTCCTGTTCCCTGGATGCTGCCTGACCTGCTGCGCTTTTCCAGCAACACATTTTCAGCTTAGTTTATATGGAGGTCACAATAGTGATCACATGGGCCCATTCTGCAAAGGTCATCTGGATACTATTTCTGGCAGCTCACCTGTTACCTCTGCCAGTACATCGTCCAGAGAAAGAGTTGTTCAAGGTAGTTTTCAGTGATAGAGGATGCACCACGATAGAGTCTTTACAGAAGAAGAGCTGGTCTCAGTTAACAAGATAGATTATTGCAAGGTGGTGATAAGGTCAACTATATTACTGATCAGGCAAAATCATGAGGATCTCAGGATCAGTCCAGATCACATCTGCTCACTGCAGTGTTAGTGTCGAATTCATTGCCTCCACCAGAATATTTTTGACATTAGGAGAATAGATGAAAATATTGAAACTTCCACATTCATTATTTCAGAAATATTACCTGATTGAAGGTGTTGATGGATGTCATCGAGTCATAGAGATGTACAGCACAGAAACAGACCCTTTGGTCCAACTCATCATTCCAACCAGATATCCTAAATTAACCTAGTCCCATTTGCCAAAACTTGGCCCAGAACCCTTCAAACCCTTCAGATTCATGCACCCAGCCAGCTGCCTTTTAAATGCTGCAAAATGACCAGCCTCCACCACCTCCGATGAATCAACCTTAAACACTGACACCAACTCCAACTCGACCGCATCACCAAGAACATCTTCCCCTCCCTACTCTTCTCTGCCTTCTGAAGTGGGTGTTGACATGGGGCATGCTGACATAGGGCACACAGACACAAGATGGCCACTGACTCATAAGTTGGTCACTTAGCACACAAGATGGCCGCTGAGCCATTACATGGAAAAATACAACAAAGCATACACAGATACTGCCTGAGGCTAACAGGATACCAGCACAATAGACACAGAGCAAAGATGATTAATTTAAGGCAGGTGGGGAAGAGAATACACATCAGTAACATCTACTGCCTGCCGAAGTGTCTGAGTCCAGTCACCACCTTCCATAGAAATGTTAACTACCTGAGGCTGCTTGCATACACGTGTTAATACTTCAGATCTGCAGTAATGGAAAACGGTCTTCCTTCTCAGGAAGAACAATCACGACCACTGAAACTGACAATGATTTTGTAAAGTTTTCTGTAATCAAACGATGCTGTACAAACAAAGGCTCAATACTTGAACTATTATACCATGAAATATATAAAATATCATGACACGTGCTCCGAGGCTGAGAGGAGGCTCACAGCTGACAGCCGTGCTGACAAATGTCTCTCTCTCTCTCTCTCTCCGGAGCTCTGGTTTCTTTGTACAATAAACTCTGACATTGGATCCCGATTCTGACTCTGAGACTGGTGATTTTCCCCACAACACTTACATAAGGACTGTTCCCTTTGCCAATCCTCGGTTCGCGCCACTCTCCCAACCAACCCACCCCCTCCCCGAACCCCTAGGTACCTTCCCCTGCAATAAGAAAAGATGCAAAACCTGCCGGTACACCACCTGCCTCTCCCCCATCCAGGGCCCAAACTGTCCTTTCAGATGAGCCAGAGGTTCACCTGCCTCTCCTCCAACCTAGTTTACTGTATTCGGTGCTCCCGGTGTAGCCTTCTCTACATCGGGTAGACCAAACATAAACTCAGGGAATGTTCTGCCAGGCATCTCAGCTGGGCCCGCAGGTGCCAACCTGACCTCCCAGTCACTGCCAATTTTAATTCCCCTTCCCACTCCTTTGCTGATATGACCCTCCTCGGCCTTCTCCATTGCCACAACAAATCAGACCGCAAGTTGGAGGAACAACACCTCACCTTCTGTCTGGGCAGCCTACAGCCCGGAGGACTCAATATTGAGTACTCCAATTTCAAATAACCTCCCTTCCCATGCCCACAACTCCCTTCCCAGCCCCTCCTTCTCCCTTCCATTCCTCTCACCGACACTTCCTTCCAGCTAATTGGATTCATTCCTCCCATGGACCAACTAGGTTGTACCCTCTACCTGTGTTCACCTGTCCCTACCTCAGCACCCGTCCCTCCATCCCCTTTATCTGCAGCTCCACTTACACCCATCCCCGGTCCTAAAGAATGTTACACCCGAAACATTGACTTCTCCACCTCCTGATGTCGCCTGGCTTTGTGTTCTTCCAGCCTCCTGCCTGTCTACCTCGGATTCCAGCATCTGCAGCTTTTTTGTCTCCACCATTTCCTCTGGCAGCTCATTCCATACACACATCACCCTGTGTGTGAAGAAGTTGCCCCTAAGGCCTCTTTTAAATCTTTCCCCACTCACCTTAAACCTCACCACCCTGGGGAAAAGATTTGGTGTATTTACCCTCTCCATGCTCCTCATGATTTTATAAACCTCTATAAGGTCACCCCTCTGCCTCAGAAAATATGTAAGACTGTGTTCCATTTGTCATTGATGTGGTCTCATTGTCTTCAGTATCCAAATCATCATCCTGTTGTATGGGTAGCTGATGCTAGCAGTTTGGATATGTTGTACATTTCTTTGTAAGACTTTGACTATTGCTCATTGCAACATGTTATCATTTAGACTCAGCACAATGACGTAGAATCTTTCCGTGAACCCATGTACTCATATATACGTCTTGAACAATGATGCTTTTTCCTGGCTCAAGTTGGAATAACTGTCCACATGCTCATCGATCATACTTTGTACCAACTTCTCTTTGTGTCCAGCCTTTCTTTATATTGCAACCTTCCATAAGCAGCAATATCCTGGTGAATCGCTCTTCTCTGGCTTAATAATATTCTCCCTATAACAGGGTGACCAGAATTGGACACAGCATTCCAGAAAAGGCCTGAGCAAGGTCCTGTCCAACAATACGTCATGCATAGTTCATTGGGTGCTAAGGGTCAGGGAGGATGGAAATGTGTGGAATGGTCCCCTAGATTTATAACTTGTAGATTTAATGCAGCTATCAATAACTCATAGCAAATTATTTTATATTTAGTCATCAGGGATTTTTTTAGTGTGTTTTATGAGACCATTCAACTGAGAGTAGTGAGGAACAAAGCTGATATATTAAGCACCCATTTCTTGTACATACGGTGGAAGGAAGCCTTGGTTGACTGTGGACAATTGTTGAACACAATTTGTTAAAATCACCAAACATACTTAACATTGTTGAAAATGTGTTGCTGGAGAAGCGGGCGGCACGGTGGCACAGTGGTTAGCACTGTTGCCTCACAGCGCCAGAGACCCGGGTTCAATTCCTACCTCAGGCGACTGACTGTGTGGAGTTTGCACGTTCTCCCCGTGTCTGCGTGGGTTTCCTCCGGGTGCTCCGGTTTCCTCCCACCATCCAAAGATGTGCAGGGTCAGGTGAATTGGCCATACTAAATTGCCTGTAGTGTTAGGTAA
>NC_057740.1:9589922-9611026 GCF_004010195.1 Chiloscyllium plagiosum
GCCTCATCTTCCGGCTAGGAACGCTCCAACCACAAGGGATGAACTCGGGTTTCACCAGTTTCCTCATTTCCCCTCCCCCCACCTTGTCTCAGTCTAATCCATCGAATTCAGCACCGCCTTCCTAACCTGCAATCTTCTTCCCGACCTCTCCGCCCCCACCCCAGTCTGGCCTATCACCCTTACCTTGACCTCTTTCCACCTATCACATTTCCGGCGCCCCTCCCCCAAGTCCCTCCTCCCTACCTTTTATCTTAGCCTGCTGGACAAACTTTCCTCATTCCTGAAGAAGGGCTTATGCCCGAAACGTCGATTCTCCTGTTCCCTGGATGCTGCCTGACCTGCTGCACTTCTCCAGCAACACATTTTCAGCTCTGACCTCCAGCATCTGCAGACCTCACTTTCTCCTCAAAGATACTTAATGTTGTGTAATGGGTCAATAACCATTGGAAATGCGGAATCTTTGGTTTGTCACACAAAAGAATGCTTGGTGAAATCGTCAGTCACCAGAATGCAATCGTGGATATGACAAACATCAATATGGGAAACACAACACAGAAGGAATCTTTTGGAGCTGGAACCTCTCGATTGTTGAGGTGATCGAATTGATTTGTGCCGTTTGGTTTGATTGGTTGCTCAACGTCCTTATTAAAGCCAGGCCAATGTATGGATTCATGTGACAATCTCTTGTTTTCCCTGTGCCCAAAAGCTCGATGTACATATGGTCAGTATGTTGGGATGTACAGCATGTGGGATTATGATTCTCTTGCCTTTGAAGGTTACATTCTGAATCATAGAGTTATACAGTATGGAAACAGACACTTCGGTCCAACCAGTCCATGCCAACCATGTTCCCAAACTAAACTAGTCTCACCTTCCTATCACAGGGTGACCACAATTGGACTCAGTACTCCAGAGCAGGCCTCAGCATTGTCCTGTGCAAACTCAACATGAGAGAGCCTGAATGACCGTGAAGGACCTTCATAACTCAGTGACCGAAAGAACGTGCTCAGAGCACTCACTGATGACCTTTTTGAACTGCTGACTGAACACTGACTCCATTTCACAGAGAGAATGACTGAAGGCGAGAAGGGTATCCTACACAGAGAACCACGTGTCATGATGTCATGTAACTGTTTTAAAGGAATCAATGCTTTGCTCTTGAATCGATGTTAGAACACAATAGTCCCCATTACGCTCGAGACTCCCCAGGAAGGAGAAACAACCTCTCAGAATCTAATCTTTTCAGAATCTCATCTGTTTAATTTATTTCCAGAAAACACATTCAGCACAGGCCAGCTGCCTCATTCCAGGAATTGTAGTGAACCTTTGCTTTAGTGTCTTCGACGAAAATATGTCTTTTTGTAGACATGGAGATCAATAATGCTCCCAGTACTCTAGATGCAGTTTCACTAAAACGCTGTATGACTGTAGTGTGACACCATACAATGGACAGTAGTGTAAAACAAAGATGAAAGATGCTGTAAATCAAGTGAAATAAAACTAAGAAAAACTGAAGCAAAGTTAAAAGTCTGTAGATGACAGGAGGATGGGAAGAATGAAAGCAAGGGTCTTTTTATCCACTGAGATCACATTGACACTTGTTTTCAGACAAGTCAGCTTTAAAGTTTTAATTATGCTTGTGTAGTTGATGCAGCCTGAGAAATAATTAGTGCAGAATTGGGGTTTAAGAAATTGGAATTTGATCTTCAAGAAGAAAGGATTTTTATTCTGAGCCCGAGAGCAATGGGTGAGCAAACTTCAGCAAAATGCTGAGGAATGGCCAACTTGTAGCAAATTATGGACATCCGTCAGCAGGGAGGGAAATGGATACAGGTTGGCCCCCGCGAGAATCACACACAGCTCTACGTGTTCCTTCATTCCCAGATCTTGGAAAGCTGACATTAATTGGCTGCATTCCACAATTTAGGGAACTTTCAGTTGCCAGGCATCAGATCTGATTTCAGGACATGTCTTGGGGTTTGTACGAGTTCAGTCAGCCACTTCCCAAAGGCAAAAACACACCACAGTAGAGTGCCCCTGAAACTCAGCAGGCACCACGAGTCTTCCTGAATATTTAATGCGAAGCCGCGCAGAAACATCACATGTTTTCCATTTTCAAATAGGTTCTGCTTCTAAAACAGCATAAATGATGGATATTGTTTGAATTTGCTGCGTTTGACTTGAAGCATTCCCATTAAACTGACAACAGGTCTGGAGAGGATTGTGTCGTGCTGCACTGTAGCACTTCAACAGACTGCAGAGTGGAGGCTGCTCCTGCTCAGTGAATTCATTTGTATTCATCATTCCTGAGTAAGATGGTGGCACAATTATCGTTATGTCAATTGTGGGCTCAGTTGGAAGCTGTCCTGTCCCCAAATGAGAATCCTGTAGATTTGTGTATCCATCCATCGACAAAATCCAGGCTGACACTCCCGGTGTGTGTAGTGCAGCATTGCTGGAGGTGCCATATCCCAGATATTAAACCCAGGGGCCCTTTCTTGCCACTCAACCAGTTGCAAAGGATAGCACAGCACCAGCTGAAGAGCACCAACGATAGCTTGTGCACGTATATATAGTACCTTCAAGGCTGTCGATCATTTCAAAATGTTCATAGGAGAATAACTGAACAAACACATGATTATAGAATGATGTCTTAAGGATCTTTTTAAAGGCGGAAGTGAAGGCAGACATTGAGGAAGCTAAGACCTCATATTCAATTGGATCCATTAAAATTCGGGATGAGCAAATGACCAGAATTAAGAAAGTACTGAGATCTTAGAGGGTCATGAGGGTTTGGAAAAGGTGTTGGAGGGTGATGAGGTAGCAAGGGTGAGAACATGGGGCTTATATGAAAGCAAAAGGTGAGGACTTTAAAATCAAAGTGTTGTTGACTTAGAGCAAAGCCTTACAGACAGGTGATGAATAATTTAGTCACCCACGTTTTCCTGGAATATCAGGACTCCGTTAATTAACGGGATTCATTATCCCTTAATAAAGAGTAGCAATTAATGCCTGCCAGTACTAGTCTCCTTTTCAAATTGCTGTTATTTTACCTCCCTCCCAGACAGCATGGGTCTTTGTCTTAAATTATCTCAGCATTACTTGTGTGAAACTAATGGGGAAAATTGGAACAGTACAACATAGCAGAAGTTTTGTGGGTATACTATTACCATTCCACCAATCTTAACACTTGTGAAATCCAAAATTTGTAAGTTAGGTGGATTGGCCATGTTAAATCACCAATAATGTTCAAGGACATGCAGGCTAGGTGGGTTAGCCGTGGGAAATGACAGGTTACAGGGATAGGATGGGGTTGGGTCAGGGTCGGATGCTTTTCAGAGGGTCAGTATGAACTCGATGGGCCAAATGCCCTGATTCCACACTACAGGGATTCCATGATTCTAAATTTTGAACAATAAATTGCAGTTCTCCTTCTTTCTCTTGATGGCTGTGGTGAGGTAATATCTCCGGTGTGTTGTGTTAATCTCAGTATCTCAGTCCCATGTGACCCTCTAATGGATGTTTCAGTGGGTAGCACCACAGATAAGACTGGCCTTTTATTAAACTTGCACATTTTCAGCTGTACACCTCACACTGGCCTAGGAAAACTGCCATGTCCCTCTCACTAACTGATTTATTGATCTTGTTCCTCAAAGCCCCCAAAATTAAATTCTTATTGTGGTAATTAATGTTGCCCATAACCTCATCTTTCCCTAGCTCTTTAACCTCCTCCAGTCCTGTAACCTGATACTTTGATCTTTCAGGAATCATAGAATCCCTACAGTGTGGAAACAGGCCATTAGGCCCAACAAGTCGACACCAACCCACTGAAGAGAAACCCACCTCAACCCATTCCCTTGCCCTATTACTTTACGTTCACCCCTGAGTAATGCACCTAACCTATAAATCCCTGAACACAATGGGTAATTTACCATGACCAATTCACCTAACCTGCACATCTTTGGACTATGGGAGGAAATTGAAACCCACGCAGACATGCTACCACATATTCCTGCCCTGTGGTGGTTGTATTCATTTTGCTCAGAGTATCTAAATTGCATTTCTAGTATTATACCTTGCTGAGGTCGTGCACTGGAAATCAAGCCCCACTATTCCCAGAGTTGTCACAAAAATTAAAGACTTTTAGAAATACGCAGAATTCCCCAATTTACCTGCTTTTTAGATCCAGGTCATCAAAAGGCAAGGATCAAGCTTCTGTACTAAACAATAATTCTTACTTATTATAGATTAAAAGACTCTGTCCACAAATAAACAATAATGACCCCATTGCCGTATCACTTTACAGGTTAAAACCCCACTAACCATCTTACAAACACTACTTTACATGCATATAGACAGCCATAGACAAGAAGAAAGCATGGGTGTTTTGGACAGAGGAAGAGACTGAGAAAGCAAATCCCTGTTTACAGGGTTTGCTGAGATGGCCCTTTTGGCTTTTCATAACATGCTGCACCTTAATTCTCCTTTTCACAGATATATTCACTTGCTTACAAAAGGTACAAGGTGTCTGGTTCACACTTATAAAGTCTCTAGCTTATTGAATAAAACTGGTTATAACTGGTCACTAGGCCAGTGACCCAATCACTGCTTGTCGCCAGCCAAAGTTCCATTCATACACAAAAACAAAAGCAAAAACCGTTCTGAGGAAGGGTAACTCAACTCGAAATGTTAACTCTGATCTTTCTCTGAAGATTCTGCCAGAACTGCAAAGCTTTTACAGCAATCTTTGTTTCTGTTTCCATTCATACATACTCTTTGGTTCCAGCTCATCTGCAAACTAGGCTTCCATTATAGCAGCTGGGTAAATAATGTGTACAATGAGTGTCAGGTTACTTTTTTTAAAAAAGAAAATTCTTTGTTGCTAAAATTGTTCCTTCCCACTTAAATCCACAATGAAAAAATCCAAAAAGTAAGAAGAAATGTTTTTACTCTTGCCTTGCAGGTTGTAGGAAGACATATCTGGCAGATTATATATTGTCTTGGACTATCCTGTTGACCAAAGAAAATGCCTGAATTTTAGCCTTGATCATTGGCTAACTTGAAGTCACTTTGATGGTGAATGAAAGCAGTGTTTGTTTTTACATCACACTGGCTCTCAAGCTTAGAGAGAGTGAAACATGAAGGAGATAATCTTGTAGGAGGATATTATTAATGTGGAGCGATGATTGCAAATAGCTTGAGTCAGGATGACAAGTCCATGCGATTTATCAATGCTGAGTGTGCCACTGGCAACACCACCCCTCTCCCCAGTGAACATAACAGAGTATCAAAGGAAACAAATGAATGTAGGAAAAATGACACTTTTTTTACATGTCATACATTAGCTTTCAGCTGACAGATTAACAGTCTTCACTAATTAGAATTAGAATCCCTAGAGTGTGAAAACAGACCCTTCAACCCAAAAAGGCCACACCGACCCTTCAAAGAGTAACCCACCCAGACCCATTCCCTATCCTATATATACCCCTGACTAATGCACCTAACCTACATATCCCTGAACACTATGTGCAAATTAACATTGGCGACTCACCTGACCTGCACATCTTTGGATTGTAGGAGGAAACCGGAGCACTCGGAGGAAACCCACGCAGACAAGGGGAGAATTGTGCAAACTTTGCACAGACAGACACAGGAATCAAACCCAGGCCCCTGGTACTGTTAACCACTGAGCCACCGTGCCATCCCTCTCTAATGTTTCTCTCTGTGTGCAGAGTTTACACAAAATAACAACATGAATAGTGGGGGAAAGGGTTACTTTTAGCTCAAACCATAGCTTTGTTGAGAAATTAAAAGACTATTCTTATAAAAAATGAATGTTGCAGCTAATAAATAATAATGGAATCTTTCTAATCCAGGGATTTAAATGATATATAATTTATAAGGCAATGGCTTGGATAATTTGAGTAGGGGGTTCATTTACAATATAAATTACTGCTAATATTACTCATGTAATGACTGTTTGAATATTCCATCAATATTCAATTGCTCCAGTTGCTGTACAAGCTTATTAATGGGTTGGAGAAGTAAAAAATTAACCTAGCATGAACATCAGAACAAAAGTACAGGTAAATATTGGATTTCAACACAAAATTAAGGTTGTAAAATGCTGATGATCGTTAGAATCTTGAAAGCAATTTGTTTTTTGTTATTAGTATGGTAATGTATTCTCCTTCAACGTTTCCTACTCAGGGGCTCTTGATTCCAGATGACTAACTTCATTGGCACATCAACATTCACTGCTCCTGATGGAACTTAACCTGCTTTTTGTTAATTTCCATTCACCTTCAGCCTAGGATCTATTCTAACCTAACCCACTCACCAGCAATATTGACCAGGGATGTACATATGAAACTCAGAATCAAGATTAGAGTGGTGCTGGAAAAGCACAGCAGGTCAGGCAGCATCCGTGGAGCAGGAAAATCAATGTTTCGGGCAAAAGCCCTTAACATTCATTCCTAATTAAGGGCTTTTTGCCCGAAACATCGATTTTCCGGCCCCTTAGATGCTGTCTGATCTGCTGTGCTTTTCCAGCACCACTCTATTCTTGACTCTAACCTCCAGCATCTGCAGTACTCACTGTGAAACTCAGAACCTGCCAGATCATCTCACTCTTAACAAGTTAAAACCCAGTTTACGAGCTTCTCAAGAGACAAAAGAAGTTTTCAAAAGATACTCCAGCAGGCCTAATGTATGCACAGAAATATTCCTGACTTTGATCACTAATGGGCGCAAGGATTTGACTTATTCACTATCTCTGTCAGTTTGATGCACTTCCATCGTCTAAGACACTCCGAAGAAACATACATTTTCCTTGGGATTTCGGTCAGCTGACCTCATCTGGCTCTGCTCTGATCTTTGTTTTATAATTAATGCTCCTGGGATGAGGTGTTTTATTAAGGAGGAGGAAGTGAGGACTGCAGATGCTGGAGATCAGGGTCGAGAGTGTATTGCTGGAAAAGCACAGCAGGTCAGGCAGCATCCGAGGAGCAGGCGAATCGACATTTCCAGGATGAAGTGCTTATGCCCGAAACGTCGATTCTCCTGCTCCTCAGAGGCTGCCTGACCTGCTGTGCTTTTCCAGCACCACACTCTCGACTGAGATGTTTTATTAAGTCAAAGGTGCCAAATAAATCTAAATTGTTGTCGCTCACTTTAACTGGTTACAGATTCCACGTGGCAGAAGTAATAAGGATGTCCAATGATTCTTTGACAGCATACAATGATTTAAATATTTTGCCACTGAAAGGGCAAGCCCACTATCCCCACTCCAGCTCAGACTTGAAATTACAGCCAAAAAACAGGTAGAGTCTCGAGTCATTCTTCCAACTGACGATCCCTTTGATGATTGAGCTCAAGTGCATTTGAATAACGCAAAGACTTTCAGGGTCATTGTGTTACTCTGCAGCTGAAGTACAGATTATTTTGTTTTTTTAAAGTCCCAAATGATAAGCAAACGCAGTGAAAATCGGGAGGTAACAGCTACTCTGGCTCCAGTATGTACATGAGAACAAAAGTGTAGGCAAACATTTGAAGCTCTCGCCATATTTCAAACCACAGCTTTTGCTTTTGTATATTTGTCTCAAGTGTGACAGGTATTTATATTATTCTGAGTATGATGTTTCAAGCATGATGGAGAGATTGTTTCTATAAAAGTCCTAATGATTCTAAGCCAGAGGATCTACTGTTTTATGGGAAGGGAACATTTCATGACACAGGGCACAGTGTTTAATCTTACCATTAAGGAGTGGGTGTGTGCCACTTTAAGACTGCAAGGCATAATTGTTCTAATTTCTTTAAATTAATCCTTGTTAGTGAGAAAGAAACAATATTTAATTAAGCTCTGTAAAGCAAGGGAGGTGCAGTAATAAGAGCTATACAGGAATGCATAATGGATTTTAGGCAGTTTAATTATTTCCTCCAGGTTTTTAAAACCCAAGCTTAACATTGCTTGAAGTACTTATTATGCTTTACGGGAGCATTCTTGTTTCTGAGTCAGCCAGCTACGGTTTAAGACCCCTTCAGGATGTGACTGGGGGAGTGCCATGTGGTTGCTGATGCAGGGATAGTTTGGCAACATTACAGCACTGGAAAGAGCTTAGTGCATCCAACAGTAAAGGAATTCCAGGTGTATTCAAGAGCAATTGGCAATTTGATCCCAATTTTACAACTGGTAAGTTGACAATTGATGCAACTTTTCTGTGGATAAACTGTTAGAAGCCAGGTCTGCCTTGCAGTAGACATAAAAAAATCCTTTTGGGATCATTCAAAAAGAACAGATAGCGCTCCTGAACAATCTTCTCCTCTGAACAAAGATAGAGATTAACAGTTACACATTTGTGGAATCTTGCAGTTCATTACCTCATTGCTGCTTTTGATTTCATTATTATATTGGCTCCATTTTGCAAATAATACATTAACATATCAACAGGGTATGATATGAGTCATCCAAAAGTCAGTTATCTTTTGCTGATGCTTGTTTCTTGGGTTTGTCAATTTCTCTCAATTTAATTTGGTCAAGCAACCATGAGTCCAAAAATGGACTTTCTAACTTGACCCACAGCTGGAGAAATGGGCCTGACAGCAAATTAGCCAAAGTAAGTTAAACAGGAGTTAGCAGGTAACACCTACAGTGGAAAGCAAGGTCCAAGTGGTCAGAAAAGCTCAGGGGAAACCAATCACAACTAGCTGGAGGGTTGTGTATGAGAGAACTATCAATCAGGCCTTCTGGCACTTTGACCTCCAGCCTATGCCTGAGGACCAGCACGTTATACCACCCAGGCATGGCAACAGTGAAGGGTGATGGCACAATCCCATTGTACGCTTTGAACCCTATTCTTGACCCCATTGGCCAAAGGTCACAGAACGTTCAGGAACATCTCAGGTGAAGGAATAAGACCCACACAGCTGGTAGGAAACTGTGCAGCAACTGAAGGAGACCCAGTAATAGATCCACCTGATCTGGGACACCCATCTTTGTGAAAGAGAGCTAGCCCTACGTTGGAGAGGAATGAGATTCCAAGGCCCAGTTCAAACATGTGGATCATTGAGGGGTAATACCCTTCCTCAGACGATTGAGCTGGATGGAGATTAAATATTGTGGGAATTTGGGAAATGCGCAACATGGTGTTTTTATTAAGGGATATTTTGTTACTAAAATCGAGTTGAACCACAAACTGAGTTCTATCCTCCCTTGTCCACTTCACTGCCAAAAGTGCTTGGGTTTTTTGTTTATAAACTGTAAACCAGTCGAAGTGTCCACAGCACGGACAACATTTCACATGGTGACTCTCGCAAGCATGAGCAGACAATGATGGCAGGGTCAGTGGTGTGGGGTTTGTCTGACTGTATAGCTCTCTCCGATTAGTTGAAAACAATATGCTGAACCTGGGGCCATTGATGAGAAGCAGAATTATTAAAGAGCCGTGGAAAATCTGCTGGCAAGTCTTCCACGCAGACGGAGGCGTAGGAATCCACCTTCAGACTGAGAGCATTGATATTTCTGGGCATTGTGATGACGTCTTCTTCCACTGACAGTTTGGCTTTCACTATGCATTATCAATCACAGCAATCAAATGAATCAACGGCCATGCAGACTCTGAATCCCCATGTGTCTGCTGCATTAAATAGGAATGACAGCTTGAATTTACAGCATGTCCACTCTTTCAAGATTCATAAAGTAGCCTTTCAGAACGAATGGTTTCAACAAACCATTTTGCAGTGGCAATTGTGAACACTGGCTATTTACATACCTACTGTTAAAATTGCTGTAACATCCTCTTGCATCCTTTACATTGCAACACCCAGGAAGTCAAGAAAACAATGCACGTGATAATAGATTTAAGTGCCTGTGAAATTGTCTAATATAAGTATTACAATCTGGAACCAACCTCTCCAGAGCGTGATGCACACATGTTTACAAACATACCTAAGTTAAACCCCACTCTCACCGATAATATTCCTCCCCAGTTAGGTATAATCTCGATGATGTTCAATACTTTGTACAGGACAATGGTGAGGACTCTTCTGGAGCACAGTGTCCAATTCTGGTCACCCTATTACAGGAAGGATATTATTTAGCTGGAGAGGGTTCAGAAGCCATGTATGTAAGGCTTGAATTATAAAGAAAGGCTGGATGGGCTGGGGCGTTTTTCACTGGAGCATAAGAGGTTGAGAGGTAACCTTATATAGGTTTGTAAAATCATGAGGGGTACAGATAGGGTTAATGGTCACTGTCTTTTCCCTTGGTTGAGGGATTTCAAGATGAGGGGAGCACATTTTTAAGGTGAGAGGGGAGAGATTTCAAAAAAAACATGACGGGTATTTTTTTTTTACACAGACGATGGTTCGCAACATGGAATGAACTTTCTGAGCAATTGGCAATTAAAAGATAAGTCATGAATAGGAAAGGTTTGGAGGTATATGGGGCAGGGGCAGGCAGGTGGGATGAGTTTAGTTTTGGATTAGATTTAGGGCCTTCCTTCCTTCCATTCCACTTACTGTCCTTTCAATTCTGGCAGGAGACACTCCCCTGTTCTGCCATCCTCATATTCTCTTCACTTAATCTGAACTATCAATATATTTTCTCCATCAGTGTCCTGTACCCCCACCTCTCCCAAACTATAGCATAAATGCAATCCTCTCCATGCTTCACTTCAACTCTAGTGAGGAGTCATCTAGACTCGAAACATTAGCTTTCTCTCTCTCCATGGATGCTATCTGACCCATTGTGATCTTTAGCATTTGTTGTTTTCAGTAGTTTGGGATTATGTTCGTGGGCTGGTTGGACTGAAGAGTCTGTTTCCCTGCTGTATGATTCTATGAGTGTTTACCAAATGGGAAACGGGGAGGGGAAACATTATCCAAGAAAAGGATTGGCAAAAAGTAAAAAGATTGCATTTCTATAGCATCACTAGAGATCACCCAGAAACATCCCAAACAAATAATCACTTCAAAGCCCAGTCCCTCATTATGTTCGGGAACATAACAACGAAGTTGATTGAATGTTACTCTCTGCCGTAATTTTTGGTGGCTTTACTTGAAGGAGAAATATTAGCCTGAATCTTCAAATAAAACTGACAGGGCCTTTTAACATTCAACTCTGTTCACCATAAATGAAGAGATTCTCGCCTCTGAGTCAGAAGATTGGAAATTTCACTTACACTCAAGAAACTTGGAACCAAAATCTAGACTGACATTTCAGTGCAATACTGAGGGCGTGCTACACTGTAGGAGGTGTCATTTTTTGGATGAGATTTTTTGGGTCTTAACCCAAGACCATGTCTAGTTTTTCATGGGCCTAAAAGAGTTCACTGCTGTTTCTTTTTATGTGAGTTTTCTTTGGTGTTCTGGTTTCCCCCTCAACCAATTTAAAATTGTCAAGATGGATTAGCTGGTCACTATCACAATATATGCTCATGGGATCTTGCTGTGCATAAATTGGTTGCTACATGTCCTTCATTAAAACAATCTCAACAGCCAACATTAAAAGCCTTCCACACTGCTTGGAGTAGAGGGTATGGAGAGGCTAGAAAAATTTGGGTTGTTCTCCCTGGAGCAGCAGAGGCTATTGGAAGACTTGATAGAAGTCTATAGAATTATGACATGCATTGATCGGGTTGATGGTCAGAAACTTTGTCCCAAAATTGAAATGTCTAATGGGCATGCATTTAAGATGAGGGGAGAAAGTTCAAAGGAGATGTAAGGGGCAAGTGTTTGACATGGAGGCTGGTAGGAGTGTGGAATGTGCTGCCAGGGGTGTTTAAGCACATGAATATGCAATGAAAGGAGGGGTATGCACCCAGGGAAAGCAGAAGGGATTAGTTTAATTTGACATCATGTTCAGCACAACATCATGTGCTGTACTGTTCTATGTTCTTTGATTGTAACCCTGCTTCCAGAGGTATTAAAAGCTTCGACGTCTTCCCAATTCTTGAATCACAAAGAAGTAGATGAGCCTTTGGTCTTGCACTTTGTCTGAAGGACATAATATCACTGACTCAATACCAGGCAAAACACTGAAATGTCAGCTTGGGAATTGTGTTCAAGTCCTGAAGTGAAGAATCTGCCACTTTCTGACTCAGTGACAAGAGCCAAGTTGATGGCAGGCAAACATATCCCATACAACTGAACAAAATAGAGCTTCATCCTTTATTACACTATTAATCTATTTTACTATTCCAATTTATAACAACAAGCACATACTCTTGTGCAATCCAAACCCTGCTCCTCTTTCTGCTACAATATATTACAACAATATTATTGTTCTGTCAGTCCAGTGACTGTTTTTCTGGGATTACTATTCAATTCTGAAAGCCTGTATAATTAAATTCTCCTACCGATCAGTATTTTTCTAAAGGGCTATCAAGAATGGAAACGCTGTCTGATTCCTCCTTCCTCCTGCTCCCTGGTTCAACGGGTGAGGCCAACAACAACTTGTACTTAGCGCCACAAATTGCTTTTTTTACAAGAGCAATTTCAGAAAAAAACACAGCTACCTGAAGAGATATTGTGAAGGTCTTGGGGCACAGAAGGTACGGTACGTGTGTCTGGGCCAGAGGCTCAGTGACGGTTGAGATTTGTGCATCAGAAACTTGACTGAGTTTAATTTACAGAGGGTGCAAACAGAGGCATTGTTGTTTTTAATGAGATGGGATACTCAGTTGGAAAGGAAATTGAGCCAAATTTTACGACAGTCCATGAGGGTAAGTTTTAATCCCCAAGAATTAGTGTGTTCGGGTCAGGAGACTAATTTAAACAATTAATTTTTGGGTTACAATGCTATCTGCCTGCTGTAAGTTTTAACCGAGGCACTTTTAGCTGCTTCTGAGTAATAACCTCACCATAGTTGATAACTGAATTAGTGTGTGGGTGGCGCTCATTACAACAGTTAACATCTTTATGAAGTTTTAATGAGGTCTCATTAAATTGAACATCACTATCCTTTGGTTAAACCATTCCAGCAATGGTTTTCCATGACCCAGGGAATCCAGCAGCTGAAAGGAACTGAGTGTGACCGGATGGCACAGGTAAGAGATATTACCTACAAATTAAGAGAAGCAGGACAACTTCCATTTGACTTTCCAGGCTGCCCTGAAAAGCACCTAATGAAACAATCTCCTCAATTCATTCAACCTCACTGAGTTGGGTATTACTTCCCACTTTCACATCTCACACTTTCAGTTTTGCTATGATCGTTAATGTGAAACCACATGCACCTCCCGCCTTTGATATCAATGGCTCCGCTACTCTGACTTCTGAAACCCATCTCCTGCCTGACCCCTGATGCCAAACTCAGACCCCAATGCTGTCCAGATTCATGACTGGGCTCTGGGTGCCTTTATTAGCAAAAGGCTAGGAACCCTGTTAGGTGCACACAAATGAACTTTGATTGTCTGCTTGCTGAATATAGACTCCATTGGAACTGTGGTTGTGGATGTTTAGACTCCAGTGAAACTTTCCTGCTTCAAGATCCAGTTCCATGTGATCTGACATCACTGATAGTACACTTCTAGCTGTTAACACAATACCTATTTACTCTGTATACTACACCTTCCCTAAGGACCTTCATTCTACCCATAAATTATTTGCAATTTATACTATTCCCCAACATTCCTACTGACTAGGAGTTGCTTAATTAATCTGCCTGACCTTGTCCTTATTCCTTTTGGATGAGAGTTGGGAATATAGGCATCCTGTGGAGACCTGGAGTTACTGCCCCTTTATTTTCTGGGCATTCAATCCAAGCCTGTAAAGATTACTTGTTGATAGACACCAATGCCAGTAGGTTTGTACGATAGATATCCTCCTGACATTACTTGGGTTGGACTTGAAGATATCTGGTCGATGAGTATCTCCAACTCATGAGGAGTCCCAATTGCTGCTACAATCACCAGCCAGGCCAATAGCTTTCCTCTTTCGTATATCCAGAAGTGCTCTTACACACAACTGAACATTTTGTATTCCCATTACCAAATTACCCCCATGGCATTTTTTCCCCCATTATCCACTAGCACTCAGTCACCCGTATTTGCAACTCATGATATTATGTGAGGGCAGTACAGACTGGCAAAGGGTAGGGACAGAGAGTTTAATGACTATTTCTTTCCCTGCCTTTTACAGGCATCAGCTAGATTGCTTAGTAAACAATTCACAGACTACCAACATTATAGATGTGTTTTAATCAACCTGATAGAGATGCCATTACACTCTCCTAGAGCAGATGGGACTTGAACCCACGCCTACTGGCTTAGAGGTAGGGATGCTACTGCTGCCACCTACCAACCCCCCTCCAACAGCCCCATTTACCATTATTTCATTCAACCACTTCAGAATTGTTATCATACACCAAACACCAAACTTGGGAAATTGAACCCAAGTCTCCTGGTCCAGAGGTAGGGACATTGCTACTCTGCCACAAGTGCCCCCTGCTAACAGCATATATTAACATCAGGAATGGGATCCAGGTGACTTTGATAGAAATGGGGTGAGGGTGGTGCTGGAAACCATGCAAGTGCAAAGTAATGAACGTTTATTGACTAGTTCCAGAGATACACTTGAGCAGGACTCCATTTGAACCTTCCTCCATCAGGTCGTATTCCGAGAGACTTCTGAGAAAGGAATCTGACTTCCTTTATCACCACAGATGATGCTCTCAAACTGTTAGCAGAACAGCTAGGAGCTTCTCTCACTGCACTGCTGTACATGTCCGACTCACTGCTCACTGACTGTCAGTTCATCTGCAATCTGTGGGTCAGCAGGGAAATAACTGGAGAGATTAGATCACAGTTCTGCCACTAAATTCAGCAGGAACTGTTGGGAAACCTGTGGGATCTGTCCCTCCATTTTGAAGTACACAAGACAGACCAGTCTGTCTTATTCTCCAGTTTTTCCTTCTGGTGCTGCAGATTTCCTTTGGGGAATCAGTGAACAAAATGGAGATTTTTTTTATTCCCTAAAGGTAATCAACAGTCGCCACTCGGCTACGGTTTAATTCCGGACTTGCATTGAATTTAAATTTTACCATCTGTCGCAGTCAGATTCAAACTTGTGACCTCAGACACTAGAGCCTTGGTTCTACATCTCTAATCCAGTAACATTACCACCATCTGGAGGCCTTGAGTGGGGTGGGCTGGAGGCCCGAGGCAGAGTGGGCTGTGGGCCTGGAGTGGAGTGGGGACGCTTGTTGTACTGGAGTCCAGCATGGGTGGTCAGCGGCTGTGTGCTCAGTCAGAACATATGTGAATCTATTACAATGAAATGTTTATCCTTAATCTGTTTATCTGACTGTAATGTTTATCCTTTTAACCTCATTTCTTATTTTCTAACTTGTACTACAAATCACTGCAAGATAATGTAACTTTTTCTTCTTTATTTCTCTATTTTGTATATAATATTTGTACCTAGGTACTTTGTATGTAAGATGTCATTGTGTGGGGTGACTTTGTAAACTTTTCCCTGTCCTCCTGTACTTGAGTAAACAAAACAATAAACCTAATTCTAATTCTAATCTCCCTATGTTATTATTCAGAGTATGAATGCTTTGAATGAAACTGCATGTGTAATGTCAAAATATTGTTAATTATTAGTAGCTGATAATATATATGCATGCTGTTAATGCAGAGACTAGCTCCCAGTACATGGTATTCTGAAAACAGAGGTTGAACCAATGGGTTAAATCTTTTGTTAATGCCTTTTTGTTCACTCCTGGACTACAAAACAAATCTCTGAAACAAATTCAAAATAGGAACATCATTCTAAGATGGCTCAGTTTGACACTGATGCACCTGGGAAATGGATAGACAAAAGAGGAAAAGAAACATTATAAATTGTGATAGATACACCCACACAGCCCATTGAGAATACACAGACCAATAGGAGCTCTCAACCGAGAGGTAAGAAAGCATAAAATGTGTCCAGAGGCATCAAAGTAAGGCATTCAGCTTTGCAAGAGTTTACAAACTCATTGATATTTCTCTTGAGAAATAAAAGCCAGTTCTGACTGAACACTGTACATGGGAATGATATATTTTAGGCATCTAAAGTAAATATCTGATTACCTCCAGGAGCAGAACTCTGAAAGTCCATTTCATCTCCTCTTGGTATCAGTTAAATTTTCTGCTAATGTACCAGCTTTCCCCCTGCCCCCCCCCCCCCCCCACTCACCGCCCAGCAGTACCACTGCCCATCCTCACCCTGCCACTCTTAGGGCTCTTTAAAAACCCACCATTAATTTGAAAAGGCTACAAATTATTGAGGTGCTCTCCAATACATTGCATCTGAATGTCAATGAAGCTCAGCTCCTCAAAGGAGACTTACGGCAAGATCCATTTTCTCAAGATCCATACGACAGCAGTCAAACCAGCAGCAATGCATTTCTCTGCTCATATATGTTGCAAAAATCGCAAAAGAAAGAAACTGGGGACTTCATTACAGTTCTTGTCAATAAATATTTTCAGAGACCTCTGTCCCCCTCTTAATCTGATACAGAAACTGTTGGAAAAACCCCAGCAGGTCTGTCAGCATCTGTGGAGAGAAGGCAGCGTTGATATTTCATATCTAGTGACCCTTCTTCAGAACAATCTGATATTCTGACTTCAATCAGGATCCAGTTCCTGGCTCTGCAAATGCCTGTGATGGGGGGGCGATGAAAATAATTGGTGGTTTTCCTTCCAGCTTTTGAATGTTGGAGTCTTACCCCATTCACTTCACCCCCACTCCCATCCTGCAACCTCAGTCTTGTTGACATTTAATGGCACCTCACCCTGGCTTCAGTTTGAATCAAGAGCAGAAAATGTGTTGCTGGAAAAGCGCAGCAGGTCAGGCAGCATCCAAGGAGCAGGAGAATCGACGTTTCGGGCCAGTTTGAATCAATCCTTGTTGAACAGTTCTCAAGTGCAATCACTAATCCAGCCCAAAACACGCAATTTCAGCTAATTTTCTCCTGCTTTCCACTTCAAGCCGCTATTAGAATTCTCCAAGTCTCATTATAGATTGCCTTTTTAAATAAGAATTGACTTTCATTGTACTTAATAATTTATGATGATTATAGTTATATGCATTTGTGTATTTAATGTGCATACTTTAGCAGTTAGAATGCTCGATTGTACTTTGCTTTTTGCTAATAAATCCATTAAGAAGTCACATTTACTGCTTAAGAGTAGGAATTTAGGTCACAGTTTGGCGAATGAACATGTTTTAGTTCAGTGGCACAGTGGTTAGCACTGCTTCCTCACAGCGCCAGGGATCCGGGTTCGATTCCAGCCTCGGGTGACTGACTGTGTGGAGTTTGCACATTCTTCTGCGTAGTCTTCTTCCTGGTGCACCGGTTTCCTCCCACAATCTAAAGATGTGAAGGTTAGGTGAGTTGGCCATGCTAAATTATCCGTAGTGTTCACGGATGTCAGGGTAAGTGCAGAGTATTACTGTAGGGGAATGGGTCTGGTTAGGTTATTCTTCGGAGGGTCAGTGTGGCCTTGTTGGGCTGAAGGGCCTGTTTTCACACTGTAGGAAAACTACAATATGAAGGTAATTAAAAGGATTCCCAAGCTAATATTCAACACTTTGAACCTTTGGAATTTTCCTTCCATCACCTCCTCAGGTGGGATTTAAACTCAGAACTTCTGGTACTGTGGTAAGAAAATACCGATTACTCCAATGGCCAGCCCAATTTGTGACAGGGAGTAGGATTGTGGTGGCAACTTGACGTTGGAATGTCAACGGGTGGCTTTCCAGCTCTGATCTTCAGCAACTCAACAGCTGAAGTGGGTGCTGCACATGTGTAATAGAATGAGAGAGCTAGAGAGAGAGGGGGCATGAAAATGGAGGGACCCTCCGAAGTATTACAATAGGTTTTATAATTGAAAATGACCAAGGGCCACAGTCGAGTTTGGGCAACCATTCAAGGCAACTGGGAAGGCTAGTCGTCATGTCATCTTGCCTTCCAATCCCCACTTTGAGACACCACACTGGTTTAGACTCTGAAAATCTCAATTGACAAGAGAGAAGGACATTAAAGGATGTTGTCATTATCCTTAAATTTCCTGAATTGTGATGATCTGATCCAAAAGGTCACCTTTCTTAGCAACGGGCTTGGGATTGTGGTGAAAAACAAACATAGTCTCTCTGCCTCAGATCCCCGCACTACATCATTTCTAAATCTGACCCATGGCTCTTTCCTCCTATCTCTTCCTTCCAGTTTCTTGTTGCTGAGGTGCAATGACAACAACTGGTATCTTTGATACATTAAAGCATCTCACAGGAGTGCTGGAGTAATTAGACCAATATGAGAATTAACGACAAAAGGGAAAATTAGGAAAGGTGACGACTAAAGATTTGATCAGAGATGTAGGATTCAATGAGTGGGCTCCAGGAATCAGGAGATATAGAGATATTCTGAAGGAAATTGCAGACCTTGGAGCCTAAATGGATTAAAGTACAGCCACTGATTATAGAGATATTAACATCAGTATGTGCATAGGACCAGAATTGCACAGGCATGTCAGAGAGTTACACTGGGGAAAACTGCACTGATGCATAGGATAATACATTCATGTTACCAGTTAAAACTGTTGCCATTAAACATTACTTCAATAACCCCAAAGGAGATCCACATTGACGTTGAAATATCAAATAAAATCCTTCATACATTTGCTATGAATTTGTGTCATTTGGTTTATAATAAAATTAACAATATATCTATGTTCTTGTTTCATGAATTTGGACAAAGATAGAATGAAACTCCATTAATCAATGAAGAATACATCAGGTGATCTTGTAGAGGTTTATAAAAATATGAGGGGCATGGATAAGGTGAATAACCAAAGTTTTTTTTAAGGGTGAAGGAGTTCAAAACTGGAGGGCATAGGTTGAGGGTGAGAGGCGAAAGATTTAAAAAAAGACCTGAGGGGCAACTTTTTCATGTAGAGGGTGGTGCATGTATGGAATGAGCTGCCACAGGAAGTGGTGGAGGCTGGTACAACTCCAGCATTTAAAAGGCATCTGGATGGGTATATGAATAGTAAACATTTAGAGACATACAGGCCAAATACTGGTAAATGAGACTAGGTCAGGTTGGGTTGTGTGGTCGGTGCAGATGAAACTGTTCCCCATGCTGTATGACTCTATGACCCTGTAAAATAGATGGTGACACCAAGGCAAATCAGAGTCAGGAGATTAATAGTAAGAAGAACATACCTTGAGGAATTGACAGCTAAATGGAGATTGGAACCAAAGCATGCACTGCATACAAATCAAACTAAAACAAGGTTATCCTTCTCTCACTGAAAGCAAAAGGGCATTTCACACTGAAGAACTGGGGGCAGTCTGATAATCTTAATATTAATCAACTTCTTTGGATTATATTGGGCTTCTTTTGAGAATACATTCCCATGAGCCATCCTTGCCAGTAAGACAATATGGCCAAGGGGAGAAGAATTGCATTCTAACAAGAGTCTCATAAAAGATTCATTGTTGCAAGATAAAGCAGGCCAATTAAAATAACACATTTTTGTTTTAAGAATTGTTTCTGTAAGCATAGATAAGCAACAGAGAGCTTTGTTGGTTGGGCCTACCTCAGGCTTTAGAACCTAACACAAATTTCCTGCCCTGGGCACATGATTGTATCTCATTCAAATTCATAATAACTTGCTCCTTTTGATATGCTGGATTCGCATTTCCTCTGACATTACATGTGAATATGTTCGCCTTTAGCAAACACAAAAATCATTAAACCATATCTTATAAGAATTGAAACCAATGCAACCTTTTAGTAATTTGGAACAGGCACAGAATTTAAGTATTATCATTAAAAGAGTTCAAAGAAGACTGTAAATATCGTTTCATAACCTTTGAGTCAGTCTGTTGTCTGGTGCTGATCCTACACTACAGTGTCAGAGTAGAATGGTGTTGATTTTCTGTTTCATTTCTCTATAGAGTTAACCATCCAAGTGCCAGTCTCATGGTGTGCCAAATTTAGCATAAAAATGGGCCACGGAAACCGATAACTAATCTAATCTAATCTAGTGCTGGGTGAGCTGAACTTGGCAAAGGGGTTGGTTGCATTGCTTGGCTTACTTCAGGCATGCCTAGACTTGGCAGGTTTTTGAGCAACGTGCAATTCTCTTCCTAAATCTCCACTCCCACCCATCTCGAGTTCCTAGTGTCAGTGGCTCATTAACACTTAGCTAATTGACCAAGCTTTGGCTCACTATTCCTAACACTTCTTTACGTGATTCAGTCTTGAGTTTTGTCTGGTAATGTTCCTGTGGACAAGCTTGGAATGTTTTGGTTATATGAAAAGATCACATAATTGTAACTTGCTGTTATTTCCCAACTCAATTGATACCTGTCTATCTAGAAAGTACATTGTAATTGCAATATGTCACCTTTTCTCCAAGCCTGCCTTCTCAATAATACTTAAGAGGCCTTCTGGCATGAAGGGTTGTGTTCTTCGTTTTGGGACACTTCTACCTGTTGCTCTGAGGACTCTGTGGAGTGATAGTTCCTGGTGCAGTAGGGCAGAAACTGGGCTGAGCCCTCTCCTGTGGAGAGCGTCCAAAGCCATGAGAGAGCAAACCCCTGATGGTCCTTCAATAGAATCGACAGTGAAACACTGGAAGAGGTACAGAAGGATTGAAAGAAACAGAAGAGGCCAATCTTACTTTTCATCCATTGGCTAAAGCTGAAGCACAATGTTTGGAAAGGAAGCCTTTTCATCACTAACCTAACCCAGTTCAGATATCTCAGGGCCTACCCTGTCTCTAAATCAAGCCAACCACCACATTTTACATGCCAGCCCTCAGGAGTGACAAATAGCGTGATTGGAAAAGAAACTGGGCTAAAAACCCAAGCCCAGTGCCCTCTCAGTCCATTTGTAATCACATTGTTGGCAGAGGGTTTCCCATCACACATTCCACTGAGAGATGCTGGGCATTGTTCAGAAAGTTAGAATCTGGATCAGTGGTGCTGGGAGAGCACAGCAATTCAGGCAGCATCCGAGGAGCTTCGAATTCGACGTTTCGGGCAAAAGCCCTTCATCAGGAATAAAGGCAGAGAGCCTGAAGCGTGGAGAGATAAGCTAGAGGAGG
>NC_057740.1:9614018-9622777 GCF_004010195.1 Chiloscyllium plagiosum
GGGGGTCACGGAGGGAGTGGTCTTTACGGAATGCTGATAGGGGAGGGGAGGGAAATATATCCTTGGTGGTGGGGTCCGTTTGGAGGTGGCGGAAATGACGGCGGATGATACGCTGTACATGGAGATTGGTGGGGTGGTAGGTGAGGACCAGTGGGGTTCTGTCCTGGTGGCGGTTGGAGGGGCGGGGCTCAAGGGCGGAGGAGCGGGAAGTGGAAGAGATCCGCCCCCACCCCAGTCTGACCTATCACCCTCACCTTGACCTCTTTCCACCTATCACATTTCCAACCCCCCTCCCCCAAGTCCCTCCTCCCTACCTTCTATCTTAGCCTGCTGGACACATTTTCCTCATTCGTGAAGAAGGGCTTATGCCCGAAACGTCGATTCTCCTGTTCCCTGGATGCTGCCTGACCTGCTGCGCTGTTCCAGCAACACATTTTCAGCTCTGATCCCCAGCATCTGCAGACCTCACTTTTCTCCTCGAAGCTTAAAGAGACACACTTACTATATCATTGGTTTCAGAAAGTATGATCTGAGAGTGTAAGGGGCTCAAAATCTAGCCTAAATTGGGTCACCAGAAACATGGTGCACTGATGAAAATAAATCATGAAAGTATTGTGTACAGGATGATGCATAGAAGGCTGCTTGGCAGAGAACACAGGGTATGCAGAAATAAATCTTTGTTTGATTGACTGGATTCGACGAGTAGAGTTCTGGAGGGGTGTGTGCTGTGGCCTTCACATTCTACAATTTACATTAAAGACTTAAATGAGGGGAGTGAAGGCACAATAGCTAAATTTGCAGATGACACCAAGATAAATAGGAAATCATATTGTGTAGAAGATATAAGTGGGGTTTGATATAAATATAGATAGGTTTAGTATTTGGACAAAATTCTGATAGTATTCAACTGAGATCAATTTTGGGATTACGAAATGCAGAAGGGTTGAGGTGTTCTAGTGCGTGTATATCAAGAAAGGTTAATATGCAGATGCAGCACAGAATGAAGAAGGCTAATGAAGTGCTACTGCCATTATGACAGGAATCAAACATAAACATCTTGATTTTGTGTGTCTATATGAGGAAATGGGTGCGAGCACATCTCAAATACTCTGTGATTTTGGTTTCCTTCTTTAAAGGATGTAAATGCATTGGAGGCAGTTCAGAGGACGTTTATTGAACTGATAACTGGAATGAATGGGTAGTCTTATGAGAATAGATTAGACAGGTTGGACTTGCACGGGAGCGTAGAGGAGTGAGAGTTGATTTGATTGAAATGTAAAAGATTCTGAATGATCTTGACAAGGTAGATATCAAAATTATGTATTCTCTTGTAGGTGAATCTAATAGGCACTAATTTAAAATTATGAGCCACCCTTTAGGACAGAGATGAGGTGTTGATTTTTTTCTTAGAATGTTGGATGACTTTGAAACTTTCTACTTCAGAAAGTATTTGAGACGTTATCACGAAATATTTTTAAGGCAGGTGTAAATAGATTCTTGTTAGACATGGAGATCAAAGTTTGTTGGGGATAGGTGAGAATGTGGAATTCTAAATACCAACAGATTGGCCATAATTTTATAGAATGGCACAGCAGGCTGAATGGGGTAAAAACAATGACTGCAGATGCTGGAAACCAGATTCTGGATCAATGGTGCTGGAAGAGCACAGCAATTCAGGTTTTGCTGAAGCTCCTCGATGCTGCCTGAATTGCTGTGCTCTTCCAGCACCATTGATCCAGACAGCAGGCTGAATGGCCTACCTGTCCTCCCATTTTATATGTACATGTGTTCATACATTGTTCTTTGTAACTGAACAACTTAATAGTAGCCCAGAGACACATGTATCTGTGGCTGTAATGTTTGTATATAACAGTCAGCTGTAATACATTTTTTGCTGGCTTCTTCAATACTACTTTACCCATTTCTGGTTCTTCTATTAGGAGCATTGCTACATCAGTTACAAATAACCTGTTGGTGGGCAAAGAACACATCAAGGTAAACAGTGGTGAACATTCATAAAAGTAACTCCAAGATCTTGGTTAGAAAATTGATGGAAGATGAACTATACAAATGTCCTAGACGTCAAAGTATTCGGACATTAAGCAACACCAGCCATTTTCGGTAGCATACATTGAACAGACAAAAGACTGAGCTAATATCATTCTGATTAAAATCTCGGTTCTTTCAAATGAGATGACCTGTCCCTTTTAAAAAAAACACATTGAATGTCTGAAGTTTTGTTTCTTTTCAAAGGCAACAAATGCTCCTCCCAGCTGGAGCTACAACACTTTCCTGAAAGAAACAAAGCTTAAATACAAACACATAAGGATAGTTATCTACGATAAGAAGGCTTACCTGTGTGCAAAAGTCAAATGGGTTTGCCTTTTTTTTCCCCTACAAAGGGAATACAAAGGGAAGCCCCTGTGACTTCATTGTTCTTTATTTGGAATATGTGCCACCCACTGTCTGAAACTTGAAATGATGATGCTGAAATTTTAAACCCCCAAGGCTATAGCTCTTAATAAACCTCTCTTAAAGGGTCAAAGGACAGAAAGGTTCAAGAAAGAGGCAAAATTAAAGAGAAATAGAGGCAGGAAGGGAATGGAAGAAAGCAGGGAGAAGCAAAACTTAACAACATAAATAAGCAAACAATGTACTACAATCTACTTCTTAAAAAAAGCTAAGGCCCCTCAATAAGAATTGGATGATAAGCATTTAATTATAGGCTAGCCTGCCAATGTTAGATACCTTTACTGAATTACAACTTTTCAAGAAATGTACATTATTGTGTTTTACAGATCAAGCAATAAACTAGCCTGAGAAAAGAGCTGTTTAAATCTTGCTTGTGGCTTTGTAGAATTACTGTATTTGTTTTGTTTTTCCAAGGACAGTTGGGAAAATCCAGAAAAGATGTGGAAATCAGCTCAAGGTAAGAATTAGCTTTAGGACTAACAGACTCTAACTTCTATCATTGAGACAAAAGCGCCAAGAATCTGTCGACCATTTTGTTCGAATATGCCATAGCAAAACACAAAATCCCCACAGCTTGAGAGCTGGACATTCAGCCCATCAGGTCTACACTAGCATGTTGAAGAGCATCCCACTCAATAACTCTGCATTTCCATTGCTTAATCCTATTAACCAGTACATCCCTGAACACTACGGGCAATTTAGCATGGCCGATCCACCTAACCTGCACATCTTTGGGCTGTGGGCGGAAACTGGAGCACCAAAATGATACCCACATAGACACTGGGAGAATGTACAAACTCCACACAGACAGTCAACTAAGGGTGGAATTAAATCCAGGTCCCTGGCACTATGAGGCAGCAGTGCTAACCACTGAGCCAATGCGCCACCCCAACATGAGTGAGACTATTCTGAGATTATTCTCATAGAGGCTCATTGAATTAGTAATGGCCTCTACACCAATTAAAATATTCAGGAAGAATCATTTGAGTTAGAAATAGGCCAAAGCATTACTTAAAGACAGACATAACTCTGACGCCCTCGTGGCAGGTCGACAATAATTACATGCTTTAGGTGCAGGCAATCAGTGAAGTGGACCAATCCACAAAAATATGTAACCAGTGTGGTTTGTTGCACTTATCCCAAAGCTTCCAGCTTTTCTGGATATCTGCAAATTACGTAGCACCAGGGGACATTTGATAAGCATGTACAGGAAGTCAGACCAGATCAAAACACAGGTGATCAACAAATTGGGACAAAAGTATAATATTAGCAGCATGGAAAGTGCTAGTAAGTGCAAATACATCAATTAGGTCCAGAAACAACCAAGTAAAAGGCAAATGTCAGAAGGTGACTGAGCTTTCCATGGTGTTAATCTCACACAATATAAGCTTTTACAATCATTAATTTTAAAAGGCAGGGCAACACACCATGCAAGATAAACTCAACACAGTATCTATGTGCGAACATATTTCTACTACATATCCTTAAAAAGATGGACTTCATAAAGTGGAGCTCCATGGGACAAAGAAGATAGTCTCACATCATTTATTGCAACACCAATTCTATGTAGTGAAAAAATCACACTGTAGTGCCAATACACAAGCTCCCCTTCACTGGAGCATAGGAGTTTGAGGGGTGACCCTGGAGAGGTTTATAAAATCATGATGATGTGACTAGAGTGAATGGCAGGAGTTTTTTTTTTCCTAGGGTGGGGGATTTCAAGTCTAGGGGCATATTTTTAAGGTTAGAGGAGAAAGATTTAAGAAGTATATGAGGGGCATCTTTTTTGCACAGATGGTGGTTTATGTGTGGAATGAAATTCCAAAGAAAGTGGTGGATGTGGGTCATTATATTTAAAAGACATTTTGATTAGTGTGTGAATAAGAAATACTTAAAGGGATATGGGCCAAGCGCAGACAGGTGGGACTAGTTTAGTTTGGGATAATGGTCAACATGGATTGGTTGGACCAAAGAGGCTGTTTCTGTGCTGAATGACACTATAACTCTATGACTTTCTGCTGGCTAACAGTGGTTCAGCAGTGGCAAGACCACCAATATGCATAAATTTCCCCATAGTCACAGCTGATGACATTCAGAACACACCCATTGTCATGGAGAAGACCACAAATAATATAATCAAATCAGTTGAAGTTGAAAATGTTCTCAATTTTGATACATTGTATCAAAAGGGGAAACTGGCCCTTTGGCCCAACAAGTCCACACCGACCCTCCGAAGAGAAACCCACCCCCTATATTTACTCCTGACTAATACACCTAACACTACAGGCAATTTAGCTTGGCCAATTCACCTAACTTATACATCTTTGGACTGTGGGAGGAAACCCATGCAGACATGGGGAGAATGTGCAAACTCCACACAGACAGTTGCCCGAGGCAGAGATTGAACCCGGGTCCCTGGCGCTGTGAGACAGCAGTGCTAACCATGCTGCCCATTTTGGCCAAAGCTAATGTAGACAGTTGTATTTGACAACTAATGAAGATGAGCAACTACAAAAGTTACTGAAGACCATTATCCAGAGATGGCCTGATAGTATTAAAGACATACCTGATAACATTTATTCATTTTGGCCAAACAAAGATGAAAGTAGCATTTCACAACAAGTGACATTTAAGAGAAAACAAATCCTAATAGTAATAGCATTTTGCCAAAATATCATGTTGATGCCAGGTCAGGGACAGATGGTTATTTAACACACAATATGGCTATCACATATACTGGTCAGGGATGAATCAGGATTTGTAATGATTCTTGAATGTTATTGGTCAGAGTATTGAGTACAGGAGTTGGGAAGTCATGCTGCGGCAGTACAGGATATTGGTTCGGCCACTTTTGGAATACTGTGTGCAATTCTGGTCTCCTTTGTATTGGAAGAATGTGAAACTTGAAAGGGTTCAGAAAAGCTTTAGAAGGATGTTGTCATTGTTGGAGGATTTGAGCTATAGGGAGAGGTTCAATAGTCTGGGGCTGTTTTCCCCGGACCATCAGAGGCTGAGGGATGACCTTATAGAGGTTTATAAAATCATGAGGGGCATGGATAGGTTAAATAAACAAGGCCTTTTCCTTGTTTTGGAGAGTCCAGAACTAGAGGGCATAGGTTTAGGATGAAAGGGGAAAGGTATAAAAGGAACCTAAGGGGCAGCTTTTTCAAGCAGAGGGTGGTGCGTGCGTGGCATGGGCTGCCAGAGGAGGTGGTGGAGGCTGATACAATTGCAACATTTAAAAGGCATCTTGATGGGTATATGAATAGGAAGGGTTTGGAGGGGTATGGGCTGGGTGCTGGCAGGTGGGACTACATTGGGTTGGGATATCTGGTCGGCATGGGCGAGTTGGACTGAAGGGTCTGTTTCTATGCTGTACATCTCTATGACTCTATGATATTATGAATACATATGAGGCTGGCAGTACATATCTATCCCAGCAGGAGAGGGAGCCTCCACATTCACATGATGTTCCATCCACTCCATGGATAAAAATAGCAACAGACCTATTCCCAATGCACGGGGAAGATGGATTATTTCTCCAAATTGCCATTTGTTCAATGGTTTAGCAACACAATGAGAGCAATTATCAAGGACATGATGATTGGTAGTTTCAGGATATTCATTACCCATGATTGGATAGCGTCTGCTGATGGATATCATATCAGCGCATAATAATCATACTCCAACAGGTTAGCAGTACATATGCTCCTTGCTATCAAATCAATGATCATTAAATGTTGAGTAACAAAGCAGGATTTCTGCTTGTGCTCAGAAGCCAAGTGGGAATGACCTAGCCTTGCAGTCAATTTTCTCACCATTTCAGACCTGCAGACCAGCATCTGCAGACCTCACTTTCTCCTCACCATTTCAAGACCCAAGATATTGTCCTTTAAAGACAGAGGAGAAAGAAAGAGATACACAATGAGTGGGCAGATACAAAACTACCAAAACTGTACACTGGTTAGATAGCAGAAGTTAGAAATACAGTGCAAACAATTTGATATCTGCAACAGCTTCTAGAATATTGAACATCAGATAGTGAGGTATCCACTGGGAGCCAAATCCTACCCTTCCTTCCAACCCATTTGAGCATGATCTACAATCCAAGATCATCCCTTCTCCCATCACTTACCTTAGTTCGGCATCCTGGGACTGGGGATGTTAGAGGGTGTGCCTGGTCATATCCACAGCAATGCTGAACCCACAGGAGCTGATGGCTTCTAATTGGCTGGCAGCTGTTGCTGGGCAGAATCCTGATTCTAGGGAAAGGACCCACTGGTGGCCTTACCACTTCTGGTTTGTTATGTGGTTAAGTAAATCTACCCTGGAAGAGACATCCTGGGTCGCTTGGCAGCACTCCAGACAACCCGAAACTTCAAAAGAATTTCACCCTTTGACTTATTGGTTTTTGATTAGTAACGTTTTGGAGATGACTTGGAAAAATAATATTGTGAATAAATCTCGAGTAAGGCTGAACATCCAGCAAAGGACAATCATCAGAAATATAGGCCAAATGATTTGACCATGTTAATTGCTGCAGTGTGGTTGCAATATTTCATGAGCAAAACAGCCAGCAAAATCTTTGCATTGTTTTCGCAACCTTGTAGCTTTTGCTGTATGAGATCAAAGATAACTATCTCTGTTTAGGTCACTAAACATTCCCAAAGACTCTTTCCCCATCCCCTCATTCTTTAACTTTTGCTTAAATGAGAGATGATATCGGTCTGAGTTAAATATCTGACGGTGAGTTTCCTGCACAGAGTGAGCTGAAATCAAAAGCCACTCAATAACGTAATAGGTAATTGAATATCTCCTTGGCTCTGAACTGATTCAGTGCAGCTTTCAACATGACCCTTAGGGGACCTGTTAAACCTCAGGAGGTTAAATTACTTTTTATACAGGTCCCAGAGGTGGGTTGCAGGAAAAGGATGAAAATGTGTTTTGATTTGACATATAAGTTGAAAGAAGCTTTATGCCACGAAACCATTGACTTTTGGTGAAATTCTCAAAGCTTGACAATTTCCAACAATGGGAATCTATTTTTCCTTTGCCAATGATTTGTTCTTCCCCTACATAGGTCTAGGTTCAATCCCCACTTCAGAGACTTGAATCCTTTCATCCAGACACTTAACTGTAAGTGTGAAATTGCTGTTAATTTTCAATGAAACCTTAAGCAGAGACCATATCTGCTCTCTCAAATGGATGGAAAAGGCCTCAGAGCACAGTTTTGACCCAGAGCAGGGCAATTTTTCCAATTAACATTTATGCATTAGTTGGCTGGATTTGTAATGCAGAGTGATGACAGTAGCATGGGTTCAATTCCTGCACAGGCTGAGGTTAACATGAAGGACTCCCTATCCCAAACTCTCCCCTTGCCTGAGGTGCAGTGACCCTAAAGTGAACCACCAACAGTTGTATCTCACTCTCTCTCTCAAGGTGAGACATACCACCAGCACTTCACTGGAGACTTGTGATGATGTTACCTAGTCATGGTGATTAAACTTCTGAAAACAAACCTTCCAGCTCAGTGAGCTAACTTACATCCAGAGCAACCCTATTGTCTGGTAAGATGAATAGGAAAGGTTTGGAGGGACATGGGCCAGGAGCAGGCAGGTGGGACTAGTTTAGTTTTGGATTATGTTTGACATGGACTGGTTGGACTGGTGGGTCTGTTTCCGTGCTGTATGACTCTATAACTATGGCAAGTTTACCTTTTGTATGCTTCAACTGATTAAACAAATAGTGAATAATCTGTTCATTTGTGTTTTTTCTTGTTTGTGTGAGCTTATGGTGTATAGATTGCTTGTATGCATTTCCTAACTTATAGAGTGACTACATTTTATACATACTTATTTGAATATAAAATGCTTTAAGAATTCTGGGTAATCCAAGATGGAGGACGGGAAAAATTTCTGGCTGTAGGAGCTGCTCTTTTGTTGAGGTATTTTAGGTGTTGGAGGTGATTTCCTCGAATTCCAGGAGCAGCAATTACTGTTTTATATGCTGTTGCATTGTTTTGGAGCTTTGGGAAAAAAAAGTCAAAACAACAGCAGTTTTAAAAGGGAGAAGAACAGACAAAGGAAGCACACGGTGAGGACAATGCAGGAGACACAGAGAGAGAGAGAGAGACAACCTGCACAGTTATTGCCTTTGCTGTTTTTGAATTCATGGGCCACTGGACATTGGAGTGCATCTGAGAAGATTAACAAACAGTGAATTTCACAACTAATCTTGGAGGAACTGTTGGGCGAAGTTCACAGCACAGAATCAGATAAGTTAATTGT
>NC_057740.1:9626662-9630874 GCF_004010195.1 Chiloscyllium plagiosum
TTATGAGGGACATGGATAGGGTAAATAAGCAAAGTCTTTTCCCTGGGGTTGGGGAGTCCAGAACTAAAGGGCATAGGTTTAGGGTGAGAGGGGAAAGATATTAAAAGAGACCTCAGGGGGAACGTTTTCATGCAGAGGGTGGTACGTGTACGGAATGCGCGCCAGAGGAAGTGCTGGAGGCTGGTACAATTGCAACATTTAAGAGGCATTTGGATGGGTATATGAATAGGAAGGGTTTGGAGGGATATGGGCCAGGCGCTGGCAGGTGGGACTAGCTTGGGTTGGGACAACTGGTCGGCATGGACAGGTTGGACCGAAGGGTCTGTTTCCATGCTGTACATCTCTATGACTCTATATGAAAGTGAAGGTGACCATTTAAAAACAAATATTTTCTTTGAAGTCGCTGCTCTTGGTGGCAATATAGAATGGCAGGCTGCCCTGTAGTGCCTCCAACTATGGCATCTTTCTTTATGACTGTACCTAATGGAGACAACGAGGAGGCTACAAGAACACAGCAAGCCAGGCCGCATCAAGAGGTGGAAAAGTCAACATTTCTTCTGAACAGGGGGTGGGTGTAAGTGGAGCTGCAGATAAAGAGGGTGGAGGGAGCCGGGCGGAAGGAACGTGGTGGTGAGGTAGGGATTGGTGAACACAGGTAGAGGGTATGACCTGGTTGGTCAATGGGAGGAATGAATCCAATTGGTAGCTGGAAGGAAGGGTTGATCAGAGGAATGGAAGGCAGTTGGGGTGGTGGGGGGGAGCTAGGAAGGGAGTCAGGGTTAGGAAGAGAGGTTATTTGAAATTGGAGAACTCAGTCTTGAGGTCTCCAGGTGGTAGGCTGCCCAGGCAGAAGATGAGGTGCTATTCATTACAGGATGGTACCATGGTCCTATGCAACTGGGAAATCTGTGGCACTTTTGGTGTCTCCTCTTCCCGTGCCTGCAGTGAGATTAATGAAAAGGGCACAAACCAATGGCAGGACCAATGGGATGGGGAGCACTGCTGAGGGATTCATGTTTGAGGACACTAACCTGGTGAGACATTGTGGACCAGTACAGTCATATAAGCTGTGGTACAAAGGATAGAGGCGGTGTAGACAGCAGACCAGCATCCTGAAACTGGAAACCCTAGGACTGGGGGGAGCCGCTGAGGTGAGAGAGTTCAATAGGAAACCTTGTGACAATCTTTTTGGCTGGGCATCAGACCTGAAAATGCCCATTCTGGGTTATTCTCTGGCTTGTCTTGTAAAGGGGCTACCCACCATCATTGTCTGAATTATGGGAAGGTCAGGACAGCTGGTTTTTGGAGTGATTTGTAAGGAGGTCAGCCAAGGGGCGGTATGGTGGCTCAGTGGTTAGCACTGCTGACTCATAGCACCAGGGTTCCAGGTTCGATTCCAGCCTTGGGTGAGCGTCTGTGTGGAGTTTGCACATTCTCCCCGTGTCTGCGTGGGTTTCCTCCAGGTGCTCCGGCTTCCTCCCACAGTCCAAAGATATGCAGGTCAGGTGAATTGACCATGCTTAATTGTCCATAGTGTTGGGTACATTAGTCAGAGAGAAATGGGTCTGTGTGGATCACTCTTCGGAGGATCAGTGTAGACTTGTTGGGCCGAAGGGCCTGTTTCCACACTGTTGAGAATCTAATCTAATCTAAAGTGGATCTCATAAAATATGAGTTCCCTAATTGGGGCTGTTAACCTGGTCCAAGCAGGGAGCCCTGGCTGACAGATATAAACAGGAGTGTCAGGGGTTCTGTTCATACTGAAAGCTGACTCTGAGGGAGCTGGGTTAGTGTGAAGTACTCTCTACATGTAAATAAAGTTAAAACTCACACAACACCAGGTTATAGTCCAACAGGTTTATATGGAAGCACTAGCTTTTGGAGGGCTGCTCCTTCATCAGGTGGTTGTCATGTGAATAAAGGGTGACTGTGCAACGGGATACCAGCCTCTGTGCAATTATTTTAGTCACCATTGAAGAAACTTGCCTCTGGCATTGTAATCAATGGCTGATGTATCTTATGAGTAGTTTATATCCATAAAAGTGAACTTTCAGTGAAGGCTCATGCTCCGTGAGGTGCAAATATCAGCCAAACTTTCTCTCCCTTAGACAGGGGCACTGAGACTGGTGATAATTCCCGTACATGCCAAACATAAGTACAATTTCAGCATTTAAAAGGCACCTGGATGGGTATATGAATAGGAAGGGTTTGGAGGGATATAAAGCCAGGTGCTGGGAGATGGGACTAGATTGAGTTGGGATATCTGGTCGGCCTGGACATGTTGGACCGAAGGGTCTGTTTCCATGCTGTACATCTCTCTGACTCAATGACTCTATGAACAAAGGCACCCGGAAAACTTCCAATTTGGCCGGGTTTATTATCACTTCATTGACGAAACATTCACAGCACTCTACACTGCAATTAGCCTCAACGCCAGCTCAACTTTAAAGAGGGGAGTTTCAGCCAATCTGCCAAAGCTTTCTATCAGTAGTTTTGATTGGTGCAGTGACTCTCTGTATATCTGGATGAGGTTTGGCCACTTCACCAGTACCTGTTTGAGTAGTTGAGTTCAAAAGGCTTACAAATTAGAATTATATTTTTATTACTCCACAAAAGGTAATATTTCTCTCTCATTGTCCTAACTCTTGTTTTCTTCTCAGTCTGCAGTTTGGATGCTCTACATTCCACACTGTTGTCATGTCACACAGCACCCATAGCAATCTATTGGATAATTCATGCAGATTGCATCACCTTCATCTCACCCACATCATTACAGATTGGAGCAAAACAATGTTCTGTTACCTCACCAGCCAGCATAGACAAATTATTTTGGTCAAATTGAGTACAGATTTACTAAAAGTTCAAACCTTCCTCGTCAGTAACACTTTGCTTTTTTTCTGGGGAATGTTTCCCTTTGATCTTCAGCCCAATTTAGTCACTAAAAAGTCATATGTCGCACTAATGATGCCATTTGCCCTTCCTGCTTCAATTTACACTCCATACACTGACACTTGCAAATATCTTGTCTTATCTCTAAAACCCAGGCGAGCACAGACAGTAAACATTAACATCAAAAAGATGGAGCGTTTGGAGTCGATATCAAATGCAGGAACTTTTTATTTTTGCTTCATACTTCCCTTTTCAATTCAATTTCAAAAATGTCAAGGTTTGCATGCATAAACACTTCATATTCTCTTCAACTCGTTCCTCATGGGACTTGGGCGCAATAAATAATGCATGGAATGGATGAAGGTAATGACGCTTTTTGCACAAAGAGGGAAGGGAAAAGAAAGTGCTGCAAGTGTTTCTTTCGACATCCCTCAGTATGGTAAAGTAAAGCCTGAATAAACCTGCAGGCCAGACAAGAGGACTGACGTGGCAAGGAACATCTTAGACTGGAACCCTGTGACCCTTTTCACCTAGGCTGTACTTTGCTTGTTGTGAGCAAGGACCAAATGATGTGCAGTTGTGATGCTGTTGTGACAGAGGCGGGTCAGTTCAGATGTAAAGAAAGGCCACTTGAGACAGGCCAATGTAGAGCTGTGCCAGTGTCCCTCAAAGTCTTCAAATAAGGAAGTGAGATTGATTGAGTTAGAAGGCGAGGCTGGAACGTTTTCATTAGAGAGTAGGAGGTTGAGAGGAGACCTTCTAGACGTTTATAAAATCATGAGGGGTATAGATAAGATGGACGACAGCTGTCTTTTTTCCTAGGGTGTGGCATTTGAAGACTAGTAGGCATATTTTTAATGTGAGAGAAGAAAAATTTTAAAAAGGCAATCTTTTTTACACAGAGAATGGTTTATGTGTGGAATGAACTTCCAGAGGAACTGGTAGATGTGGGTACAGTTACAACGTTTAAAAGGTATTTAGATAAGTACATGAATGAAAAATGTTTGGAGGGATGTGGGCCAAGTGCAGGCAGGTGGGACTGTTTTCGTTCAGGATTATGATTGGCACGGACTGGTTGGATCAAAGAGTCTATTTCTGTGCTGTATGACTCTATGACTCTGATGGCACAGCAAGTTTATCCAGTGACTAGTCAGATTCTGGATTAGTGGTGCTAGAAGAGCACAGCAGTTCAGCCAGCATCCAAGGAGCTTTGAAATCGACGTTTCGGGCAAAAGCCCTTCATCAGGAATAAACGCAGTGAGCCTGAAGCGTGGAGAGATAAGTGAGAGGAGGATGGGGGTGGGGGTGGGCGTGGTGATGGCG
>NC_057740.1:9631583-9664309 GCF_004010195.1 Chiloscyllium plagiosum
GCGGAAACGGTGGGTGTGGAAGTGGTTGCGGTGGAGATAGTGGGTGTGGAAATGGTTCCAGTGGAGACGGTGATGGTGGAAGTGGTTGTGGTGGAGACGGTGTGTAATCCAGGTAGGTGTGGGAGTCGGTGGGTTTGTAAAAAATGTCAGTGTCAAGTCGGTCATCATTAATGGAGATGGAGAGGTCCAGGAAGGGGAGGGAGGTGTCAGAGATGGTCCAGGTAAATTTAAGGTCAAGTCCAGTGCATGTTTACTGTGTGTAATCAAAGTATCAATCTACAATTAGTTATGGAGAGACAATAATAATGGCTTTACCATCCTGATGCCTATTCACCACCTTCACTGGAAATTCATGTGTCTGATCATTAGTTAAAAATATAATTGTTCCTTTGTGATCAAATAATTTGCTGAAGCATACTGAGAGAGTGCAGGAAGAAGTTAATGCTTTAAAAACTGCAGAGACAAAGAAATGTCCACCAACAGAAAGTCATACAAACTTACTGACCGCCATCCCAGTGATAAGCCAGGGAAGAGAATGTGACTATCTCCAACTCAACCACTCTTCAAGTACCATATCACAGCTGGTTGGTGGTTTTAATCAAAACGATGAGGTATTTCACAAAAAGAATCAACATTCAAAGTTAACTTTGTAAAATGTTAAGGAATATGTTTCCAATATTAACTTCATTGGTGCCAGCTTATTGGTGACCCACACTAAACCTTAAGGACCTCCCATTGTATTTCAAAGGGCTGCAGGAAGAAGGCACAAAATCTCATTCGTACATAAACTTGGAAAAAATTGCAAAAGGCAGAAGGGTAGATAAGAAGTGATTTGCGGTCAAATGAGACAACACTAGTTGTTCCTGACAAGGTTAAGGAGTTTTCATGATTCGGAGATGCCGGTGTTGGACTGGGGTGTACAGAGTTAAAAATCACACAACACCAGGTTATAGTCCAACAGGTTTAATTGGAAGCACACTAGCTTTCGGAGCGACGCTCCTTCAATCACCTGATGAAGGAGCGTCGCTCCGAAAGCTAGTGTGCTTCCAATTAAACCTGTTGGACTGTAACCTGGTGTTGTGTGATTTTTAACAAGGATTTTTCAGCAAGCTATACAAATGGGGGCAATGTGGCTCGTGATGGGAAATTGAAACCCAATATCAGACTTGTAACCATGCAAGCCAACAATACACTCTTCATTGTTACCCAATGTTCCTGTGACATTAATGAAATTTAAACGAATGGATTTAACACTTCAGACTGAAATTATATCCTCTCAGCTCCAAGTACCCCGAAAAGATTAGAGCTAAGATTTTGGAATTTAAGGGTGTGACTGATATAAATCGTTTAAAGCTGGACAGCTCATTAACAAAAATTAGTCCTGGTTAATGGTCCTGACTGTTTGGGAATTGTCTTCCACAGATAACTGCAATTGAAGCATTCTGTTTACTCTGAGAGCTGGGGGCTCTGAGGGAGCTGGATCAGTGTGAAAGGCTCTCCACCTGTAAATAAAAGGCGACTTGGTGATGGGATACCAGCCTCTGTGGGGTTATTTCAAAGAGCTCCTCTCAGATATATTACACTCATACCCTTTAATGTGGTGTCTCCAGGTAACTGTGTATAATGGTAACTGTCTATATGACATGAATTAGAGGCTAGGAGATAGTGAAGACCACAGATGCTGGAGAGTCAGAGTTGATAAACTGTGGTGCTGGAAAAAGCACAGCAGGTGAATTGGAGACTGTTAATTGTGGAATGAATTATTTGCTTCCGCTGATATTAAAGGATTCTGACTACAGCACAAAATAAACCTGCAGCTGAGGGGAAATAATTTCAGTTTCCAGTGTTAGGTCCATTCTAAAGACCTTTGAATCATGTTACATTTGTTCTCTCTGTCTGTTGCCAGGCACTCTCCATTTTAAACTTATTACCTGCATTTGTGTGAGAGCTTGATGTTGTATTTTTATTACTTTATTTTCCTGCAGTTTCATTTACTCATTGAAAGTTGGCTTGTTCGTCTCCTAGAAATATATGTTTCAGCTGAAGTGTGAAGATTGTGAGCTAAGAAGAAAATAAATATACTGAAGAAGAATCATACCAGATCAAAATGTTAACTCTTTTCCCCTCCAAAGATGCTGCCAGACCTATTGGGTTTCCCTGACATTTTCCAAAGCTTCTGTATTAAAAGTTGCTGTGACTGACTGATTTAGATGGGGTTATGAGAGGAGATTTGTTTCCCACTGCTCTCCTAGTGAAAACAATTGGATGAAGAGATTAAATGTGTGGTTGCTAAATTTCCCAATGAGTAAGTTGTGAAAGGACGTAAGGAATCTATGGGGAGATATAGACAAGTTAAGCAATTGAGCAAGCATTTGGCAGACTAAGTATAATGTAGAAAAAAATGAGTGTTGCAGTATCAAGCAGCAATTGGATTCCCGATGAAGGGCTTATGCCTGAAACATTGATTCTCCTGCTCCTCGGACGCTGCCTGACCTGCTATGCTTTTCCAGCACCACACTCTTAACTCTGATCTCCAGCACCTGTGGGTCACTTTCTCCTAGAAAAAAAAATGAGTGTGTATCAGGAAAATTAGAAAAGCAGCATATTATTTAAATGGAAAGGGATTATAGAACTCTGGTGCACAGAGCGATTTAGTGTTTTGATACAAGAGTGATATGTTGGTATAAAGATACAGCAAGTGATTAGAAAGGCAAAAATAATGGCATTCACTGAAAATGAAATGAGGCATTCAAATAGGAAAGTTGTGCCAGAGTTATACAATGAGACCACATCTGCATTTTATGAACAACTTGGTCTCTTTAAACAAGGATGTTATTGCATCAGAAGTAGTTCAGAAAAGATTCACTCACCTGATTCTCAGGATGAAGGAATCCAATGAGGGAAGGCTTGATAGGGTTGGGTCTGTTTCCACTGGAGTTGAGAAGAATGAGAAATTATCTGAGAGTATTTGACAAATGATGAAGGTGTGTTATGTACACATAACATATATCATATTTTTACAGTTTAGATTGCAAAGCACTGGCATATGGGTAAGAGTTATTTTGTGACAGAGTTTAATAAGTAATAAAGTCATGACTTTAAACCAGTATGCATTAGACATCAGATGACTAAAGGCCTCTTTGTGTATCAATGGAAGTATCCTTATAAAGTGAAGATTTATGACAGAAGAGAAAAAACATTGAAAGACATTAGCTCACTTTTGAATTAAAAATAATCAAGAAGTGACTTTAGCTTCGAAAATACTAAAGTCTGGAAAGCTTTTGGTTAGTTCAAAGGAGATCTGACCAAATTCATATCTTAGTATAGACTTGCCTAGAGAAAGGAGATTGTATGGAACTGTTACCTTTAGAAAAGAGTCTAATTTGGGCATCTTCCAAGCAGGAATGTTTGTTTAGAAATGTACATTGGTTCTTCAAAGCTGAGAAAGTCTAAGATCTCAGTTATGTGATGATCCAAGAAAAAGTGTTGATAGCTCACAAGTTTCTTTGATTTTTGAGTAACCACAAAGTGATGGTGTTTAGTTCAATTATTGAAACCAAATTTGTATTATTGTGTGGTTATGTCTCAGTGAAAGAAAGCCACATTTTTTTTTAAAATCCGATCTATCAAGTCAGATTTCATTCTAGGATTTGACTTGTCCCCCAGTAACATCAGCTAGATCATGGCAATAGATTAAATGTTTAGAATATGATTTCCCTTATGAAAAATACAAGAACTATGGTCAACCATTTAAAAATAAGATTCTTCTATTTAAGACAAAGTTAAGAACAATTGTCTTCTCTCACAATATCTGACATAGTTCTTGTATATTTGTTGCTGGACAAGTCAAATCCTTGAATGAAATCTAACCTAATAGATCACGTTTTTAAAAATTTGATGTGGTTGTCTTTCACTGAGACATAAACACACAATAGTACAAATTTGGTTTTAATAATGGAACTAAAGTTTATTATACAAAATAAACTACAAATAGAACTAACCAAAAAAGCCACATAAATGTAATACAGTTGGAAAGATTTTAAAATATAATCCCATCTTTTTCTCAACACCATCATTTTGAAGTTACTCAAAAATGCTTCCTTAACTAATCTGTAGGTTGACTTAACTGCTTCCATTTCTCACTACCAGACTTGTGAGCTATGAGAGATTGATCAATCTCAACACTGAAAATTGCAAGTGCAGGATCTCAGCCCTAAAAGGTACGATTCTCCCTTAGTAACCAATGTGTGAGCACTGATCTTTGTGGAATTCTCAAGAGCCATGTACCCTGCTCACAATGTGGTCTCCTCTACACTGGGGAAACGAAATGCAGAATGAGCAAAACACTTTATGGAACAATTGCACTCTATCGGCAAAAATGACCCTGAGCTTCCAGTAGCCTGCCACTTTGACACAGCACAGTGTTCCCTGGCTCACATCACATTCCCTGGGCTTGTTGCAGTGCTCCAGTGAAGCTCAATGCAAGCTGGAAGAGCAACATCTCATTTTCCACTTGGAAAGCCTGCAGCCTTCAAGGCTAAATATTGAGTTCTGTAATTTTAGGGCCTTGAGCACTTTCTCCCATGTCCTTCGCCAACCACCACACACCAGGTCTTGTCATTATTTGGGCTGCTTTCAGCACAGAAAAGCTATTTTCACCAACATATGGTCCCCATTTTCCAGCTTTTCTTTCTCTTTGACATATTATTGTCTCATCCCTTTGCTTAACTAACTATCTTTCTCTCCTTAGAGCTCCATCTTTACCTATTGCTTACTCCGTTACCCGTAAGGTCTCTGTGATGTCACTCAGCATCATCCTTGCAATTCACTATTCTCCCTCGCTAAATTTCAACTGCAAATTTAGAGATTTCTACCTTCAACACCCTTCTCCAAATCTTCTATATAAATCAGAAAAAGCAAGGATCCCAGTGTCAGCCCCTGTGGAACATTATTTTTAACTTGTCTCCAATCTGAGAAATGTCCATTTATACCTATCCTCTGTTTCCTATCTTTTAGCCAACTTCTCATCCATGCTGCCAAGGAACTATCAATCCCAAGCATTTCTCAATTGTTTACTTCTCAACCTGACATGCGGCACTGTATCAAATTCTTTCTGAAAGTCCAATCATACAAAGCACCACCCTCATCCACTGCCTGTGTCACCTTTTCAAAGAACTAAGTTAAATTTGTCAGACTTGACCTTTCCTGGAAAAAGCCATGTTGACTGTCGAGTATCCACTTATTTTTCTCTAATTTATCTTATCCCACATTATGGCCTGTATCAGTTTTCCCACTATCGATGTGAAGTTGACAGGTCTATTGTTTCCTGGATTATCCTTTTTTGAACAACAGCATCACGTTTGCAATCTTCCAGTACCCAAGACTAAGCCTAAGTTCACAGTGGCCAGGAAAATTTCGACCAATGGCTCCACAATTTGTTCTGTTACTTCTCTCAGAAACCTAGCATCCAGGCCCAGCGATTTCTCCACCTGAAGTTCTCCAACCTTTTCAGTATCTCGCCTTTATCTATGCTATACTGCTCAGTTGCTCAACACCCACATTTTCGACTAAGCCATTGTCACTATCTTTTAATTTGGTAAAGAAAGAAGAGAAGTATTCACTTAGTACTTCTAACATACCCTTTGCTTCAATGAGCAATTTAACCTGTTTATTCCAGCACGTGTTATAGGAGCTGCTCATTTCACACATTGTTTTAAATTCATTCACATGGGATATGAGCGTTGCTGGCTGTGTCAGCACTGATTATGGCTTCATACTGCGCAATATGCCTTAGCGGTATTTACATTGGCACATACAGCCCTATCAGCAACTATTGGGTATGACTTCCAACATCCTATTGACACACTCAGCATTGTGGATATGGTTTGAGAATGTCTCAGTTACTTTTTGTGAGGGGGACAGGTGGTGAAGAAATGTTTACATTGTGCTTGCAGTATGTTAATGCCAGTGTCACAATGTAGTCATTTTTATGTGACTAAGTCAAACTCATTAATATATTTCCCTCTCTCTTGTTGAGGATGACAGTTCTCTGAGTAACAGTGTCTACCATGTCAAGGATTCTTTATTTGGAATACTCAGGGATTGGTTGAATATAAGATCTCAGGACCTTATTGAATCTGTTTCATACAAAAGCTGGTTTGGTGTTGAGTCCTTCCTGCACAGATCAGCCCTGGATATATGGGAATGTCTCAGTCATGTTCTCACACTAATGGTCTCCTCAACCACCTGCATTTTAAATTCATCAGAATGGACAGGAGTTTAGTCATCTTTTCCTTCTCCTCATTTTCCTCATCTTCGTCATCCTGCCCGTCAGAGATTGGATCTCTGATGATGACATCATTATTGTTGAGTTGTAGGATGCACAACACCCTACACCTTGAGGAAGATTGCCGAGCTCCACCTGAGCTGTCAAGGCACGGGGAGTCCATTTTGAGAATGACAATGGCCTGCTCAATGGCTCCCTGCGAGAACATGGCTGCTATTCTAATTGGGCTCAGCCTCAATTTGAGGGCTCCTATATTTACTAAGGCATCACTGAGAAGCTCAACATGGATCAGCGACGGTGAATGAAATAATTGAAGGGCTTGGGAACTCGTCAATATGATGACATGGCAGTTCCCAGGGAACCTTGCATAGCCTTGAGGGAAAACCCCAATGTGGTCACAAAAGACATGGACATTGAGAGAATGGATGGACATTATGTTGATGAAGATGGTGACGGAGAGCAATTGATAATCCTCTGTGCCTGCTAATTGGGAAATGTTGTGGCTCCCTGTACCTGAGATGACAAAATAAAGGGGCATTAATGTACTCCTCCACACAGGTAGCGGGGGTCCCTTACTGCCTTGAAATAGCAGTGAGCTGCCAATTGGGATATGCCAGGTGGGTCTCCTCGATGCATAAAAATGGAGATCCACAGTTACCTTTCATTTCACTGGCTGAGCATGGAGCCAATGGGAAATGAATGGAGTTGCTGCTGGGCCACATGAAATATGTCTGTGATCACTGCTCAGCTTTGCCCTGGGCACTAATTCTCCATCATATTTAAGTTTGACCTCTGTGGTAGGTTAACCCAATGCACAATGTAATACTCGGTTATCCCCGCTCTATTCTTCCTCCTCCTTGCCTCTTCCACCTGACTTTGTGGATTGCAGGTGGTTACGTTCACCTGCATAAAGGGCACCGACATGCAAAGTTCTCATGCCTACACTTGTATATTTGGTGACACAAAGCACAATACGCTCATCTCCAGTACCATTTTGACCCTATCAGCTGGATTTCCAAGAGCTGGGGTAAAACAAAAAGCACTATCAATCCGGCAGCCCCACCCTCAGACTCATTGGTTTAAAGCATGAGTCTTGCAAATGAACATTTGTCATTTCTATTGGAGTTAATGTAACTTGGAAGCAATTTCCCGTGGGGTTATTGGAAGGATACCAAGGCTATCCAAACAAGTGCACAATGTTCAGACCATTCTCTTGCCAGTCTGCTCTGTGTATGCCAGCTGTTGGTTGAGGTGGGCACTAAATTCTCTGAAATATGCCCACAGAAAACCTGACTTACCCACATCCTACAAATATGGTGGGCACTGTCCCCGGGAGGGCTGAGGCCTCCAGTTATCAGCTTTCTTTGCCATTTTGCAAAAAATCAGGCTTTGGAGTCATAATGATGCATTGTGGGATAGTGGGGTACCCCCTGCAGTGTTAATGGAGTGATCATTCTAACAAAACAAAAGAAAACCTATTATTTTCTCATCACCGGACATTTCAGAGTACTTTACAGCTAATGAGTCCTTTCAAAGTATAGTGACTGCTGTAAGATAGGAAACACAAGCAACCAAACTGTGTAGCGCAAGGCCCTCCAAGTGACAAAGTGATAACCAGCAGATGCTCTGTTTTATTGATGTTGCTTTTGTAGTGTGGCGCTGATTCTACCTGAAGCTGCGTTTTGACAGTCAGACACCTTATTAGGGGGAAAGTGCTATATACAACTACCTAGGATATCTGCATAAAATTACACATTACCTTCTGTGATGCTGCTTGCTACAATTGGTGCAACATTGGAATGAGGCCAAATGTTTGCGCAGGGAGCAGAAAAACTAAAAACTCAGATTTTTGCCGGATCCTAACCCAAGGTCCTGAGGGCAAACAGTCCCTCTGTGGGATTTTCATGGTGGCACTCACCAACAGTTTCCCTCTCCAATTAAGCCAGGTGACTGTATTTTCTAAGGTAAAGGGCTGAGCAGAGACTTTCCACCTTAAGAGGGGAGATGATGGTCTTATTATTGCGAGGCTATTAATCCAGACACTCAGCTGATGTTCCAGGGATCCAGGATTCAAATCCCACTGTGGTGTATGGTGAAATTTGAATTCAATAAAAATCTGGAATTAAGGGTCTAATTATGACCATTGTGAATTTATGGGAAAACCTCAGCTGGTTCAACAATGTCCTTTGGGGAAAAAAGAAATCTGTCATCCTTACTGGTCTGGCCCACATGTGGTTGATTCTTAACTGCCCTCTGGACAATTAGGAATGGGCAATAAATGCTGGCCATTCAGTAACTCCTACATGCTGCAAGTAAATATAAAAAGAAATCAGGCTGCAGTAGAGCAGGAGGAACAGAGAGGCTGCTTCACTACGGAGGTGTGTTTCCTCTAACCTTTTTTTTCAAACTGAATAGTAGGAGGCCCAGCAGTTGAATTTAAAAGAAATCAAAATGTCGTTTAGCCACCACTGGTTTGGGAGGAGAAAACCCCTTTATAGGGTGGCCCCATGATTGTGACCTCCCCCAGAGGTGACCGTGTAGGGCCTGACCAGACTGGAAACACCTCCAGACACCTCAGATGTCACTTACCATGTCCGCAAAATGGAGGCATTTCGAAAATTCCAGTCAGGTCATTTTGTTGCAGTTGAAACCAATTGAGCTTCCTAATCCCTTGGGTGAGTGGGACTCTCTGATGGCAGTTGATAAACTGGCTGTCACTGGCCATTTCAGGCCTTGTCCACCTCTATTCCCAATCTCAGTGGCATTTTGAAGTTCACCTCCAAGTGAGGTAAAGGTTTGGATATTGCTGTGCTGCCCTCTGTGATTGGACATTGTGTGCACTTGCTGTCCAGACCCACAAGGCATGACTGACCATTTAGGGTGTAATAGCATTGAACCATTCTTCAGTAAAGAGGTAAATACACACAGAACAGATTTTAAACATTGGTGGCTCAGTGATTAGCACTGCTGCTTCACACTACAAAAGTTTGATTCCAGCTTGGGGCGACCATTTGTGTGGAGCTTGGACATTCTCCCTGTGTCTGCGTAGGTTTCCTCCCATAGACTAAAGAGGTGCAGGCTAGGCAAATTAGCCATGGGACATGCAGGGTTACAGCAATAGGATAGGGAGGTAGATCTGGGCAGAATGCTCTTCAGACAGTCAGAGTGGACTTGATGGGCCAAATGGTCTGCTTCCATGCTGTTGGGATTTTAAGAAAAGAATGATGTAGCAGCCAAAAAATAGAATATCAGAAGGGCTATCATCCATTAGATGTATATGGAGTATTTCCTTGATATCCACAAAGCTACTGTGGCTAGACAGCTTGGATTGGAGATAGTGTTCCAGTGTTGTTGTTGTTGCCAGATCCACGAGAAGCAATGGGATAATATAGGACTTGATTATCTTTAATATGTCAAACAAGCAGCATTTAAAATGAATTGGATCCATAGATGAGAAAGGTCATTTTATAATGATCTGATGTCATAGAGTCATGGAGTACAGCACAGTAACAGACCCTTTGATCCAACTCGTCCATGCCAACCAGATATCCTACATTAATCTAGTCCCATTCTGAACCCTTCCTATCCATGTTCCCATCCCGATGCCTTTTAAATGTTGTAATTGTACCAGCCTCCACCACTTCCACGAGCAGCTCATTCCATATGCACACCACTCTCTGCGTGAAAAATTTACACAGCAGCCAGGTGAGAGTCCAACAGGTTTATGTGAAACCACAAGCTTTCGGAGTGCTGTTCTTTTATCAGGTGACTGTTGGACTATAATCTGGTATCATGTAAATTTTCCATGCAGAGGGTGATGCGTGTAGAAATGAACTGCCACTTCTGACCTTGTCCACCCCAGTCCAACACCAGCACCTCCACATCATGAATGTTTTACCCCTCAGGTCCCTTTCAAATCTTTCCCTACTCACCCTAAAACTATGCCCTGTAGTTTTGGACTCCCCTGTGATAACGTGTGATGGATTAGATTTTTAGATTACTTTACAGTGTGGAAACAGGCCCTTCGGCCCAACAAGTCCACACCGAACCCCTCAGGTCCCTTTCAAATCTTTCCCTACTCACCCTAAAACTATGCCCTGTAGTTTTGGACTCCCCTATCCTGGGGAAAGGACCTTGTCTATTCACCCTATGCATGCCCCTCGTGATTTTATAAATTTTCAAGCAAGATTGCTCTTCAGTCTCCAATGCTCCAGGGAAAAAAATCCTAGTCGATTCAGCCTCTCCCTATAGCTCAAATCCCCCAAATCACAGCAACATCCTTGTAAATTTTTTCTATGCTTTCTCAAGTTTAACAACATCCTTGCTATAGAAAGACAGCTAGAATTGTACACAGTATTCCTAAAGTGGCTATGCTGACACAGACCCATTAAACACATGATTGTTACAGTATAACCTGTATCTACCAATCTACCCTCTGTCCTGAAGGTTGAACTTTTCAGACTGACGACTCTAATTATGTTTTTTTTAAAAAATAGTATAGATCATACAAGGAGAAAAAGTGCAACTTTGCTAATTAGCCTGTCACCATATATTCCAGAAAGACCACTCCCTCCACGACTCCCTCGTCAGGTCCGTAACCCCCCCACCAACCCAACCTCCACTCCTGGCACCTTCCCCTGCAACCGCAAGAAATGCAAAACTTGTGCCCACACCTCCCCCCTCACTTCCCTCCAAGGCCCCAAGGCAACCTTCCATATCCGTTACAAATTCACCTGCACCTCCACACACATCATTTACTGCATCCGCTGCACCCGATGTGGCCTCCACTACATTGGGGAGACAGGCCGCCTACTTGCGGAACGTTTCAGAGAACACCTCTGGGACACCCGCACCAACGCCGACCACTCCGCCCCCACCCCCTCTCTGGCCTATCACCCTCACCTTAACCTCCTTCCACCTATCGCATTCCCAACGCCCCTCCCCCAAGTCCCTCCTCCTTACCTTTTATCTTAGCCTGCTTGGTACACTTTCCTCGTTTCTGAAGAAGGGCTTATGCCCGAAATGTCAATTCACCTGCTCCTTGGCTGCTGCCTGACCTGCTGTGCTTTTCCAGCAACACATTTTTCAGCTCTGATCTCCAACATCTGCAGTCCTCACTTTCTCCTGTCACCATATGTTGCCATCACCAGTTCTGTAATTTCAGATGAAATCCTTAAATGTGTGCAACCTGCAATGACAGTCAATAACATTTTGTATGCTGCATTTAGGGAAGAACCTGCCTTTCACAAGTGGGTTCCTTCAGTCAATAGCAAACCTGCTTCATAGGAAGCCTCCCCTCCCTGGGACATCTCCGATAGATTTTCTGCATGTCCATCACCTGACACAGACAGAAGGGGGTCAACTTGTGTCAGACTCATTTTGTTCACCTGGCTGCGTGGAGCCAGACTCCTCAGATACCCCTCCAACCCCTTACTCCTCCAAATAACTTTGAGTTATTCATTTGATTTTAAATCTGTCCCTGAGGGTGACAGCGCACCCTGGCACAAGGAGTCTCAATATGATGTTTAAGATGGAAAAACTCAATTGGATATGTAGGTGAAGGGGGTTATATCAAGTGTTATTTTCCCTGGAGTGTCAGAGACTGAAGGGTGATCTTTTGGAGATTGATAAAGTAATGAGGGACGTGGATAGGACGAATAGCCAAGGGTTTTTTTCCTCGAGGGAGGGAGTCCAAAACTACAGGGGGTAGGTTGGTGGAAGTGGGTTATCAAGTGCTATTTTCCAGCCCAATGTGCCTTTAAGGATAGGAGTACAGAGTCAGATCATATTGCAGTGAGCGACTGTTAAAATGAATGAAACGAGCTCCAGTGGTTTGAAGTGAGGGTTAGCTGGCTGTGAATGTACAATCCTGTGGATTGAGAGATACGCTGAATAGACTGAACACATTGCAGCCACAGATGAGGTAGCCCCTTCCCCTGAGGGAAAATAATAATGGAAACAAGCTGCGGTCCACAGGAGCAGGAGGGAAAATTAATTCTAGCGATCTTTCAAAACACGAGCTCAACCTTTACCTCCATAAATCATCTTAAGTATTTTTACAGTGAAGTAGATACCAAATTGGCATTCCTTGATGAGATTATCTGCAACAAAGCTTCCTAGTAAATATGTTAAGCGAGGCAAGGAAGCAGAATGCACCCCACATCTATTAGACGAGAATGCCAAGGATATGCACTATGTCAATGGATCTGTAGCATGTCTGATTATGACAGGGGTACTTGCTCTCTCCTAACACATTTTCTCTCCTCAGTTCCTCATTGCTCTTTTCAGAACAAGTATACTTTATTTCTCTGTGGAGTGTGGACATGTTCTTACATAAGATCAACATTGAAATGAGATTATGATGTGCTGGTGTTGAACTGGGGTGGACAAAGTCAGACATCATATGGCTTCAGGTTATACTCCAACCAGTTTATTTTAAATCAAAACCTTTACAGCAGTGCTCTAAAAGCTAGTGATTTCAAATTAACCCGTTGACTGTATCCTGGTGTTGTGTGATTTCTGAAATTAGTTCGGGGAATGTTGCTGAACAAAGAGACCTTGCAGTGCTGGTTCATAGTTCCTTAAAAGTGGAGTCACAGATCGATAGGATAGTGAAGAAGGCATTTAGTATGTTTTCCTTTATTGGTCAGAGCATTAAGTATAAGAGTCAGGAGATCATGTTGCGTCTATCCAGGACATTGATTAGACCATTATTGGAATATTGCACGCAATTCTGGTCTCCCTCCTAAAGAAAGGATGTTGTGAAACTTGAATGTGTTCAGAAAGGATTTACAAGGATGTTGCCAGGGTTGGAAGTTTTGAGCTATAGGGAGAGGCTGGGGCTTTATTCCCTGGAATGTTGGAGGCTGAAGGGTGACCTTATAGAGGTTTATAAAATCATGGAGAGCATGGATAGGGTAAATAGACAAGGTTTTCTCGCTTGAGTGGGGGAGTCCAGAACTAGAGGGCATAGGTTGAGGGTGAGAGGGGAAAGATATAAAAGAGATCTCAGGGGCAACATTTTCACACAGAGTGTGGTACGTGTATGGAATGAGCTGCCAGAGGAAGTGGTGGAGGCTGGTACAATTGCAACATTTAAAAGGCATTTGGATGGGTATATGAATAGGAAGGGTTTAGAGGGATGTGGGGTAAAAACAATGACTGCAGATGCTGGAAACCAGATTCTGGATTAGTGGTGCTGGAAGAGCACAGCAGTTCAGGCAGCATCCAAGGAGCAGCTAAATCGACGTTTTGGGCAAAAGCCCTTCAGCTTATTTCTGATGAAGGGCTTTTGCCCGAAACGTCGATTTCGCTGCTCCTTGGATGCTGCCTGAACTGCTGTGCTCTTCCAGCACCATTAATCCAGATTAGAGGGATATGGGCCAAGTGTTGGCAAATGGGACGAGATTAGGTTAGGATATCTAGTTGACATGGGCGAATTGGACAGAAGGGTCTGTTTTTGTGCTGTACATCTCTATGATTCTCTGACATTATGTTTCTCAGTCCCTTTTTATACTTTTTGTGTTAAAATCAAATAGACAAGAAAACTAATTAACTAATCAGCCACCACTTGAAGTCCCTTTGTAAACGTATTCAAGAAACATAGTAAAACAATGCCATCCACCTGTTTCTCCTTAGATTTGACAATGCATTTAGCAAAACATTAACAGTCATGACCCTTAAAAGCTGCAAGATTATGCGTACATAGTTGTTTACTGTTGCCAGTTTGGTGAATTCTGTAGAACTGTGGTTTCTCACCTTGTCCAGCTGTCTGGATAATTCAAAGGAGTTTCCCCTCTGCTAACAGCTTCTTAGGGAAGAGAAACACATTTGGAAGGAATGATTGAACCGTTAATTCCTAAAGCTCATCACCCTGTATCTGGACCTGCTGTATACTAATTAATACTGAGTGATTGCAATGAACAAATGGTAACTTCGTTATCATCATGAGCATGGTCCTGGATGACAGAATACTCACCGGCTAGACTTTTTTTTTGTCAAGCAATACCCATGTTTCAATGAATCCAACTGGTAGTAAGAGTTACAACAAGTTGACTTTAGTGACATTCTGTCTCTCAAGCATGCACTATTGTGTGCCTCTGCTTTGGCACTGGCTTGCTGAAGAGTCCATTTCCTTTTACTGAAGATTGATGCTCTGTCTCCTAGGTCAGGTTCATCCAAACTTGTCTTCACCAGTCGGAGCATTGAGTTTTGAATGTAGGTTTGCTCGCTGAGCTGGAAGGTTCATTTCCAGATGTTTCATTACCTTACTAGGTAACATCTTTATTGGCCTCAGGCGAAGTAATACTGAAAATTCCTGCTTTCTATTTATCTTTGGATTGGTGATGTTGTTTCCTGTGGTGAAGTCACTTCCTGTTCCTTTTCTCAAGGGGTGGTAGATGGGGGTCTAACTCGATGTGTTTGTTGATAGAGTTCCAGTTGGAATGCCATGCTTCTAGGGATTCTTGTGCGTGTCTTTATTTGGCTTGTCCTTGGATGGATGTATTGTCCCAGTCCGTATATGAGGATACTACTGAGACAGGGTCATGTCTTTTTGTGGCTAGTTGGTGTTCATCTATCCTGGTGGCTAGTTTTCTGCTTGTTTGTCCAATGTAGTGTTTGTTACAGTCCTTGCACAGTATTTTGTAAATGACATTAGTTTTGCTCGTTGTCTGTATAGTGTCTTTCAAGTTCATTAGCTGCTGTTTTAGTGTGTTGGTTGGTTTGTGGGCTACCATGATGCCCAGAGGTCTGAGTAGTCTAGCAGTCATTTCCGAGATGTCTTTGATGTAGGGGAGAGTGCCTAGGGTTTCTGGACGTGCTTTGTCTGCTTGTTTGGGTTTGTTGCTGAGAAATCGGCGGACTGTGTTCATTTGGTACCTATTCTTTTTGGCAACTAGTATCCATATCCTTTGGATGAGTGAAAAGAAGCTGCCTCATTCAAATATGTTAATGAAGGACCTACCTCCTAACATTCCATCCAACTCAAACCAGCCCTTCAAATAGGGTGAAAATTACCCCTAAAAGTCTGATGTGCTGAACACATTTTCAGTCCTTAGTAAGCCACAGGAGGAAACAATGGATAACGAGAATAGAATTGAATAAAGTGGCTATTGACTGTGTGGAATTGGTCCATTTACTCTGAAGTATCCTGGTTCACCTCGAGAACAGTGAGTCAGCAATCAATGGCTCGTAATGAAGGTAAACTCCTGTTCAAAGAACCACTTCAAGCAGTTCTGAGGGTTCAATTCAGTATGAGAGTTGTAAAAATTGTCCTTCTGTCTGCTCTGAAATCACAGGGTTTTAACAATGATCCTAGCAAAATATTACGACAGGACAGAATTAACCAATTAAAATATTAAAAGATCTCATGACCTGACTAGCAATAAAAATGATTTCATCAGATGCCTTATTAAAACTAACATCACTCCTTGTGACTAACATTATGGCAGTGAGGTAACATTTTGTTTTAATGACCTTTTTTTTCAATTCCAGTAGATCTGTAATAGCACTGCTCATGAAAAGATGTTTCTCAGATTGTTTGGCCTTTCTAAATCCATTTTTCATGTGACTTCCTGAGCTCCAAATTGGTGCTCAGGACAGATTTTGCTTCATTTATTTTTGTTTAAAATCATTCAAAGGTTTTTGTTGAATTTTTGTCAACTTCCATTGCTTCAAATGCCCTGAATCTGCAAGCTTGATAAAGCCACTAAGAAGACTAGCAGATCTTATCAGGATGTTGCCTGAGCTGGAGAGTTCTAGTTATGAAGAGAGATTGGACAGGCTGAGGTTATCTTTTTTGGAGCAGAACAGACTGAGGAGGAGACAAGATTAAGACAATATTTCAGAAATATATGAAGTACATTTGCAATGCCAAGGCAATGAAACTGTGGGCCAAGTGCTGGAAAATATGTTTGGAATAATTTGGTGGTTACTTTTGATTGGCTCAGACTTGCTGAATCAAAGAACCTTTCTCTGTGCTGAAGACCAGTATGAATTTACTCATTTGCAGACTTAAAAATACAGTTGAAAAGCACAACAGTAAAAAAGTTATGAATTTTCACATTATCAGTTAGCCCACAGTTTTGGCTGGTAAGTTATAAAAGAATGTTAGTGAAAATACCATATGGATTCACCAGGACAATTCCAAAATTTCCATTTTTTGGCAATGAGAACTATGGCCATCGATATGGAGATTTGCAGGGATTTTAAATATGACGAAGCCTCTCTGTTTCTCTCTTCTCAGATCGTTCCTGAAATCCTACCTGTTCAATCAAGGTTCTGTTTGCCTGCCCTATCATCACCTTATGTGACTTAGATTCAAACTTCTGTCTGAAGTGCCTTTGAATGTTTTGGTACATTAGAGGTGCTTTATAATTCGACTTACTGTTCAGACTGAAAAGAGAAAGTCAAAAGACAACTGCCACAAACTCAAAATGAAATGCGAGGAGTTTTCAATAAGTTTCTACACTGAATCCTTTGCCTCAGGGAATAATAGTTGAGCACTGATCATTATAAAGAGAAAAAATAAGAGAACCAATAGATATAATTCTATTGTGAAGGGAAGACAGACACCGGGAATATTTTCAGTTGCTCTAACAAAGGATTAATACAGATACAATGAGCCAAGTCGCCTTATTTCAGGTCTCTATGGATTTGGTTCTTCAGATCTATGATCCTCCTCTCCATTTCTACAGAATAATACAGCATAGATGGCCATTCAGCCATCATGCCAGTGTCGGTTCTAGTCCAATTATTGCCAGTCCACCATAATCATGCAGTGCTTTCCTTTTTCACTATTTCTTTAATGTTTGTAAGTTATCTTTGAGTCTGTTTTCCTCACTCTTTCAGGCAATAAATTCAACACTATAAAAATTCAATGTGTTGAAAAGAAAAATATTCATTCGTCCACTGGATTTCTTTTTTGTGTAGTCCATTATGGTAAATGTATACTCTGGCTATTAACTCTCCTGCCAACAGTTTCTTCACTGCCTGCAATATTTATCTTCTTTGTTTTGTTTGGCATTGTTCCTTTTTTTTTCCAAATTTTGGACAGGTTTTTTTCCCCTGTCTGTGCTGGTATATATACTGGAGGTGGCTGGTATCATGGATGGATTACTGCTGCAATATTAAATAAATGTTAATCCTTGTAATTAAAGCTGGGTTCACTTTCTTGTCTGTTCTCCCTCCTGGTGTGGACAAAAATGGAAGCCTCATATGTGGCATGATTTAAAAGCAAAATATCCTCTGTCTAATCTTTTCAATTTGCATTTTCTGCAGCTTCTGTACTTTTCTTTCTTTGTTTTTATTTTTTCCTTTTTTTTTGACCTCAGCCTCTTTTTGTTTGTGGGGGCGGGCTCAGTGTATTTTTCTTTTCAGAATGTGCAAGGAATGTTGTGATCAAAGAACTGAATGTATGCACAATCCTCAGAAAACTGACTAGAATTGAAACACCTCCAAGGCTCTTTAGCATTGGGGAAAGCAAAAATTTAGAGCCATTAAAAAGATTTCTTATCGGTGCTCATGAGAGTTCTTGCAATGTCTTGATATTTTAAATCAAATTTTACACTGTGTATATGAGCACATGATGCCAATCTTCACTTGGACTCTGCTGGGTCAAGTGCCTTGGCGAACTGAACGAAAGGCAAAGTTGTTGCAATCTTAGTGAAGCATAAGGCTGTTCCATCATTGGAGAAATTTGGTCAGTTAACCAGAGGGTCACCACACCTCAGGCAAGGAGAGAGGTTGAGAAGGAGAGTCCTTCATAATAATTTCAGTTGGTGCAGGAATTGAACTGATGCTGTTAGCAGTGTCAGTCTGCATTGCACACCAGTTATTCTCCATTAATGACGACTGCTCTATTCCTGACAAAAGGCTTTTTCCCGAAACGTCGATTCTCCTGCTCCTCAGATGCTGTCTGACCTGCTGTGCTTTTCCAGCACCACTCTAATCTAGACCAGTTATTCAGCCAACTGAGCTAAACAGCTACAGCTGTAGAGAGGACTTCAAACTAATTAGGGAAGTGGAGGACTTGGAAGAGGGGAAATATTGGCTTAAAAGCAAAAGGATACCTGCGGTAGCATTATAGAACAGCTATTCAGATAATGATACCCAGAATGGGACAGGAGAGGACAGAGTAAGCAAACACTGAAAAAAAACAGTAGTAAATAGGGAGAGGAATAGAAAGGTAAAAAAGACCAAACTTGATTGCTTTCCGCTTGAACACACTTGGCATTCAGAACAAAGTAAACGTGACTATACCATGGCAAAATGTAGCTTTCAACCTGAAAGGGATGAACCTTAATCAGAGACAACTGTACTGAGTTTAAGTAAGGATAATGACAAAGGAATTATGGCAATGCTGGCTGGGTTGGACTGGGAAACAATTTTAGCATCAAACACATTCGAGGAGCCATGGCAGATGTTTAAGAAAATAGGCTTGACTCACAGAAAAGATGTATTCATGTGAGGAAAGAGGATGTTAGGAAGGAGATAAGCCAACCATGATGAACCAGGAAAGTTAGGATAGCATCAAGTTGAAAGAGAAAGCCTACAAAGGCTAATGGTAAACCATAAGATTACGAAAGTTTGATAAACCAGCAAAAGATCACTAAAGAAAAATGGGAAAAGGAGAAAATAAACTTTAAGGGGAAAATTGCAAGTAATATCAAGATAGAGATCAAGAACGTCCTTAAATATACGTAAAGGAAGAGAGAAGCCAAAGTGAACACAGGCTCATTGGAGAATGAGGTTTGGGAATGAAGAATAATGGTGATACAGGAAGTGGCAGATGAAGTCAATAGATACTTTGCATCCATCTTCATAGTAGGAAGCACTAAGCATTCTAAAAAATTACTAAATAATCAATGGACAAAGAGGGAGAGTAAGTAAATGCAATACTTATTTCGAGATGAAAAAGTACTAAAGAAACTAATGAGGCTACATATCTATACATTCCCTGGACATAAGGGTATGCGTCCTAGGATATTAAAGGAAGCAGCAAGTTATCGTGGAAGCACAAGTAGAAAGGTTCCAGAAATCCTTTGATCCTGGATATGTCCCAGAGGATTGGTAAACCGCCAATGTAACATTTTCATTTAAAAGGAAAGGAGATCTGCTGTTAGAAAAATATTATAAAAATAGCATCTATTATAAAAGTTGCCATAGTGGAACATTAAAAATTTGTAATATCATCAAGCAACATGGCTTCATGAAGGGGAAATCATACCTGACAAATTTATTACATTTCTTTTGAGGAGGTAACAAGGAGGGTAGATAGAGGGGAAGCAGTGGATGCAATATAGTTGAATTTTCAGAAGGTGTTTGATAAGATTCTACACATTAAGCTACTTAATATGATAAACACACAGTGATAGAATCATATATTGGCATGATTAGAAGGTTAGCTATCTAATAGAAGACAGAATTGTATTAAGCAATTTTTTTTTAGGATGGCAACCTTTAATCAGTGGTGTGTTACAAGTATCAATGCTGGTGCCACAATTTACAATATATTAAATCTTACACAGGGAAGTGATTGAGAGATCTGCAAACAAATAGGTGAGAATGTAAGTGGTGAAAATGACAAAGTCTGCTTCAGAATATAAACGGGTTAGAGAGACTTGCTCAGTTAACTTGAGGGTCACACACCTCAGGCAAGGGGAGAGGTTGAGAAGGATAGTCCTTCATGATAATTTGGGCAAAATGGGCAAAATCATGGAATTGAATTTGGGAGACAAAAGGTGAAGTTACACATTTTAGCAGAAACAATAAAGAAGTCTTTTCCCTGGGGTGGGGGAGTCCAGACTAGAGGGCATAGGTTTAGGGTGAAAGGGGAAAGATATAAAAGAGACCTAAGGGGCAACTTTTTCACGCAAAGGGTGGTGCATGTATGGAATGAGCTGCCAGAGGAAGTGGTGAAGACAAGTACAATTACAGCATTTGAAAGGCATCTGGATGGATATATGAATAGGAAGTGTTTGGAGGGATATGGGCTGGGTGCTGGCAGGTAGGACTAGATTGGGTTGGGACATCTGGTCGGCATGGACGGGTTGGACCGAAAGGTCTGTTTCCTTGCTGTACATCTCTATGACTCTATGTGTCTAGCTGAATATTACTTAAATGGAGTAAGACTGCAGAAAACTACAAAAAGATGGATTTGCGAACTCTTGCTCAACATAGCAAAGTGAGCATGAAAAGTTCTATGGAATATAGGAAAGGAAAATGGAATGTTAGCCTTTATCTCAAATGGAATGAGGTCCAAATGTAAGTGTTTTTTGCTAAAATTATGTAAGAAACGAGTCAACCCTAGCTGGAATACTGTGAACACTTTGGGCCCCTAATCTAAAGAAAGATACAGTGGCATTGGTGGCAGTTCAAAGAAGTCTCACTCGGTTGATATCAGATATGAAGAAATGTTCTTATGAGGAGAGTTTGGGTGGATTTGGCTTGTACTCATTGGAATATAGAAGAATCAGAAGAGACCTCATTAAAATATACAAGATTCTAAGGTTGTCTAACCTTGTGGGATAGTCTCGGACCAGAAGCCATGATCTTCATGACAGAAATCAGGTATAAATTACTTTGTAGTTTGTATAAATGGTTTGGATAAGAATATAGAAGGTATGGTTAGTAATTTTGCAGATTACACCAAAATTGGTGGTTGAATGAGGAAGGTTATCCAAGAATACAATGGGACCTTGATCAACTAGGCCAGTAGGCAGAGGTATAACAGATGGAATTTAATATGGATAAATACTAGGTGTTGCATTTCACTAAGACAAACCAGGGCAGAACTCACACAGTTAGTGGTAGGCCCCTAGGGAGTGTTGTCAAACAGAGACTGTGGGGTGCAGGTACATGGTTCCTTGAAAGTGGTAACACAGGTAGACAGGGTGGTGACAAAGTCGTTTATCATTCAGAGCATTCAGTATAGGAGTTAGGACGTCATGTTACAGCAGTGCAAGGCATTAATAAGACCACACTTGGAATTGCAATTCTGGTTGCCTTGCTCTTGGAAGGGTGTTATTTAATTGGAAAAAAAGGTGTACAAGAACGTTACCAGGTCTGGAGGGTTTGAGTTAAGCAGATGCTGGAAAGGTTGGGACTATTTCCCCTGGAATATTGGAGGCTGAGTGGTGACCCTAAATGAGGTTTATAAAATCATTGGAGGCATGGATAAGGTGAACTGCTAGAGGGAGTGATAGATCCAGTTAGAACATTTAAAAGACATTTGGACAGATACATAAATAGGAAAGGTTTAGAGGCATATGGGCTAAACACAGGCAAATGGGACAAGTTCAGTTTAGGAAATTTGGTTAGCATGGGCGAGTTGGGCCAAAAGGTCTGATTCTATGCTGTGTAACTCTATGGCTCTAGTAAGATAGATTTTGTGACTAAGAGTATTGGGAGACCTAGGATAGCAGGTCTGGCTTATTTCAATGCTAAAATGTTTTGCTTTTCTCCACCTAAATCCTTATGACATCAGTGATGCAGAAAATAACCTTCAACATTAATGCTTTCAGAACCATTACCTTATACGTCTCCCCCTCAAACACTTTTCCATAATTAACATTTATGCATTCATATATATGGTTACATTTACCGCCGCCCCTCCTCCATCCAAGTCTCTGACTTCAAAATTCCAGTCTTGAAGTTTAACAGTTCTTCCAGAACACATTCTCTTCAGAGTGAGAAGATTGGTAGGTGGCACGACAGATTGCAAGAGTTAAAACAAATCTCTCTTCCTAATCTTACCACCTGTCCGTAAACAGCTGGTGATTTAACTTCTTTCCTTTTATTTAACAGTTAGGGTGTTTCTTTCCCCGTTGCCTCTATTTGTAGGCTGTGATTTTGCAAGGACTGTAGCAGCATTGTTATGGAACACCAGTAGGGTTTATTCATACACTTCCAAGATGAAATGGGAAATAGTTCATGATACAAACATACAGGGAGGTAGAATTGGAAAAGGTAACATCATTACTCAACCAGTAACAACTTAACTGCAAAAGAAAACAAATGAGGGATATCACTTTAACAAGCTTCTTATTTCAAAGCTGAAGTCTAAATGCTCAATGCTGGTATTAGTCTGAAATTCCTTTGTGGTTGGGGGTGATTGATTAAGCATTTGAAGAGTTTGTAGGCAGTTTCTTCTTTCTAAAAATCTTTCCCAAAGTCTTCTGAGAAAGTTTTTATCAAAACCTAACTTTCATTTCACTGATTCGAAATATTTTGTTTCAAAGTTCAAATACAGACGGTTGGCTGATTTTTACTAATCAGTGTATTCCTTTGTTAAAAACAGAAGTTGCTGGGAAAACTCAGCAGGTCTGGCAGCATCTGTGGAGAGGAAACAGTTCACATTTCGGACAAAGTGACTCTTCCTCAGAACTCAATGTATTCCTTTGTATCCCAGACTGAGGCACCCTGATATTCAGCAGATACTGTATGGAGCAGCACTAACTCCAAAGGTTTCTGCTGTTGCACAGCTGTAAATTCAAGGGGTAGCTGCATTTAATACTGTGGGAATCATGTGACTTTGCAATGGGTTGGGAGCAATCTTTTCAGCTTTTAGAATAGATTGAAGGTTTCAGTTTAATTTTTTTTAAATAAAACCTTAAGTTATCTTGAGAATGTGACTTAAAAGAATTTCAGAGATTTACACGTTAATGAGCCAAAACCTGCAACCCATTCTAAAAGGTGAAAAACCTAACAGCAATCTAGGTTTGTTCAATATATCATTTCAGTTGCATCACACTGTAATCTGTGTGTTATGGTCCTGCTCCACAGCTGATGAAGGAGCAGCGCTCTGAAAGCTAGTGCTTCCAAATAAACCTGTTGGACTCTGACCCGGTGTTGTGTGATTTTTAACTTTGTTCACCCCAGTCCAACACTAGCTCCTCCAAATCATTTACACTTGGCCTCTGTGGTTGCTTTAAGCATGAACAGAAAGATGATCACTTCCTCAATCATGCCACTTGAGGACTGTTGCATGTTCGCTGATTCTGGTACTGATGTTTCTTCCTTGGAAAGTGAAGAATTGAAATTTCTTCATGAACTTGTGTTGTCCCATCACCTAACATCATGTTTGCAATAACAATATGTTCACCAAATATATATCTACCTGAAAATCTTCACCTGAAGATTCATTGATGAGGGAAAATAAGCAGTACTGCTTGTTATCTTAGTTGTGGAGAAAGTGAGGTCTGCAGATGCTGGAGATCAGAGCTGAAAATGTGTTGCTGGAAAAGCGCAGCAGGTCAGGCAGCATCCAAGGAACAGGAGAATCGACGTTTCGGGCATAAGCCCTTCTTCAGGAAAAGGGCTTATGCCCGAAACGTCGATTCTCCTGTTCCTTGGATGCTGCCTGACCTGCTGCGCTTTTCCAGCAACACATTTTCAGCTGTTATCTTAGTTGTGTCTTGCAACCCTTGCTAATCTTGTCACATGAACTTGCTCCTTTGATAATGAGAGTGGAATACATTTCTGCCAACCCTTTATAGTCTCTGATTTCCATCCTGTTTATTGTACACAACAAATCTCTTATGTCAACATAGTCCTTTCAGACCTAATACCTTATATAACACATTGTCAAGGAGTGAGAAATCAAAGCAAAATTAATGAGGCTGGTTTCAAAACTTCTCCAAATGTAGCTCATAAAAGTAGATATCTTATGAGACAAATGATGTCTTACCAGATAGATCAGAACCAAGGAATTGCCAGCAATTGCTTATTTTAGTGACTTTGTAGCTGCAGATCCTGTTTTATCACAGGCCAAAGACAACTCCCTCCACAGATTCTGGGTCACCTGGTAGCTATTTGCAAGGTTGTACCATCCTTTGCATAACGACAGCACCACTCTGATCTAAACTCTGGTTTCCAGCATCTGCAGTCCTCACTTTTGCCTAGTTGATTTTAACCTTACTGTGAATCCTCTTGCAAGGATGCCTACCTTGAAGAAGTTCTCCTCCTCTCTCCACAAGAATCTCAGTGAGTCTCTCTCTCTCACTGCAGCCCCCAGGTCATCTCCACTGCCCTGAAGCTCTTCAACCATGTACTGAAACAGACTCGCTACCACAGCCACATTTGCTTCCTCAGTGCCTATCTTCCGTAACCAACTGATCCCACATGGACTCCGGACTACATTCAACCCAACACAGTTTGGAACTGAACAGATTCAAAACCAGCAGAAACAGTTCTTCTTCTGGATCCTCCGCTCCACGCTCATAGCCATGCGCTGGCATCCAACCTCTCTACAGTCAGCCCTGCCTCAGCTGAGGGCCACATTCTCTCAGAACTGCAAAGGACCCACTCTGTACTATATTCTAAGAAGAATTCATACTCTCAACAAACAGTATTTCAACACCATCTCAAACATCAAAAACTGTAAGTACAACAAACTTTTACACACCCACCTCCATAACCAGCGCTCCTCAAACATTCCAGAAGATTCTCCCAGCCTCTGGAACTGCTCAGACGCCATTAGCCATGTGGCTGGTACAGTTACCATCCCCACGGTGATCGATGACACCACGTCCGCCCCCATCATGGCCACTTCCACCCCTCATGATTCCTCATGCATCACACGTGACATCACTTCCGTCCCCCATGTAATCGCTGATGTCACATGTTCAGCGACGTCTGCTCCCCCACTGCCGTGCTCATCACCACATACACCAGATCCCAGCTCCCAGCCCTGCCGAGTTTTCACCATCCCCCCAAACCTTCCCCTCACTGAGGACGAATGGTCGATCCTCAGCAAAGGCCTTCCCTGTATCCCTCTCCGCTCACGCATCAATGAATTTAATACGCATCATGACGTCGAACACTTCTTCCGTCGCCTCCGCCTCCGAGCTTACTTCTACTCAGGACTCCTGCCCACCTTCCGAGGACCCCGTCACTCGCCTCCAACACACTCCATCCACCTGGACACCCTGTGCCGGCCTATTATGCACCCTCGACCTCTTCATTTCCAACTGCCGCCGAGATATTAACTGCCTCAAACTGTCTACTGCCCTCCCCCACTCTAACCTCTCATCCTCACAACGCGCAGCCCTCCAATCCCTCTGCTCTAATCCCAACCTCACCATCAAGCCAGCAGATAAAGGGGGTGCAGTGGTAATTTGGCGTACTGACCTCGACATCGTTGAAGCCAGACGCCAACTCTAAGACACCTCCTCCTACCACCCCCTTGACAATGACCCCACCCCCCCTCACCAAAACATCATCTCCCAGACCATACAGATCCAAATCACCTCAGGAGATCTCCCACCCACAGCTTCCCACCTCATAGTTCGGGAACCCCGCACCGCCCAATTCTACATCTTTCCCAAGATCCACAAGCCTGACAACCTGGCCGACCCATTGTTTCAGCATGCTCCTGCCCCACTGAACCCATCTCCACCTACCTCAACACTGTCCTATCCCCCCTAGTCCAGGAACTCCCCACACATGTTCGAGACACCACCCACACCCTCCAGTTCCCCCAACACTTCCATTTCCCCGGTCCCCAATGCCTCATCTTCACCATGGATATCCAATCCCTCTACACCTCCATCCACCATGACCAGGGCCTCCAAGCCCTCCGTTTCTTCCTCACACGATGTCCCAAACAGTACCCTTCCACCGACACTCTCATTCATTTGGCTGAACTGGTCCTCACCTTTAACAATTTCTCCTTCAAATTCTCCCACTTCCCCCAAACCAAAGGGGTAGCCATGGGCAACCGAATGGGCCCCAGCTGTGCCTGTCTCTTTGTCGGCTACGTAAAACAGTCCACCTTCTGTAGTTATACTGGCACCACTCCGCTACATTGATGACTGCATTGGCGCCACCTCGTGCTCCCGCGAGGAGGTTGAGCAATTCATCAACTTCACCAATACATTCCACCCTGACCTTAAATTTACCTGGATCATCTCTGACACCTCCCTCCCCTTCCTGGACCTCTCCACCTCCATTAATGACAACCAACTTGACACTGACATATTTTACAAACGCACCGACTCCCACAGCTACCTGGATTACACCTCTTCCCACGCTACCTCCTGCAAAAATGCCATCCCGTATTCCCAATTCCTCCGCTTCTGCCGTATCTGCTCCCAGGAGGACCAGTTCCACCACAGAATACACCAGATGGCCTCCTTCTTTAGAGACTGCAATTTCCCTTCCACGTGGTTGAGGATGCCCTCCAATGTATCTCATTCACATCCCACACCTCCGCCCTCAAACCTCACCCCTCCAACCATGACAAGGACAGAACCCCCTTAGTCCTCACTTTCCACCCTACCAACCTTCGCATTAACCATATCATCTGTCGACATTTTCACCACCTCCAAACGGACCCCACCACCAGGGATATATTTCCCTCCCTAACCCTTTCCACCTTCCGTAAAGACTGTCCCCTCCGTGACTACCTGGTCAGGTCCACACCCCCCAACAACCCACCCTCCCGTCCTGGCACCCTCCCCTGCCACCAAAAGAATTGCAAAACCTGCGCCCCCACCTCCTCCCTCACCTCCATCCAAGGCCCCAAAGGAGCCTTCCACATTCATCAAAGTTTCACCTGCACACTCACGAATATCATTGATTGTATCCGTTGCTCCCGATGCGGTCTCCTCTACATTGGGGAGACTGGGCGCCTCCTAGCAGACCGCTTTAGGGAAGATCTCTGGGACACCCGCACCAATCAACCCCACTGCCCCTTGGCCCAACATTTCAACTCCCCCTCTCACTCTGCCGAGGACATGCAGGTCCTGGGCCTCCTCCACCGCCGCTCCCTCACCACCCGATGCCTGGAGGAAGAATGCCTCATCTTTTGCCTCGGAACACTTCAACCCCATGGCATCAATGTGGACTTTACCAGTTTCCTCATTTCCCCTCCCCTTACCTCAGTTCCAACCTTCCAGCTCAGCACTGTCCCCATGACCTGTCCCACCTGCCAAACTCCCTTCCCACCTATCCGCTCCACCCTCCCCTCTGACTATCATCTCCATCCCCACCCCCATTCACCTATTGTACTCCTTGTTATCTTCTCTCCAGCCCCACCCCTCTCTCCCCCACCTCCTCCCCGGAGGCTTCCTGCCTATATTCCTGATGAAGGGCTTTTGCCCGAAATGTTGATTTTCCTGCTCCTCCGATGCTGCCTGACCTGCTGTGCTTTCCCAGCACCACTCTGATCTAAACTCTGGTTTCCAGCATCTGCAGTCCTCATTTTTGCCTAATGACAGAGTCAACCCACCCATGGGGATGACAGACTGTAAACAGTTTGTTTATCTTCTGCTTCCTCCTTCTCATCAACCTTTTGAAGTTACCTCCTTCCAAATTATCCCCATCAAATGGACAGCAGACTCATTTCTACTTTGAGTTCTGTTTGTAGTGCAATGTTATCCAATTCCTATAACTCTCTAAGTGCAGCAATGTGTCAAGTCATGTGACCAATCAGTCATTCCCTTTCTCCTCCTACATCGCTCCCATTGTGTCTTCTACACCAATATACTGTGGCTCAACCAATGCTGCCTCTCCCACCTCACCATCTGCATATTCTGAGATGAGTTCACCTATGTCAATGCTTACACACTTTAGTGAGAAAGATAGAGTGCTGAAATGAGACGATTCTTCATCTCAACCACTGATAGCGATTGTTCTAATATCTCTCCAAATCACAGTACAGGGACAAATGCTGGGATGAAGACTGCACGACACATTTTCAACATAGATTGTTTTGCTGTATGTTATGAAAGTCTGTGTGTTGCTGGCATGGGTTCATAAGTGGCTGTGTGGGAGTGGGAAAAGCTGTAAGATCATGATGGTATGAGCCCTAAACTTGATGGAGGTCAATGCCAACACTTCCTCAATCCCTTTTAAAAGGTTTTCCAATATCCACATCTCTAAGTGGGATCAATGACCTATTTGATTACTAATCCTTCTTCCCTACACCTACTCCACTGTCTCCAAACTGGATTTGCTTTCTTGTATTCTAACCAACTCTTTCATGAAACCAATGAATCATCTTGACATCAACATTGGAGATGTTCATACATAATAGGCAGACCCTCAACCAGTAGCCTTTTCAGTGACGAGAAGACAATCAGATTTGCTGTGAGGCTGTCGGAACATGTCACTGTGTCAAGAATTTCAACTGCAAGTTGCAGCTTCAGTGTACACCCTGCTGGGGGATAGCTTTCATGGAGAGTAATGAAAAAGCTGTAGGGTTTGTGTGAATGCACTGATGAGAGAGGAGAGCTACCAGGCTGTCAGATAGTAAACAAGGACAGTAGAAACCACAGGTATTTAGTGCAAACCCAGATTGTTTTCACTGAATGAAGGTGAAAATACCTTGCAAGAACTGTAACAAGCACTACATTGGACAAACAGGCAGAAAACTGGCCACGAGGATACATGAAAATCAGCTAGCCACAAAAAGCCATGACCCACTCTCATTAGTATCCTTACATACGGATGAGGAAGGACACCAACTGGGACAACACATCCATCCTAGGACAAGCCAAACAGAGACACGTACGAGAATTCCTAGAAGCATGGCATTCCACCGGAACACTATCAACAAACATATTGACTTGGATCCCATTTTCCACCCCCTGAGAAAAAGCACAGGAAATGACAACACCATAGGCAATGATGTCACCACAGGAAATGACATCACCAATCCAAGGAAACCCAAACATATAAATAGAAAGCAGCCTACACCACCAGTGTTTCATCCAGAAGCTCACTGAAGATGTTACTTAGTTTGGTAACAAAACAGCTGAAAATGAACCCGCCATCTCAGTGAGCAAACCTTATTCCTGAATGCTTGTGTGCAGGCATTCCAGTCATTAGTGCAAGCCTTCTACACACTTAGTCCGATCCTGGTCAGCTTCTAGTATTGCAGATGTGCTTATATTGCAGAGGTCAATGAGTCTAGTTGGTCCTGTGCCAATAGAGCATGCCTTTGGGGACAAGGCTATCATCTATTCTGCTCATGACCCAGCCAATGGACCCAACGCTGCCTCAAGGTACATTTGAAGTATTGCATTCAATTTTGGTTGCCCTGCCATAGGAAGGATGTTATTCAACTGCAAAGGGTGCAAAAAAGATTCACAAGGATGTTACTGAGACTGAAGGGTTTGAGTTAAGGGGACACTGGATAGGCTGGGACATTTTCCCTGGAGTATGGGAGGTTAAGGGCTGAATTTATAGATGTTTATGAAATCATGGGGCGGCATAATTAAGATGCATGGTCAAGGTCCTTTTCCTAAGTTAAGGAAATTCAAACCTGGAGGGTAAAGGTTTAAGAGGAAAGATTTAAAAGGGGCATGAGGGGTAACTTTTTCCTCAGAGGGTGGTGCGTGAGTGGAATGGGCTGCAGGAGTAGAGGTGAGTACAATTACAACATTTAAAAGTCACTTAGACAGGTGCACAGATGGGAAAGGTTTAGAGGGATATAAACCAAGGACAGGCAAGTGAGACTAGTTCAGTTTAGGAAACCTGGTTGGCATGGGCACGTTGGGCTGAAGGGCCTGTTTCTGTGCTGTATGACTGAGGACAAATGTGCTAGGGCTCCTTCTAAACTGGTGCACTTTCACTACCAGCACTCTGACCTGACTGGAGATCCTCAAAATGTATGCGAGGCAGCAGAGGTGGAAGATGTTCAACCTTTAATTTTTCATTTGGGTAAGCTTTCCATATTCTGTTACTGTAAAGCAAGAATCTGAAAGCACACACAGCTTTGTATTGCTTTGTTTGCTGTTGAATTTCTCAACTTTGACATGACAGCAGCGAGCCTGGCAACCCTTGTGCTGATCTTTGACACCATGGGACAGGTTGCAGGTAATTATTGGTTCATGGTAAATGAAGCAATCAATGACTTCTTCTTTGAGGTTGGCACTTTAGAGACGAAGCCCTCTACATTCTGACCTATAATTGCATTCTCCCTTATTCTGTTTGTCAACCCATTTGCCTTCCAGCTCTGATTGAATTTGTTCACAAGCTTCTTCAGTGGGAACTGGCACAGAGTCATTCACAAACAACAATTCATAGCCTGGTCCTTTTAGAAACGTTTCATGAAATGTAAGTGTCACTGGCAAGGCTTCTTTCTTAAACTACTGTAACATTGAGGCGAAGCAACATCCACTGTGCTGCTCGGAAGGGAATTCCAAGATTTTGACCTGGAAATGATAGTGTGGTTCCAAGTCAGGATGGCATTAACGGGTACTTGCAGATGGTGGTTTTCCCCATGCATCTGCTGCGCTTGTCCTTCCAAGAAGGTAGAGCTCACTGGTTGAGAAGGTGCTATGTAAGAAGCCTTGGTGAATTGATGACTCTAATGGAGAGTCACTTAGACTCGAAAACGTTAGTTTGCTCTCTCTCCACAGATGCTGCCTGACCCGCTGTGACTTCCAACATTTTTCGTTTCCAGTCTTGGTAAGTCACTGAGTCACGCACTTCGGTCTTGGTATGAAGTCTTGCCAAGTCGAACAGCTTGCCTTCAGCCCTGGCATGCAGTTAGATGCCCTCACTTCAGTCACCAAAAGTGAACAATGATCAGAAAAATATGCCAAAGAGACTTGGCACCAGGACATAATGCTACTTTGCTTTGCCCTAGTCTTGAAAGTGTCTGATGTTCCTCCAATGCAACATCTGACAGTAGATTGGAATAATTTAATACAAGCAGCTGAGTCCTGGAGATGGTTACTGAGATTCTTTCACTGCTTTAAATAATTCTGTTGTAGAAAGCAGCTTCCCTTATGAGCCAATGTTTCATTGGGAGCTGGGTTAGGCTTGGTAAGTGCTTAGAGCACCACCTATTGAGCGTAGAAATAACAACCGGCTCCTGGGAAAGGGAGGCTTTCATTGCCAATGAGGAAGCATAACTGATTACCTTTCAACTGGGATGGGCGCCAGTTGAGTATTACTATTTAATTCAGGAGATCAATGAATGATTAAACTGGTATAAAATATAAAAAAAACATAATCACTATTAAACTACAACCAGATGCTAGGAGAAAACTTATTGGGATTTGCATTATTTTGCTCAACACCAACTGAACTCGAACAGCATTGAGTTTGTGGCTTAATTTGTTTGCAAGAATAAACTGAAATTTCTAACATTCATGAACATCCATAATAGAAACATAATGTGGCTTAAAAACTGCTTTGAATTGTTTTCTTTTTGTTTCATTGACATTACTTATAAAAGAGCAAAGAATTTCATTGATGAGAAACAGAAATTGCTGGAGAGATTCAACAAGTCGAATGCAGAGATAATAGAGTTAATGCTTTGAGTTCAGTTACCCTTCCTCAGGACCCTTATGTTAGGGCATTTTATAACATTGGGCCAATGTACCTGCCTCGAGCAATATCTTTACAAACCATATCTTATTACAAATCACATCTTATAACAAACTACATCTTATCTGCTGATTGTGGAATCTTATTGAACTCCATATTTGCGCATCTACCAAAATATTGTCTTATGGCCCAAGTTATAATTAACACCAGAAAGCTTAGAGGAATAGGTGAATCTTAGAGTGCTTGTCCACAGATCCCTGAAGGTGGCAGGTCAGGTACTTGAGGCAGTGACACACCACAATTTTAAAAGTATGCGGTAATGACGTAACAGTCATGGCTATGGGCCAGGTACTGGATAGTGGGATAAGTGTAGATGAGTTGGTGCAGATTTGATAAGCCAAGTAGGACTCTATGACCCTAAGTCACTGAAACTTTACTTGCATTTGGTATTGGGTAGCTCATTTGGCTGGGCAGCTGGTTTGCATGACAGAGTGATGCCTACAGCATGGGTTCAATTGCTGCACCAGCTGAAGTTACCATGGTGGTCCTCTGATTAAACAACCACCATTCCTATCTCTTGCTGTAATGGGAGAGCAGCGCATTGCAAAGACTGTGGTGACTATATCTGTTTTGACTCGCATTTACAGTCATTGAGATGCCCAGCATAGAAACAGAACCTTAGGTCCAGCTTGTCTAAGCCAACCAGATATCCAAAATTAAACTAATCCCATTTGCCAGCATTTGGCCTATATCTCTCTAAACCCTTCCTATTCATATACCCATCCAGATGCCTTTTAAGTGTTGTCGTTGTACCAACTTCCACCACTTCCTCTGGCAGTTCATTCCATACATGCAGCACCTTCTGCATGAAAAAGTTACTCCTTTAGTCCCTTTTAAACCTCTCATTAAACCATGTGGGGCTGCATATCATTGCAAGAGGACAGAAGAACATTTTCTTTAGGAGATAGGAGGAAAATCACTTGAGAGCTAAAACTCACCCATTCTGGTGCCCCATCAGCACCCATTGATGTGATGCTGGTTGGTACACAATAACCATGCAGCCCCCCCCCCAAACAATCTCCCCTCTCCTCTCCCCCTTCCTCTCCCTCCAACAATCTCATCCCTCCTCTTCCCCCTTCTCTCCCCCACAAACAAA